>NC_057862.1:154227561-154538061 GCF_019393635.1 Dromiciops gliroides
CACTCCTGAAGCCAGAAAGCAGTCTGATATAAGTTATACGTTACAATTATGTTAAACTTATTAACATATCAGTCATATTGTGAGAGAAGAATGTGAAAATAGTATGCTTCAATCTGCATTCAGATTCCATAGTTCTTTTTCTGAATGTAGAAAGCATTTCCACCATTAGTTTTTTGACATTGACTTGAATCAATTGTATTGCTGAAAAGAGTTAAGTCATAGCTGATCATCACACAATGTTGTTGATACTGTGTACAGTGTTCTCTGAATTCTGCTCATTTCACTCAGCATCAATTCATGTAAATCTTTCCAGGTTTTTCTGAAATCTTCCTGCTTCTCATTTCTTATAGCACCATAGTATTCCATTGCATTCATTTACCACAACTTGTTTAGCCATTCTTTAATTGATGAGCATGCCCTCAATTTCTAAATCTTTGCCACCACAAAAAGAGCAGTTATAAATATTTTTGTACATATGGGTCCTTTTCCCTTTTTTATAATTTCTTTGGATATTAGACCTAATACTAGTGGTATTGCTGGGTCAAAGGGTATACATAGACAGTTTTATAGAGTTTTGGGCATGGTTCCAAATTGCTTTCCAGAATGGTTGGATCAGTTCACAACTTCACCAATAATGCATTAGTGTTCCAATTTTTCCATATCTTCTCCAACATTTATCATTTTCCTTTTTTGTCATATTAGCCAATTGGATAGGTGTGAAGGTGTTACCTCAGAGTAGTTTTAATTTGCATCTCTCTAATCAGTAGTGATTGAGAACATTTTTTCATATGTCTGTAGATAGCTTTAATTTCTTCATCTGAAAACTGCCTATTCATATCCTTTGACCATTTCTCAATTGGGGAATGACTTGTATTCTTATAAATTTTATTCACTTCTCTATATAGTTGAGAAATGGGGCCTTTATCAGAAACACTGGCTATAAAAATTTTTCCCCAGCTTTCTGCTTTCCTTCTAATTTTGGTTGTATTGGTTTTGTTTGTGCAAGAAACTTTAATCAAAATGATCCATTTT
The DNA here is from genome assembly GCF_019393635.1 of Dromiciops gliroides. Lineage (NCBI taxonomy): Eukaryota > Metazoa > Chordata > Mammalia > Microbiotheria > Microbiotheriidae > Dromiciops > Dromiciops gliroides. The sequence continues at coordinate 154,228,594 of NC_057862.1, forward strand.
GCATTTCATAATGTTCTCTATTTCATCTTATGGTCAGAAATTCTTCCCCTCTCCATAGATCTGACAAGTAAACTATTCCTTCCTTTTCTAATTTGCCTGTGGTATCACCCTTTATGTCAAGATCATGTACCCATTTTGACTTTACTTTGGTATACGGTGTGAGATGTTGGTCTATGCCTAGTTTTTGCCATACTATTCTCCAGTTTTCTAGCTATTTTTGTTAAATGGTGAGTTCTTATCCCACAGGCTAGAGTCTTTGGGTTTACCTGCAATGCCATTCTTTAGAAGTACAGTGTTGTAGGAGAGAGTCTGTTAAAGAATGTTTTCAGGGGGCAGCTAGGTGGTGCAATGGATAGAGCACCGGCCCTGGAGTCAGGAGTACCTGGGTTCAAATCCGGCCTCAGACACTTAACACTTACTAGCTGTGTGACCCTGGGCAAGTCACTTAACCCCAATTGCCTCACTTAAAAAAAAAAGAAAGAAAGAAAGAAAGAAGAATGTTTTCAGCTAAAATATAATTGTTTTCACAATGTTCAGATTGTATCAAGAGACTAAAAAAACAATGTTAATAAGTACACGATTTCTTTGCTTCTAATATATTGGGGGGGGGCAGGGCAATGAGGGTTAAGTGACTTGCCCAGGGTCACACAGCTAGTAAGTGTCAAGTGTGTGAGGCTGGATTTGAACTCAGGTCCTCCTGAATCCAGGGTCAGTGCTCTATTCACTATGCCACCTAGCTGCCCCCCTTCTAATATCTTTTTATAGATCCACTACAGAGATACTAATCTCTTTCAGAATCAGTTTGAGTAAAATAATATGTAATTTTGGGTATCCTTTCATAATGGTAGTCACCATAAGTGTGTGTTGTTGTATTTGTTGGGTTGGAAATTGTTGGCCTTGACATAAGAATTGTGTAAATTTTAATTTATAATAAAAATAATATGATATGGAAAAGCTTTGGTCATAATGGATATTTTGATGGAAATATGCTTTTATAAATAACTTCGTAAATTTCTTGTTACTTTAAAAAAGTTAATGTAAGCTTTGTTTGAAATTTTATTTCATAAACTCAAAGAATTCGTAGTCAGAAAGGACTTTAGATACTTAAGGATCATCTAATCTAATATCCCATTCAGGAAGGAATCTTCTGCAGCATCCACTACAGATGACCATACAACATCTATGTAGTATATTGGAGGGTCTATACTACTGTTGGATACCTCTTTTATTCATTTTTTTTCCTTTTGTTGAACAAAATCTTCTGCTTTGTAACCTTCACCTAATGTTTTTATTTAAATTTATATTGTCATATGTTGAGCTATGAAATTTATGTGTTTCTCCTAGGTAATATTAATCAGTCACTAATGACACTAAGAACATGCATGGAAGTTCTTCGAGAAAACCAAATGTATGGGACTAACAAGGTGAGTAAGAGGTTTTTTTCAGGCAGTTTTGTGGCTTATTTATTTTGACTTGGTAGATAAATTGGTTTGGCTTTTAATGTCTTTACAGATGGTTCCATATCGAGACTCAAAGTTAACCCATCTATTCAAGAACTATTTTGATGGGGAAGGCAAAGTGCGTATGATTGTGTGTGTGAACCCAAAGGCTGAAGATTATGAGGAAAGCTTGGTAATTTTAATTGATGTATTCTTCAGAAATTTCTGGATCTCTATAGGAAAACATAATTAAAATTCTTATTTGATTAGGAAAATTTCTTGTGAAATGCAACTTTATTGAGTAATTTCTGAGACAGAAAATATTTGTTTATTTGCTTTATATCCTAGCAAGTGATGCGATTTGCAGAAATGACCCAAGAAGTTGAAGTAGCAAGACCAGTAGACAAGGCAATATGTGGTTTAACTCCAGGCCGACGTTACAGAAATCAGGCCTTTAGGGAAGAACTTACACGCCGACTTGAGCTTCGAGGAGGACCCGTTGGTGATGGTATGATTTGTAATTATACCTATTATCCATACCTTCAAAAGTTACTAATTCCATATAATAGTATTCATTTCTTTCTAAACTAAAACAAAAGATATGTAATTCTAATTAATTATATTAATCAACATTTTACTTAACTGCTAGAATAAAAATGTGAACTAAAGCCTAAATTTAGTTGTTTCCCTTGTCCTATCAACTCTTTACAATTTACATTTTCTAGAAGGTATGATTCTTCTGGAAATTAGCTGGTTATATATATATATTTTTTTTTTTATTTTTTAGTGAGGCAATTGGGGTTAAGTGACTTGCCCAGGGTCACACAGCTAGTAAGTGTTAAGTGTCTGAGGCCGGATTTGAACTCAGGTACTCCTGACTTCAGGGCCGGTGCTCTATCCACTGCGCCATCTAGCTGCTCCATATTGTAAAGCTTGAAATGTAATAGTGAAACACATTTGAATAAGTAGCTATCTTTTTTTATAACTTTTTGTGTTCTATTTAAATTCACTGATACAGAACAATCAGTTACAGAGATACTTCTGCAGAGTTTTCCACCTTTACCGTCATGTGAAATTCTAGATGTTAATGATGAACAGACGCTTCCAAGGTTGATTGAAGTGTTAGAGAAACGCCATCATATTCGACAAATGATGACAGAAGAATTTAATAAGCAAGGTAATTTCAATTGAAGTGCTTTGTAATTGATATGAGATTTATAGTAGAATATAATCTTCAGCTAGAATGGATTGAGGTATATTTTGTAATAGGCAAGAAACTGCATTTTTCCTAAGTGCAGTTCATCATTCACCTTAGTATTGATATAGGAATATGTTCTGTCAAGAATAAGAAAATTCACATGATACAATATTTAATCACAATAGCATTTTAGAAGGACCCATGGCAAAAAGTTGTGTCCATACTACTTGCACTAGTAATTCTTTTCTTTATGCTGTTCCTGGTGGATCTTAAATCTGGCCCTTGAGTGATGTTCTAGAGCCACTGAATTACTCAAAATGAGGAAGGTTTGATTGTGTTAAACTTTGGAAAAATTAAGTCTAGAAATAATTTTTGTATTGAAAGTCTATGATAATTCTGGGTATCATGACTTTCAACGTCTGCATTTTTGAAACATATTGTAATTTAAAATTGCAAGCCTTCTGCTTGAATTTCTGCCTGAATTTTTAATAATAATATTAGTTTATCAGCTATTGTTAGAGGCAATATTTGCTTAATGGCAGGTATATTCACAGTCTTGATTGAACAACGTTGAAATATTTGGGCTTTGGAATAAAAATTACCCTCATAACTTTTCTTTTACAGTGGTTGCTTTTAGAGCTATGCTGCAAGACTTTGATAATGCTGTTTTAAATAAGGAAAACTATATTCAGGGCAAACTAAATGAAAAGGAAAAAGTGATCTCAGGACAGAAAGCTGAAATAGAACGACTGGAAAAGAAAACTAAAACTTTGGAATATAAGGTTTGCTGTTGGTTTACTTTAGTGGCATTGGGGGTTGGGGGAGTGGGCTGGTGTTTATGGCCTGTCCTTCCCTTGGTGGAGGGAGTTTGGATGAGGGACCTCAACCAATGCAGATTAGCAACTGTTCAGCAATTTTTATTGTTTTTTTTTTAATTTAAAATTAAAATTTAATTTTTTTTCTTAGAGAATTGCCTGGCAATACCAAGAGGTTAAATGATTTGTCCCCAGGTACACAGCCATTGATAGGATTTAAACCTAAGTCTTAATTGATTCCCAGCCTAGGTTTTAAGGTACTGAAATTATAGGCATATCAGAAACAGTGGTTAGTATATAGTTGAAGGTTATTCCTAATTGAGGAATTCTTTTCCAACTCCAAATCCTATAATTCCATGGACATTATTTTCTCATGTTTATCTTGTATAAAGAGGAAGAGAGATAGAGAAAACATAAAATCGAGAAAGAACTTGAAACAACTTAGAGGGAGAGCAGAGACATCATAATAGAGTTGAAAGAATATTGGTCTTAGAATCCCAAGACCTGGGTCCACCTACTGATTGGTATTTATCAGCAGTGTGACCATGGGAGAGGGTCTTTGAGCATTAGTTTCCTTATCTGTAAAATTGAGCTACTTTACTTAGGAGATGGTTTTGAGCAAAACTCTTTTCAAACCTTTATGGGTTTCATAAGTAAGCTGCTATTATTTTTATAGAGTTAACATTTTGAGTCAACAACAGGACTCCCAAAGAAAAATAGACAGCCAGTAGCTGCTATATTTAATCTTGTAAAACATAACTCTTCTCAGTTCTGTTGCTTGTGAGCAATCTCAGAGGTGTGTTTTCTTTCTCAAGTCTTAAGCATGTTCCTAGATTTACTTCATGCCTCAGGGAGAAGAGCTCTACCTTACTAACTTCCAAACTTATCATTGTAAGCTTTCATCTTAGGAGAAAAACAGTTCTCTCCTAAAAACAAGCAGCTTGACTGAGGGAGAAGGATTTGATTGGTGTTCTCATTTCCAGGTCTGGATGGATATAATGAACATGTTAAATTAATGTTTAAAGGAAGTAACTTTTCTTTTAGTTTTCCCTGGAGCAAATTGAGGAGGAAGAGTTTAACTTTTTAGCTACATAAATTATTTGTGTTCCAAACATATTGAAAAATAATAATCTGTCTTTCCAGATTGAAATTTTAGAGAAAACTACTACAATCTATGAGGAAGATAAGCGCAATCTGCAACAGGAACTTGAAAACCAGAGCCAAAAACTTCAGCGCCAATTTTCTGACAAACGCAGATTGGAGGCTAGGCTGCAAGGCATGGTGACAGAGACTACCATGAAGTGGGAGAAAGAATGTGTGCGTAGGAGGCTTCATTTTCAGAGTTTGATAAGTTGAGATTGCAGATAGTTTTTCTGTTTTAAATTATGCTACTTTTGGGTAGAGTTAAATCCTGATAACAGCATTATTTACAATTAAATCAGTTTTTCTTACCTTTCCACTACTAAAAAACACAAAGTTATTAACAACTTATGGCAAGATGTTAGGTAGATATTGCACAGAAGGAATAGGGGAAAAGGCACTTTTAGGAGATTGACTGAATAGCAGCTTAATTTTTGTTACTATTAAATCTGAATATAAATTTATATTGCTAATCTTTAGGAACGTCGTGTGGCTGCCAAACAGCTAGAGATGCAGAATAAACTCTGGGTCAAAGATGAGAAACTGAAGCAACTCAAGGCTATTGTTACTGAACCAAAGAATAATAAACCAGAGAGATCATCACGGGAACGAGATCGAGAAAAAGTTTCTCAAAGATCAGTTTCTCCATCTCCGATAACTGTAGGTTATTGGTAGTTTGACAGTAACAAACACCAAAGAATATAATTTATAATTCCATTGTTTGATTTAATTCTCTATTAGAATAAGTTATCTGTTACTTTCCTCTCTTAAGGAATAACCTAATAACTTTCCCAAATTATCTGTGTATTTTTTTCTTCAGGATCCCTCACACTCTGAGGGAACTCTCTGTGTGGAAAAGCCCTCCATTGATGTAGATTGACAATTTAACTTATAGGACACTGAAAGGTTAAGTGACTTGTCCATGGTCACATTGCTAGTATAGGTCAAAGACAGCTGTGCCCTATTCCAAGGCTAGCTTTCTACTCTGCTTCTTAGAATCTCAGTTTTCTTTAAAAATTAGAAATAAATAAGTGCACTAAGACGTTAACATTAAGTAGTACATTTAGAAAAAATATAGAATAATATTACAGTAATTGTTAGATCATTGCATTTCAGTCCATTGTGTTGCTAATTAATTTTTCTTCAATTTTTTTAGCTTTCTGCTAACTATATTGCTCAGATTTCCAATGGTCAACAACTCATGAGCCAGCCACAGCTTCATAGGCGCTCAAATTCTTGCAGCAGTATCTCTGTAGCTTCCTGTGTTTCGGAATGGGAGCAGAAAATTCCTCCGTACAACACACCTCTCAATGTCACATCTCTCGCAAGGCGTAGGCAACAGGAGCCAGGACAAAATAAAAATTGTATCGTATCAGACAGAAGGCGAGGGATATACTGGCCTGGAGGCAGGGAGGTGGTTCCCTCATATAAAAATGAGATAGCAATAGAAGAGGAGCAGTGCTGCAGGGTTAGTGCCAATATTTTAAAGTATTGTAGCTGTAGTTATTTTTTTTCTTTTAACTTAATTTAGAACAGGGGTTCTTAACCTTTTTTTTTGTGTCATGGACCCCTTTGGAAGTCTGGTGCGACCTATGAATAAGGCATCTCAGAATAATGTTTACAAATGCATAAAATGAAATATATAAGATTACCAAAGAAATAAATTATATTGGAATAAAGATGTAATTTTTTTTCCTTATCCAAGTTCATGGAACCCAGGTTAAGAACCCCTGATTTAGAAGATTATTGGTTAAGCCTAGAATTTTAACAATGTAAACTAGTTCAAATCTCATTGCTTTTAATTTCAATGCTACTCATTCATATTACCTTAAAATTATGATACTCATTTATCAAGCCTAAAAAAATTATTTCCTCAGTTTGGACATCTTAGATATCAGAAATCTATGACCATTGTGGATATTGGTGTCCTAAACTTTTTTGAACTATCATGGTAAAGTGATCTATGAGTGTCACACAAACCCTGACTATACATGTTGAAAACAGTTTCAATTTTAATTTTCTTCATTTACAGCATTCCTTATTTGCCTCCTGAGCATGCCAACGCCCTTCCCCCCTTTCTATACCTCCCACCCCTGCTCAATCTCCTCTCCCTTTATCCAAAGATATAGGATTGTATAGTTGGTATTGCAGTTTTGAGTGCTAATAGGTCAATTCTAATTTATCATCGTTTGTCCTAAAAAATTTATAGTACACTGTGTGCATGAGAATGGTGCAGGTATGTTTCATACTTTTTGCTCATAATAAGGATTAAGGTAATTTTCTTTTTAATTAAAATGGATTTTTTCCTACATTTACTCATTGAGTATTATTTATAATTAGTAAAATCTTAATTTATCCTAAACTCCCCAATGTTAATGAAGGGTAGAAATTTTAGCTTTTTGTTCTTTTAGAAAATAATGTGTTGCAAAGCAATTGATTTCTTAATGTATTGAGAGCATTTTTTAAAAATTTGGGGGTTTTTTGGGGATGAGGCGGGGCAATGAGGGTTAAGTGACATGCCCAGGTCACTCAGCTAGTTAAGTGTCAAGTGGCTGAGGGCGAATTTGAACTCGGGTCCTCCTGAATCCAGGGCCGGTGCTTTATCCACTGCTCCACCTAGCTGCCCCCAGAGCATTTGTTTTTACAAATTTTGCCTTAATCCTTTATTTTTGGTAGCAAAAGTTGGTGTGTGGTCTTTATCTGATCCACTCTAGTGAATCCTCTTAAAATTCTAAAGCTACTTGCCAGGCCTTGATATGGCTGCTCAATATTTGTAAATAATTTAAAGTCTATTGAAACTATTTGGCTGGGAGATATTTAAGAGGATGTAATGAAACTTTATATTTTCATTACTAAAACCAGAATCTTAAAGATTTAGAAGTGCAGCAGAATAGTTAATATAAATCTGTTTTGTGGATCTGGGTTTTTTAGACAGTTTTTTCATGTTGAAGTCTAAAGTATTTATATGTGAATTGTGAGGAGAAAGCATATACCTTTTGTAACTCCCTGTTATAAAGTAGAATGTGAAGACTATTGTCCCCAAAACCTATTTAGAAATATATTCATTTGCTGAATTTCTGGAAACTTTCTCCCCCTACTTTCCCAGATAATCTGAACATTCATTCCATTACTACATATAGCGTCCATTATAGTATTTTGGTTATTTCTTTATGGGTTTTTCTTTTTTGAACTGAATATTGGATGCTTGTTTCTCTTTTAGTGACTTTGATCAAGCTCTGAGAAGGGGAAAGTTAAGTTAGAAGTTCTGGTTTGCTTATCTGTTACAGTTTACTCAAGACTTGATCATTGCTTTTTGTTATACCTGGAAATATAAAGGGACAATCTTTAAAACTCCAGGTTAATATTTTGAGAAGGATGGACCTCTTTTAGGTGGTACTGTTTCTCGTGACTCATCTAAGAAGTAGCCATACAAAGACAGCTTTGCCTTTGTCACCTAGTAGATGATAAACTATTTTCTTAATGCTAGAAATGAGCTTTAGGTCTGTCTAGGTTTTGTTGTGTCAGGAATCTTAACCTAGAGAAGTAAAATCTTGTAATAAGACAAGGCCATTTTCTTTTCCAGCTCATTTTACATGAGCAAACTGAAGCAAACAGGGTTAAGTGATTTGCCCAGGATCACATAGCTAGTTAGTGTCTGAGACCAGATTTGAATGCAGAAAGATGATTCTTCTTCACTTCAGGCTTGGCACTCTATCCACTGCACTAGCTAGCTGCCCATTCAAACTGAATTGTATTGAGCCAAATCACATCAGCATGTGTTGTTAGGAATTTTAAGTTCTCCCTAATATTGTTGACTGAATGGACACAGGTCAACTTGAAAATGTATTGAAGACATTTAAACTCCTAAGGCATGAATTACATTCTTCCTGTAGAGAACATACTTGATCAGTCCTTGCTAGATGAATGACCAGAGAATTCAGAAGTGAGAACATAGCAAGTATACAAACTCTGTGTGTGTTATCATATGTATGATAGTGATGATAGAGCCTATTGACAGCTACATTACTCATCTTCCTTCTTGGGAATTCAGGAAGTAATTTTCACATTTGGTTTGTGAAGTAAATGGATTGTACAGAGAGAAGTCATTTAGTATATCTGGTCAAGATATTTTATCCTATTTTTTCTTTTGAAATTTAAGCTTTGACCAAAACTATTCAAACTTGTTATATTCAATTTGAGTGTAGTATCACATCTTTATTTATTTTACTATTTTTAAATTTTAGGGCTTTGTATAGAGAGGGGTTTTTGCACCTTTTGCTTTGAGGAAAGCCTTTTATAAATTAAAGTGTCTTGTGTGTATAATTTGAAATATGCTGGTTTGCAGTATAAAATGGGAAATGAATCCTTTGAAACAAAGAAAAGCCAAGCAATATTACCCAGAATTCTTCCTTATTTGGTTGCTAAAATTGAAGTTCACTGGTAGAATATGTCTTATAATTATTTTTGTAGTTATTTTATTTAAATGCAAGGAAAATATTTACAATTAGTTGAATAGCACTTTTGGCTTTCAACTGATTTTGAGCTTTGATTTTGATATTGATATTGTGTCTTCAGTTACTATAATCTAGCCTGCTGCACTTCTAATAATACCCTTAATGAAATTAATTCTGGGCTATGCTTGTTTCTTGATTCCTCTTTCAATCTGATCAGAATGTACCACCAGTTCATCTCCGACACAGACGATCACGCTCTGCAGGGGACAGATGGGTAGATCATAAGCCTGCCTCTAATGTGCAAACTGAAACAGTCATGCAGCCACATGTCCCCCATTCCATCACAGTAGCTGTTGCAAATGAAAAAGCACTAGCTAAGTGTGAGAAGTACATGCTGACCCACCAGGAACTAGCCTCCGATGGGGAGATTGAAACTAAAGTAATTAAGGTAAAGACTGAATTTACACAGGAGGAGAATTACTAAAAAATGTTTGCAACCCCCTCCCCTTCTTTTTCCTACTATTGCTTTGACACATGAAACAGTGTGATTTAAACACAAGGGGAGCATTTTATTTTGTTGTATTGCTTTTGCTGATGTTTGTGTGTCAAAGTAAAAATACTGACCTAGCTGTGTAGATTGCAAGTAAGGACTAGGTTTGCTGTTTTCCTCAAGGTTGACTTAGGCAATCCTCACTCAGGCCTGGAATGTTTTAATTTCCAATCTTAACTGCTGCTATTTGATTTCAGTTTCCACTTTGGGGCGTGGGGGACAGGATGGAGGGTGGGGAACCATCACAACAGAAAAAACTTGCATGTTTACTTACTCTGCAGATTTAATTTAAAAGGCACATTAAAAAACTTAAAAGTATTGAGATTTCTTTCGGTTGCTATTTTGGGCCTTTCTGAGTCTTAGGTCCAAAATGACTGTAATTTTGAAAATTTTCTTTGCTTGTTGGAGAAATATAGGTAATCAGTGAAGAAAGAAAATAGGGTTAGCTAGTAGAGTCACTCATTAGTTGCAGCTGTCAAGTGAGGTGTAGTATAATTTAATATGGGGACCACATCTAGAAAATAAAATAAAATGGTATATAGATCTGAAACCCTAAAATTGTGCTGATCCTTAGCATTGTTTAGCTTCTGAATTAATTGTAGGTCAAGCAAACCTCCCATGACCATAGGTTGAAATAACTTAAATAGTTACTCAAATAGCTTTGAAATCTTGATTTGTGGGTATTCGGGATACAATTTTGTCTTGTGGATATGAGTTTGAATGAAGTAGGACAGTAATGAAATGTAAGTGAGTTAGCTGATTCCATTTATCCGTTTGTAAGTCTTTTTTGTTGTTGTTTCAGGGTGATGTTTTTAAAACAAGAGGTGGTGGGCAGTCTGTGCAGTTCACAGATATTGAGACTTTAAAGCAAGAATCACCAACTGGGTGAGTGGTTACCAGAGATGCTACTTGAAAGGAGTGTTCTTTCCTTTTCACTAATTAATAAGGATGGAGCACATTGTCAAATAATTTTATGAAGTTTTAGTGAAATTCATTTTTGATGTGTTATTTTGAGGTATTTACAGTTATTCTTGCCATATATTTTATTCTACATTTTTTCTTTGCAGTCGGAAACGAAGGTCTTCCCCATGCGCCCCAGCACAGGAAGTTGCTACAGAGTCTGAGTGGACAGATGTAGAAACTCGGGTAAGCTTCAAGAAGTAATCGTTACTGAAATATTTTAATAGTGATTTTGGCATTGTAGATCAAAAAAGCCATAAAAATTATTTAGTAAAAAAAGAACAAATAACTGTAATTAGAAGCTTCTTAATATACAACTTAAAATGCAATATTAGAAGCTTAAATATACAACTTTATGTTCTAATTAATTTGAAGTGTGATAGCATGCCACCTGTGCAATTTATACAAAATAGATGTTATGTTCAGACTTAAAAGAATATTTTATACTGACTTCTGGTCTTAATGAATTTTATCAGATCTTGTATGATCCTATGTTCTGTGCAAGGGACACTAGGATGGGTTTCTAGAATTGGGGATTAAAAAAAGGTCACTCTAGAATAAGGAGAATCTAAGAGAAGTGATAGTCTTTCCCAAAGTAACCCAGGCCCAAGAGACAATATGTAAATGAGTTGCTTTTGGTAGGTGGTAGAAGTGCTAGATCTGGTAGTAAGGAGCCCTGTGTTTTGGTTCTAGTTCTATTTGCCTTAGGCAAATGGTTTAAATTCTTTGGGTCACAGTTTCTTTTTCTGTAAAATGAGAGTGTTGATCTTTAAGAACTGTTCTTTCCTGTTCTTCAATTCTATGGCTTATATCAGAAGTAAATCATTAGAAATCTTCCTTGGCTACCTCTTGACCAAGTGTTGTCTTATTGCTTGGAAGGGACCAAGACACAATGTATCCAGTTCTGGTATTTATGTAGAAAATTGTAGTTATTTGTGATATCTGTGACTAGTGGAAACATTTGACTTTTAACTTCTCTTACTTTTCAATTAGTGTTCTGTAGCTGTGGAAATGAGGGCAGGATCTCAACTTGGACCTGGATATCAGCATCATGCACAACCTAAGTAAGTTATTTCACAGTTTAATTGACAGGCTCCCTGATTTTTTTGTTTTGTTTTGTTTTGTTTTTTTTCAAAAGCACAATTTTAGGTAAAATTATGTTTTGAGGCTGGTTAGTTCCATAGGAGGGCAGCTAGGTGGCACAGTGAATAGAGTGATGAGCCTTTAGTAAAGAAGACTCACCTTCTTGAGTTCAAAACTGGCCTCAGATACTTACCAGCTAGGTGACCCTGGGCAAGTCACATAGCCCTGTTTGCCTCAGTTCTTTGTCAAATCAGCTAAAGAAAGAAATGGTAAACCACTTCAGTACCTTTGCCAAGAAAAGCCCCAAATGGGGTCACAAAGAGTACAAAACTAAACAAGTTTCATAGGTCAGTCAGCTGAATAATTTTGTAGCAGCATTTTCAGTTTTACAGGGAGAGATTTTGTTAATGTGTTAATGTTATTGCTGCAATAATACATTAGTTGGGGAAACTTAATAATTGTTAAAAACAGGGTGTCCTATATAAATGGAATCATGTAAAATAAATATTATATACATATTTTTTATTTCAGGATTTATTGAAAGAATAAAAATGCTTTCGTTTTATATCGGACACCCTGCATAGTATGTGATTGTGAGTGAAATAAGCTAAATATTGTTTAATGTAATGAAGGTTAAGACTATTATTATATCTATGGTATATATTTCATCAGCTTAGAAGTAGACTTGTGAATGTTATACTAAAGTTCCTTTATAATCATGGGCAAGTGGAAAGAGCACTGTGCTAGATTTAGGCTCCAGGTTCTAGTCCTCGGTCTGGAACTCCAGGTAGAGATCACTCTGAAGATTACCAGGAATGATGATTTCTGGTATAACGGTGGTAACTGAAGTTATTGGGATGAATTAGGTCATTAAGAGAGAATGGAGAAAGAAAGCACAAAACACAGACCCTTTAGTGATGTCCATGTGTAGGGGGCAGGAAGAGGATGAGAAGTCAAAAAGAGCATAGGTAATAACAATTAGAGAAGTCAGCAGAGAATTGTGAGTGTAGTGTCAGGAGAGCTAAGGAAGAGTATATCTAGCAGGAAGAATGAAATGGGAATTGAGTCGAATCTGGCAAATAATTCTCACAAGAACCTGTCAGCTAGATAGGTTAGGTATCATTCATTATCCCTTTTGTACCTTGAAGGAAACATACTCAAAGAGAAGCAGTGATTGATTTGGATTAGGAGCTAGGTTTCTTTAGCATTCTTAATCCAGTGGTCTTCCCATTTAACCAAATTATTACCATACAATTTAGTTGTAGCTTTAAAATTTTTCATCTTAACCTTTAATCCTAAGATTTAGACTTCTATTATAATACTATAAAATACTATTTGAGGACATGTGACATGGTATGTGTGCTTATATACATCTCTGTCCCTATCTAGATTGAGATAAAGCTATATCTTGATATCTAGATTGGAAAAATGTATATGTGTGTATATTTCTCTCTCTCTTTTTCTCCCTCTCCTGAAACTGTAGCTTTCCTCTAAAATACTAATGCAAATAAAACATATTATTTAAGGTATATTAGACAAAAAAGTCATAATTGCTTTTCTTTTTTGTGTCTTTTGCTTCTTGACATAGGTAAGTGGCTTTGTTACACTGTTTCTCAACCATTATGTTGGGAGATAGCAATGCTCTATATATCTATATATAGATTATAGATATCCATAGATATAGTGTTGTGACAAGTTGGACTTGGCTGGTTCCTATAGTCCTTCAAATGTACAGAGAGTGGCTTAAGTGCATTCCTTTTCCAGTGTTTTTGCCCTTACCAACTCATGAACTTTCAGGTACTATAAATCTAATCTGAGACCCTCCCTCTACCAGCATTTCTTTTTTACTGTTATTTTTCCGTTATTGTAATCAAACACCTTGAGTTCCATCTCCCATCCCCTTCCTCCTCTGACAGTCTTTTGGGGCCAGTTTAGAAATTCCATAGAATGAGCATTGGGAAGCACTGCTCCCTTAGTGCAGTAATGGGGCAGGAGTATTTATAAATGTTGTATGCTTCATCAAGTGTAAAAGTTCTGGTATGATGTGATAGAAAGAAGTATTCAAATACCCTTCTACCTAAATATATTGGTATGAGTATGTCAGTACTTCATATTGTGTAATTACATTCAAACTAATGTTGCTCTTATTTTTCAGGCGCAGAAAGCCATGAATTGAGCTTCTCTTGTGATAAAGGATATTTTTCATGTTATTGATTTCTTTTGAATCAAACATCTGTTCTGTTTTGTAAAAACAAAAACACAAGCTTGCTTTATTTAACATTGCATACCTCATAGCTGTTGGCTATGCTATACACTGGCAAAGAGAACACTTCCCCACTTATCTCCAAAGACATCTATTCAGATTCTCCATACATCCTGCTATACTTATTATGAATTTCAGAAAGAGAACTCTTTCCTTGTTTGTATATTAACTTTTGATTATGCTATTTTGTGTATATTTTCTGTATACTCTTATAGTAGATAATCATGCAAGGCTTTGCCTTGGGGAAAGAGGGTGGTGTATTTGGCTCATGTGTTCTTTAATAGAGTGACTTTTTCCAACTTGGGTCTCATGATTTTTAGGTTGAAAATAAAACACATGCTGCTATTTATTTAGCTACAAAAATGCACTTTAGACATGTTTTGCTGACAATACAGACTTTCATAACAAAGTGAATTCAGTGATTGTCTTATCAGAATTCATATTGGAAAGTGAATTGTGTTGAATTTCATATTCTATATGCATATCAATTTTCTGACATCTGACTATGACAAATGACCTAGGATAAAAAGCACTAAAAATATGAAGTGTATAATATGAAAAGACATTTTTGTTTTATATTGCAACTGTATTATACAAATTAGAAAAAAATTGTAGGGTATTTTATTAAGTGGAACTACCAGTTAATAAACATATACATATATATATAATGTATCTGTGAACAATTTGAAAAATATAACTAGCAAACATTTAAAATGTTTTGTATCACCTTGTCTTTCCAAATGTTTAATAAGAATATACCCTATTTACTTTGCATAAATTTGAATTTCTTTTTTAAATGATTTTTTAGCACACATATTTTGCCATAAGTGCACAGGAATAAATTTTTGGTCTCAAATGAGAGAATATTTATAAAGTGTTTACCACAGCCCCTGGTACATAATAGGTGCTAAAAAAATTTATTTCCTCTCCCTACCCTCCTTAGAATTGGAAAGGCTTCTGAGACCCAATCCATCCTACATACTTGAACTAGAATTCTTTCTGCAATCCTTGATGAGTGGTCATCTGACCTCTCTGCTTGAAGACTTAGGCCTGGGGAATTTACTGCCTTAAGAGATAGCCCATTTTAATTTTGGATAGATGTCAATGTGAGGAAATTTTTCATTATGTTGACCTAGAGATTTTCAAAGTGAAATCATGTTTTGATAAACACCAAGGGGACTATTCATTTTGTGTGTTATATTGGAATTTTGTTTGGACCTTGATAACTTTGTTATACAGACATTTTTATTGATGCTATTGTACCAAAACCACAGGCCTTGGGCTCAGGAGACCAGCACATGTTTACTAATTATGATTCTGGACAAATCACTTGGCTTATAAGAAAGTTTTTTAGAAATTACTAGAAATTGTTTAACCCTGAGCCTCAGTTTCTTCATCTATTGCTATTTCTGCCTATTTTATTACTTTAGGTAATTTACAGTGAAACAATTCCCATTTTCCTTATAAGTAAAATGCAGGATTTGGACTAGCTGTCTAATGTGTATCTAAAACAGTAGCATCTTAAGATCCTATCTGCTTCATAAATTTTTGGTCTTTTGTGAGGGAAATGCTTGGTACCAATAGGATTTTACCCTTGTAGCAGTAAAGCACATCCCTTGAATGATCTGATTGCCAAAAAGGATTAGGACCCTTTGCATCACAATGGTTCTTTCAATTTGTATTGCCCTTGCTTGTACAAAATGCTATTTTGAAATTTTGGAAGAAGTTTCTAGTTTCCTTTTGCATCTGCTGCTTTCCTCATTTTTACAGCTGAATTTAAAGCTTAGAAAAGCTTGACCAGATAGTAGACACTAGAATCTGGATCTGACTGCTAGTCCAATATTTAGTCATACCTCTTGAGTTATATGCTGAGGGTAGCATATGTGTGTCTGTATAAAGGATCAAGTAGAGCACCCTCACATTCCTCTTGTGAGTAAGAAGCCAGGGAAGTTTCGGCTTCTGGATGATATGTATGCAAAAAAGGCTTGTATGGGGCAAGAAAAGACCTAACATCCTTTGTTCTGTTATTGTGTGGGAAAGTCAACAAGTCACATAATTCATCTGGTCTTTTTGTGTGTTGGGCACTTCATTTGAAATAGTGAAGCAGTAGTTTGAACTTTCCATTTTCTAAATGGAGAAACCGGGACTTGGAGTTGTGATTGGCACTGGAAGTAAACTAATCTTAGACAATATTTTAGTTGATGGTGCCTGACAAAAATCATATTAGAACCAGTTCTTGGGTTAGTGCTACCATCTGAGAAGAGCTGTGGTATTCATAATTCAAAAGTCTTATTTCTGCCTTTTTCTTGTTTGTTCCAGGCTGATGATAAAAGAATGCAAATAAGTTTTAAGTTAATCCTGGTTAGAAGACAGGAAGTTACTAGAGCTGTGAAATAAGTGGCTATTACAGTAGTAATGGTTTTGCCTTCCAAGCACTTGTAATTCAGTGTGCAAAATAATTTCTTTAATCAAATAAACTAGCTTTCTAAGAAAATGGGGGCATTTATTGAAAGAAAGTACTCCAGCAAAGGGAAGCAAAACAATTTGGTGGGTAGGGTTAAGCCGCCTCACTCAATTCCTTTTGCACCCTGAGTTTTATAACATTTCTCCCCTTTCCAACTTTGGGTCATTGAGCCTTGCATTTTAATCGATTAACAAACTGAAAGTTGCTGCTGCAAGATTTAAGTTCAAGTTTGTCTCCCTTTTACACCGAGTGTTATGGAAGGCAAGTCACTTAAGCTTTTGGTGTCCATAGCATTTATATGACTGTTGCAGAGTGCAAATACCGGATCAGCATTCGAGAGGGAGTTTCCCCATGGAATAGACACTATCAGCTATGGATGAAATCACAGATCCCGACCAAAAGTGTCTAACGGTGTGCCTAGGTACTGGGGATATAGAAATAGTTCCTACCCTTAAGGAGCATATATTTTACCGTGGACAAACGTATTCAAATTATAGGATTGTAGCAGAACTAGAAGGAAACTCGGAGGACTTCTAGTCCAAATAAGGACACAAGACCCCAATCAATTGATCTGTACAAGGTCACTTAGAGGTAGGATTTGTCTCTTAGGACTCCAGATCCAGTACTTTTTCCACACTACTTTGCTGTGAAACTGAAACTGCTCTTACGGAGTTAACTCTCTAAAAGGGGAGACGGACATATATAAACCCATACATGATGTCTAAATGTCCACACGCCCATACTGGGTAATTGGGGTATAGTAAGGTGGTTGGACTTGGAAGCCAAAGGTGCAGGGAATGGGATGTGTACCGCGCGGGGGCTGGGCGGCGGTGGATAGCAGGTAGGCGAGCTGACCTTGGCATCTAGCCGGGGGTGGCAGTGGTATGAGGCGGTAAGGGGCCGTTTAGATGTGGGGTATGTGTAACGAGTTGGATGGCTCCCACACTGCTGGGAGAACGACGGCTTTGATTTGGCTAGCGTGGAACAGCATATCCTCATGAAGCCCCACGGCTGAGTTCACAGGCCTTCCAGCATGAATTCCACGCACGCGCCTGACCGGTAGCTCAAACTACCTTTCCCTAAACTTTAACCGCTGCTTCCCTAGAAGCAAAGTGCATTTGGCCATTCGCTGAGCACGAACCGGAAGTGAAAGGCCCTATCGGGGCACTGCTAATGGTTCCGTACACGTAAGTTAAAGCTCCGCCCAGCTACTTCCGCTCAGCGCACGCGCCGATTGGCCAGACGGCGCGGATATAAGGCGCTGCGCCGGGCCTTGGGTCTTTCTCTTCAGTTGTCTGTAAGGTGCTTGGTTCTTCTTCGGAAGCTAAGGCCACGTTGGGGTGAACCCTCACTTCAGCCGGCGGCTAGCACCACTACAAACAAGTTTCCTCATCCATATCTCCCGAAATGGCCGTCTCCGAGCTCGCTTGCATCTACTCTGCTCTCATCCTTCACGACGATGAGGTTACGGTCACGGTGAGTGTTGGGCTTGGTCGGGGGTGGCTTTTAGGCCGGCGTTCCCTTGCTCGGGTCCCCTCTCACTTAAGCCTCCGCGCAGCGTGCAGTTTGGCCGAACGGCCCTGAAAGGGAGAGACGCGGCAGGGCCAGACCATGTTTTCGGTAGTCCCTCGATTTAGACTGACCGGCCTGTAGGGGCAGCTCCCTGCCGTACAGACTCCTGGAGTCGCGGCCTGACGGACGGGTTCAGCTGGTGCTTGAGCACGCGGCCCGCCTTGGCTTCCGGCCTCCGGTTGGGGGAGGGGGAGCCTCCACCACGTGGCTGCCGCCAGCCGGGGATTCTGGCAGCGTTTTATTCCGAGTCAAGTATTTAAGTGTCGGTTGGTTTGCCAACAGGCCTAGATTACGATGGGTTACGTGGCCAGCGTTTCTTTCTAGGGCCAGTCTGCGGGAGTTAACTTACCCTTCCATTTTAATAGAAGCGACTCCAAAAGTAAAGCGCAAAGTTTAACTTGGTTTGTGTAGTATTTGTGCATTTATGTTGATAATAGCTAAAGTGGAGAGCATGGGAGAGGCGTTGCGGAGGTAGGAATGGCAAGATTTGGAAACTACTTGGAGATTACAAAGTGAAGAGTTCTGCACCCCATGACAGTTACAAATTGGGAAGGTGATCAGACTTGGAGGAAAGAACGTTATTTTTTGCGTGTTGATTTTGAAGAGTCTCCAGGACAAGAGATTGCGGGCTGAGTTGTAGGGAAGAGACGAAACTGGAGCGTCGAAATCCCCAGGGTATCCCAAAAGTCTTTAATGCTTTTTTTTTTTTTTTTGCGGGGCAATGGGGTTAAAAATGACTTGTCCAGGGTCACACAGCTAGTGTTAAGTGTCTGAGGCCGGATTTGAACTCAGGTACTCCTGAATCCAGGGCCGGTGCTTTAACCACTGCGCCATCTAGCTGCCCCTTTAATGCACTTTTAAGCTTTAAGAACTAGAATCTGAATGCCACAAGGTAACCAAAAAAAAGCCAGTTTAAAGGTTAGTTTTATTTAATATTTAAAATATTGGTGTCATGGGAAAAATGGGGTACGGGGGTAGGGGTTTGGGGTCCTTAGGAATTCCTCTTGAAAGAATTACACCCTCTTCCACACAAAAGCAATTAGAATGAGATGGTAGTTTATTAAGGGGAAGGGAAGGGAAACCATGAAAGAAGCCCTTGGACTTCTCATGAGGAGAAGGCATGGCACAGAGCGTGGCTCTGAGATATCAATCTCCTCGAGCAGGAGACTGGCAGGTACTTTTATAGGGGACTGATGGGGGTGACCATCTGACTGGTAAGTTCCTTTAGTGAGGGAGGACCATCGTATTGGGTTAGAGGTGTCTGCAGATCTCAAGCCATCTCAGGATACAAAGGAAGCAGCCACACCTAAGTCTTAATGCTCCACGGTTGAGGGAGACTAGAATGAAGGGTGGGGGTCCCAGAGCTAGCTCAGTTCAATCCGGTTCCACTTAACTCTTAAGGTGTGTCTGTCCTTTAGTTTAGTTTCTCAAGAAGGTTCTTTGATGTGCCCCAGAGAACTTCTGGGGGTGCCCAGGGCCCATGACATTGGTATAATTTTTGTTAAAATTTAGTCTATCACATCATCAGCTTTTGTGATTGCTGCCCCTAAGGTCATTCAGGGAATAGATTTTGATGCCAGCTTCAGTTTTGAGATGCCCCACCATTAAGTCTAATGGAGGTACATCAAATGACCAAAAGTGGCCAAGTAAAAGGATTTGCCGAACTAAGTGTTCTGAGAAAGTTTAATCTGGAAGCTGACCCTGTGCAATGTATAATGACAGTATGCCATATCTTTTTGAAGTTTTAAAGATGCTTATTCAGCATTCACAAAGCTGCAAATTATTGGCCAGAGTATTTTCAATTCCTGACAAAATTCCAAAGTTGTAAATTTAATCATTAAACTATCAAATGATGTTTTGGTAATTTTATAGTGTTAAAACTTTGAAGTTATTAAAGCTTAAAACTGAACTAAGGGGCAGCTAGGTGGCACAGTGGATAGATAAAGCATTGGCACTGGATTCAGGAGGACCTAAATTCAAATCCAGCCTCAGACACTTGACACTAGCTGTGTGACCCTGGGCAAGTCACTTAACCCTCATTGCCCTGCAAAATAAATAAATTTAAAAAACTGAACTAAGACTTCTGAACAGTCCTGTATAGGCCTGGGAGTCCTGGCCTTGAGATAATTAAATCCCTGGGATTGAAAGAAAAGGGGGTGAGGGTGGTGTAGTTGCCCTTAAGGAGCTAAGTCTATTGAGAAAACTATACTGGGAGGTTGAAGAGGGGAAGGGGGCCAATAAGGTAATTACACTAGTTAAGTGAGGAAATGAGATTATCTGAACTGAGCTTTCCTTAAATGGAGGTTTGGAAATTGATGGTTCCACCCTTCAATCTGAGGGACTGGGTGGGGAGTACCAGGGCTGATGAGATTTACTGGATGTTGAGTTTCTGGGCCTGAATTTCCAAAAGTGGGCAAATGGGTGAGACTAGGAAGAGACTGGTCTCCTGGAAAAGACAAATTAAAAGCCAAGAATCTTGGGGGAGAGTGGGCCACTGTTAAATCTTGCAGCCAGATGTGTTTCTAGCTTAACAGCAATGAAGTGCTGCCATACCTTAATATTGGGGGAAAGGGTTGATCTGAGTAGGTAGAAGTGTTTATTTTGATGGTGCTGCAATTTCTAAAGAAATGAAGATCTTGTATGGATCTGATTCCAGTTCTTTAGAAATTGTAGCACCATCATTTGTGACGGACCCTTGTAGATTTATTTTCCCTTACATAAAAATTTGAGATGTCAGCAGTTAATATTTGAAAGCAAAGCTATTGGAATCTTATAAGAATGGAAACTGCCATAAATAAAACTGTAGTCCTATTCAGCAATCTTTTTTTTTTTTACCTAGTTTCTACTTAATGGCTTTTGTGCAGTCTATGAAGTTTGTATTCTGTATTGTCATTCTAAGAATGTGAATTTCAACCACATTTTATTTGTTTCAGGAGGATAAAATTAATGCCCTCATTAAAGCAGCAGGTGTAAATGTTGAACCGTTCTGGCCTGGATTATTTGCAAAGGTAAGACAACCGTGGACATGTTTGTTGTATAGACATTGAACCATTTGAACTCTCTTTTGTGCTAGTTGTGTGACCATGGGCAAATCACTGGGTCTTTTAGAGCCAGTTACCTCCTGGATGATAAAAGTAACATGGTGGTGGTTGAGTACCAAAAACAACCTAAAATGATACAAATCTGAGTAATCTGAGCTTCAATTTGCTCAAGTATAAAAATGAGGGGTTTTAGTCCCAAGTGGTGAGAGGAATATTAGAGCCTATAAGCAGAGTGCCTCTGTCAGGATTCAGGACTGGGTTTTGATAGGATGTTGAGTATCAGATTGTTCATTTATCACAGATGTTGTTTATGACTTAAGTATTTGGGGTTAGGATGAAAACTTTGCTGGCGTAGTGTTTGATAATCGAATGTTGCTTTCAGGCCCTGAACAATGTAAACATTGCTAGTCTCATCTGCAATGTAGGAGTTGGTGGA
Source organism: Dromiciops gliroides (assembly GCF_019393635.1). Lineage (NCBI taxonomy): Eukaryota > Metazoa > Chordata > Mammalia > Microbiotheria > Microbiotheriidae > Dromiciops > Dromiciops gliroides. The sequence continues at coordinate 154,250,009 of NC_057862.1, forward strand.
CCTGCCCCAGCAGCTGGTGGTGCTGCCCCTGCTGGAGGTGCTGCTCCTGCTAGCACAGCTGCCCCAGGTAAGTAGTCTTGATTTATTGGACAACTTGGGTTAGATCATGTATGTGGGTAGATTTGTTCATGGAATAACAGTTCCTTAATCATTTTCCCAGACAAAATACTTCTGTTATTACCCTTTGTGGAATGTCTTGCCTAAGATCTAGCCTACTTCAGTATGGTAATGGCATACATACATTTTGGTATTATAGTAGCAAATGGGCAAAACCATTGGGCACATATAACAAGCAAATTAGAGCTAACTTCTGTAATTGGGCATTGCTATAGCACTTTCCTTTTGAAAGTAGGCTTTTTGGGAAGCTGAGATTTGTTATATCTAAGGGTATAATAGAGTTCTTTATGGGAAATTCATTAGATTTTGTTAGCTGTTCCTACTAAAAGTCAATTCAGTTTTCAGATGTATAATTTTGATTCTTGTCTCTTTTTAGCTGAGGAGAAGAAGAAAGAGGAAGCAAAAAAAGAAGAGTCCGAGGAGTCTGATGATGACATGGGCTTTGGTCTGTTTGACTAAATATATTTTTTGAAACATTAAATAAAAAGCTTAACTAAAAAATGGAGTGGTTTTGCTAATTTTGGGGTGGTCTCAGCAAGGACCACAGAAGTGCTCAGGAGAGGTAGACTCTGGGAGAATGAAAAGTCTTTAAAGTTTTGTTTCCATTGATAAAAGAATATCTAGTTCTCACTTAGAACCTTTGATAATGACTTTGCTTAGAACCTGGTTTTCTGGTCTGTTGGCAGCTAGCTGCTTTTTTCTGCTTCTGGGCACAGGGTACGATGAACTTCTTCACCAGGATCTCCATGGGGCAGGTGATGGCAGTATTGTTGTCTTACCTGTACTTGGGGGTTCCTTGAAAAATAATAAGAGGCCATCCTTTCCACAAGAGTTACTTCAGTGGACTGTGACTGGGAAATGAGGTTGTGCTGGAGATTGTCACTGTGGCATTTAAATGGTTGTAGACAGCTGGACTTGGAGTCAGGAAGACTTGTGTTCAACTCTTCTCTCAGATATTTATTGGCTGTGTGACCCTCCACCCTCTCTGAGGAGTCATTGGATAATTGAACTTCAGGTTAATATAAAGTGCTTTTCAAAACGCCTCTGTAAATATTTGCTGTTATCAGTTTACCTCTGATGCTTGTGGCTGTTTTGACTTTGCTTCTTAGTGTACTAGTCTAAGGACTGGCTTGCTTGTTAAACTTAGATGCTAAATTGTACAGCTTTTCCTCATTCCCTAATCCTGGAAAGACTAGCTAGAAAGGGAAAGAAAACAATCTTATAGTCATGAATTATCTGAGCTTGGAAGGCTTTCAGTGATTTAAAAAAATTAAAAGAATTTTAACTGCTTCTGTAGTTAGTGATAACTGTAAAGATGATCATTTTCAGTTATCACTGAAGCTGTTGCTCAGTTAGATACTAGGGTTTGATGGGTGTTGAGTAATGAAATTGTTATTGGAATATGTAAGCACTTGTTCCCAGTTACTTGAGAACAAAGGAATTTTCTTTTACTGTGTACATTAGGATTATTTTATACATGAATGGATCTGTAATAATGTACGCTCCAGGACCTCCCATACTTTCTACCCCATGCAGCTCCTCCCCATTTCACCAACTAAAAAAAGAATTGGTCTCATGGAATGTTCTGGACATTGTCCATTTTATATAATCCAAATAAGGAGGACTTAGATTATAACGTACAGGAGTTTTTAAGTTGTACATACAGTTGTATGGTTGAATTCAGAAAATGGCTTGTATTTTACCCATCAGTATACCTATGTTTTCCCTTGACTTTGACTAATTTATGGTTACATGATGTTTCCCTTAATCCATTTAGTATTGATTTACTAAGACATTCAGAAATTTTGCCTTTCTCATTTTGTCTAATTTCTGAGGATTAATTAGTTGACTCTCATAACCAGTCTGCTTGTGTCCTTGATTTTGTCTTTCAGGATTTGTTTCATTGGTCTCTTATGTCTAGTTCTCATTGGAGTGTACAGGTTTATAACCATACTTAATTTTTCTCTCATTCTACACTGTCATCATCTCGGGCTGTCCTATATCTTCCCCGTTTGATGTTTAATTTCTAAAAGTAATTTGAGAAGTTACCTCAATGGCTATATTTCACTGGAATCTCACACAAACACCTGTGAAAATGACTTCTCCACTGGACCCCATTACCCTTGTTCAGAATCTTTTCACTTATCCTGGATTATTGTGATAATTTAACTGCTTATGTTTTTATTCTCATTTCTATTTTCCATGTGATCTCTCCCACCACCACCCCCCCCCTTCCTTAACAGGTCTAACTTTCCTGCTCACCTCTCCCATCTTTGCCTTTGTATATACCATTCCTTATTGCTATATTCCTTTACCTCACTGATAGAACTTAATTTCAAGGCCCAGCTAAAGTTACTAAATGCTGAAGCCTTTTAGTGATCTTTAAGTTTTCTTAGAGGACTTTGCTTGGTCAGGCACTTGCTTATATTATACTTTGGGCATGTTGCTGGTCTCCTTTACCCTAATACCATTTGCCGATCAAGTTTGTAGGTATCTTGGTTACCGGCATAATTTTTCATTTTCCTCTTTCAGTTCCTTCCACTTGGTTTGAGTTTATTTCATTGGTGTAGAGAACTGCTGGTGAGGAAACACCTGCACTGGCTGTATTAGTAAGATTGACGGATAGGTTCTTACAAGTGCTTGCTGAACTAAACTTTGACAGCATCTTAGACTAAGCTGCATGAGTATCGGCTACTGCTTTGTGCATCTGTGCTGCCATACAGGTTTGTGAGGAACGCTTTCTGGGTGTTTGAAAAGTATTTAAGCAAAAGTAATTTACCCTTATTTTCCTAGAAGTTGGTCATATAATACAATATGTTGAGGAAGCCAAGAACGTGGCTGCTTTAGCTGTGATTGAAGCTGCCTGACCTGCTGACTTTATTCTTATTCCTTGGAATGAAAATGTGATAACCCTTAAGCAAACAATCTCAATTCTTCTGGTCCAAGGCCTGCAACAAAGGGATCCTCTACCTGCTCTTGCTTGGCATCAGAACAAAGCTGAGGACTGGGGATGACACTGCTTTGAGCTATAAGAGGTCAGAAAGCCCTTGGCAGCTATAAAACATTAGGAAAAAGTAGAATATACAGAATTACTATTGGACACCAACCTTTAGACCCTTCACCTGTCGGCTTAAAAGAATATAATGTAACCACTAAACACTACTGTTGGGAAAGTTGTGAAATATACTGGTTAGAGAGCCAGTTGATAACTAGGGACAAGTACCAGGACATGCTCTTAGACTATGTTTGCCCTATTCCCTTCTACAATCTTACCCAAAAGGAAGGAGAGTAACCCTGCATGTTTTGTTTTGAACCCCCCCCCCCAAAAAAAGGTTGCTGCTCGTTCATGATTTTCAGATTATTCAGAATTCATGCGCTAGCATACAGAGATCCAAGTCCCTATTCTCAAGAAGCTTGACTTCTGTGGTAGCAGCAGTGAGAGGATATTGTAGAAACAGGTTTAATTTCAGAAAGACAACAGTAAGCAAAAGGATAAGGAAAGGACTCCCATGCAAGAGGTGGCACCTGGTGTGATTCTTGAAGGTTTAGGGGTGAGGAGGGAATGCATTATAAGCATAAGTGGACATGAAAAGGCATGGAACACTGACATTAGGAAATAGCTTACCTGGCTGAAGTGTGATGGGAGCCAGATTATGGGCAATTCAAAATGGCTAGGCAGAAATTTACTTACTGATTTTTGGCCTTTTTTTAGTCCTAAAAACAATAGGGAATCACTGAAGATAAAGTAGCAGGTTGATAGGTTTAGACCCATGTGTGGGATAGTGATAAGCTAGCCTCAGTTAGGTATGTCGAGTTCAGGTGGTTTTAGTTTAACACCAGTTGTGAGCGCCTAGGCAAGTCACTACCTCAGTGCAACCAAAGTTACAGAATAATTATTTATGGAACTCAGTTATATCACAGGTCTGGATTAAAAAAATATATAGCAGACATTGAAGACAGACTCCATTGAGAATGAGTTACTAACTGGGAGTCAAGTTAACATTTGGCTTTTTAAAAAGAAATCTTCAGCAAGATTCTTTTACTTTGACAAAATTTGAGTTATTTGAATAATTTAGGATCCTAAACTGACTTTAACTGTACTGCTCATCTTAAATTCTGTGATCTTTCTGCTGCACAGGTATATACATACTTTTGGATCAGAAAGGGAGGAAAACAATGTTACAGCTTCTAAATTTGTATTGGGGATTAGAGGTTAAAATGAAAAGAATAGGCTTGTGAGGCTCCCCAACTTTTCTGCATGTCCTTATGCTGCTGTAAGACGAGTGACTTATTACCTTAGGAACTATCAGGCCAACCACAGCTGAGTTGAAATATTTATTTGCTGTATTACATGAGATAATTAGTCAAAAAGACCAAAGCCCATGTCATCATCTGATTCCTCTGATTCCTCTTTCTTAACTTCTTCTTTCTTCTCTTCAGCTGAAAAAGGACAAGATGAGATGCATGTATAAATATTTGAATTAAACTTAGAAGTGTTTCTTGAATGCTACTTCAAATAGTGCAAGAAAGCAGAGTCCTAAGTCTCCTGATATCTTCTTGTCACGTAGTGCAAATAGTGTATTTTTGCTTATTATGCTTTATTCTACCCAAATTTAATAAATTCTGTCATGGAGGATGATACATAACATAGACAAGGCACTCAGTGACCTGGCCTGTACATCCCTGATCCTTAAAGCTGTAAAGTATGGTGACTACATCTAGTTTCAGAGATCAGAGAAAAGATGCTTACCAGGGGCAGCACCAGCAGCAGGGGCAGCACCCCCAGGAGGAGCAGCACCAGGGGCTGGGGCAGCCCCACCAACTCCTACATTGCAGATGAGACTTCCAATGTCAATGTTGGCCAGGGCCTACAACCACACAAACGGCAATTAAATATTAGCTGTTCAGTTCATCTTTATTTTTATGGGTTATTTAGGCCAGCTCTCCATTTGTGAGGACAAGAGATTCTGAGGTATTCTAGAAACAGGGCAAAGAGAAGATGGGTGGAACATGAAGATGAAAAATTAGAATAACTTCAAACGTTCCCTATTTGCTTCATTTTATTTCTGTAGGCCATTCAAAGCCATGACAATCTTGTGCTTAGTATAATATAAAACAAGCTTGTCATACCCGACATAGAAATATACAGTAGTAGTATTGTAGAGTGACATGTATTTTTGTTCTTACAATCTACTAGACCAAGGCTGCCTTACCTTTGCAAAGAGACCAGGCCAGAATGGTTCAACATTTACACCTGCTGCTTTAATGAGGGCATTGATTTTATCCTCCTGTAACAAAGCAATAAAATGATATTTATAAGTCACTTTGCTGATAATGTGGCATATAAGCTTTCCAGAACATATCGACTATTAGATAGTATACCACTGGACAGATTCATTGGGTCCAAACATGCTGTCAAATAAGAACATGTTATACAACACTTCAAAGTTGATCAAAGCAGCATCATACCCAGAAAGATCTGGAATCAAAGGACTTGGGTTCAAATCCTGCCTCCTAATATTCTCATAATGATAGCATTTATATTTTGTCCACAAATGTCAGGCACTTTACAAATATCTCCTTTGAACCTCACAGCAAGTCCTTCGAGGTCGGTTCTATTATCTCCATTTTTATAACTGAAACTGGCAAATAGGTTACATGATTTCTCTAATGTCACACTGCTAGTGTCAAAAGTTGTCCTTGAACTCAGGTCTTTCTGGCTCCTAGATCCTTGGCTCTCTACACTTAAACCTAGAAAGCTGCCCGTTTTAACTCTGGACAAGACAAAATGCTTTATATAAGTGGCCTTGTTTGGTCCTCAGAATTCTTGTTAAAAGAGCAAATTTTACTCCCACTTGAAAGACAAGAATGCTAAATGAGTAGCGCTGGGTCACATAGTGTCCGGAAGTGGAATTCAAACTGTTTCCTAATTCCCAAGTCCTTGTTCCATTCCATCTATCGAAATGTCTTTTTGGCTTTGAGTTTCCATATTTCTTAATTGAGTGGGTTGAAAAGAATATGCCAGAGGCATATTTCATGGCTTACTGAATTTTCTTCCAACCGGATCTATGGAACTCAGCTGCTAGGTGGTGACACGAATAGACCCTAATTCAAATCCAGCTTCTGACACGTAGCTCTATAACCCAGGTAAGTCACTCAACTTGCTGCCTCGTTTAACTCATCTGTAAAATGGGGCAACGACGATACTAGCTCTTTCCCAGGATCAAATGAGACAATACCGACGCGGCGCCTGGCACACAGTAGGTGCGTTATTACATATCAGCGCCGTTGCTTGGCAGCTTCCTCGGAGAAAGCCTCTGATACCAGGCACGGCCCCTAACTCAATGCACCTGAGACTGCTCAAGGTGGATGGGGGCGGGGGGGGGGGGGCGCAGCGTCGCTCCAGAAACCTGAGCAGGCAGGCGTTAACACGGGGGAGGGGGAGCTGCTTTTAGGGTCCGGCGGGTCCCCCACCCCGCCTTCCCTCTGCTTTCCGGCCGCGAGCCTGTCCATCCTGCGTCACGCTCCTGTAAAGACCTCAATCCCTGTAAGGCCGAATCCCGAGGTTTGGAGGTCACCGGGACCCATTCCCAAGGAAACTGAGGCCGGGCCCTGAGACTTGTCCCAGGTCACCGGAGGGGCCCGAGTGAGGGGTCAGGAGAGGGTCAGAGTCGGGATTTGAATCCAGAGCCTCAGATTACAAGCGCTGTGCTCTGCTTCCAGTCACCTTGCCGGGAGCGGGCGGGGCGCCCCGCAGCCCGAGGCTCAGTCCCCGCGGGCGGCCGGGGCCAGACCCGACCGACCCCATGGCTCACCGTGACCGTGACTTCATCGTCGTGCAGGATGAGGGCCGAGTAGATGCAGGCGAGCTCGGAGACGGAGGCCATTTCAGGGGCTGCCTGGTCTGATGCTAGCCGCCGGCTGAAGTGAGCTTCAGCCTCACCCCAACGCAGCCTTAGCTTCCTGGGAAGGACCGAGCACCTTTACATGCAAACGGCGAGGAGGGGCGAAGCAGCGCGGCGCTTGCGCAGAGGCGCCGCCGAGACCGGGGCGCCGCCGGCCCCGCGGCCAATCAGCGCCCGGCTCCGGGCGGAAAGGGCGGGGCGGCTGCCGCCCCAGGGCCCCAGATCCGCAAGGGCCGGAGAGCCGAGGCCTCCGCGGCTCATCCTCGCCTTGTACTGCCCCTGAGTCGCCACGAGGAGGCAGTGTTCCCTGCCACGCCTTCCTCTGCTATCATCTATGTTTTCTCAATCTAACCTATCAATCAACCCACTTCTCATTGCTGCCTTCCGATACAGAAGTCATAATAGAGTTGATCGGCCTCCATCTCGCTTCCTCTCTACCCCCCTCTTTTCTTTCTATGAGAAGCTCTAGGCTCTGATGAACCGAACTTCCACCACAGCCGGGAGACTGGTACCAGGACGCTAGGAAAACTTTCCATCAGGGTATAGCAACTTCCCGTACAGTTGGCTCGGGACATGACCCACCCTCTAGAGGATAACTGTCCCTTTTTCTCTTGGCGGATGCTCCCGCCAATTTACTGGATGCCATCCAGTAAATTAGAACAGATAGAAGGGGGGAAAGAAGGAAAAAGCAAATGACGACATGCAAAAAGGGGGGAATACTGCACAGTACAGGCTAGATCTCGTGGATTATGCCGAACTCGCCCGGGTCTGATCAGCCACAGTCGCACTCGCCCTAAGGACTCTAACTCAGCGATGTCATTTTGGTCCTCCTTCCTCCAGAACTAACGGTATAGAGCCCTGGTTCTGGAATCAGGGACTGGGTTCAAATGTTGCCCCTGAAATTTACTACCCCTGTGAATTGCACGTATTCTCTCTGGATCTCATCTTTTCTTTTGTAAAATGAGGGGGTTGGACTCCATGGGCTCTGAGGATCTATGATTCTGTGGGTGGACTAGGAGGAGAATTATTGTAAGGGATGGAGTGGGATGGGGGGAATACAGAAAGGAAGAGTACATAAAGCATTTTCAAGTACTGAGTGGTAGAAGACATGAGAAATCAGCTTGCACATCCCCTGTGTGAGTGCCACACTATCAGATTCTAATGTCAGAATCGTTTTCTGGGCAGTTTCCTGCTCTTATAGCTTCTATTTATTTGTTTAGGTAAATCTAAATACAAGCAGCCTGGCTTGTTTGAATTAGGGAGGCCTGGGTTCGAGTTCTGCCTCTGAGAATTACTGGCTATGTGACCCTGGGCAAATAGAACACTTTCAGTGCTTAGATAAGTCTCTTTAAGATTGTAAAGTGCAGAGAAGTGCTGACCTGCCTTGACAGAAGTTTCCTCATCAAGGGAGTTCCTTTTATCAGTGATAACATAGCTTTAGTTTCTATTCTATTCCTTATATAAGTATCCTAGAAATCAGGAATCCCAGGGAAATAGCTGGAAGTCTATAGATTCTCCTTTCAAGACCACACACTATCCACCATCCCCACAGGGAAATGTTTGGTTCCAATCATGAATGTGAAAGAGATGAGCTTGCTTATAAAATGGAAGAGGATAGCAGAATGGATTAGAAAATAGAGTCCAACAATATGCTGTTTATAAGAAATATACTTGAAACATGATTCACACAGTTAAAATAAGGGGCTGGTAAGTTATTCAAGTCAACTCAAATAAATAGAGATAGCAGTCATGATCTCAGACAAAGTAACAATAAAAATAGACATGCTCTAAAGATTAGCATATTAGATACTACATTGCTTTAATCACCAAAGATGGCAAATTAATAACATACTTATTGACATCTTTTAGTGTGTGTGTGTGTGTGTGTGTGTGTGTGTGTGTGTGTGTGTGTGGCAATTGGGGCTAAGTGACTTGCCCTGGGTCACACAGCTAGTAAGTGTCAAGGGTCTGAGGCCTGATTTGAACTCAGGTCCTCCTGAATACAAGGCCGGTGCTCTATCCACTGTGCCACCAGCTGCCCTGACATCTTAATACTTAAATGAAAAGTTTATCAGGAAGAAGTGGACAGTAAAACCATAGTTAGTGGTAAAGACTTAAATGTACTGCTTTCACATTTACGCAAACCAACAAAAAGATAAAGAAGAAAGAAGTTAAGGACCTGAGTAGAATTTTGGAAAAGTTGGATAGAACAGCAATTATTAGCAATTACTTAATAGGAACAGAAAGGAATATACATGCATACAGAGAGAAAGAGAGAGAGAGAGATCTCAATGGTGCATTTTAAAGGTGCACCTTTACAAAAATTGACCACGTTTTAGGGCCTAAAAATCTCTCAAATTCAGAGTAGCAGAAATACATAATACATCCTTTAATGACTGTAGCAAAATACCATTTATGTACAATAAAGGGTCTCAGAAGAAAGGATTAAAAATTAAAGACTAAATAATTTAATCCTAAATATTTGATGGAAGAAAAAAACAAATCATAGAAACAATATATAATTGCATCAAAGAAAATTACAATGAGACAATATACCAAAAATTTTGGGAAGCAACCAATGCAGTCTTCAGAGAGAAATTCGTATCACTAAACATCCTTTTCAGCAAAAGAGAGAACAGATCGATGAACTGGCTAAGCAACTAAAACAAAATCCTAGAGAAGCAACAAATCAAAATCTTCAGCTGAATGCCAAAATAAATTTCTTGAAAGTTGAAGAGACTGAAATGTTGAAAACAAACAAAAAACCCTATTAATTGATAAATAAAACCAGGAACTTAAAAAAACTAACAAATTAACTGGCTAATTTGATTTTCTAAAAGAGAAGAAAACCAAGTTGCCAGTAAAAATAAAAAAGAATTCATAAATGAATACAGATGAAAAATATTCACTATAAGAAATGAGACTATAACAACATTAAAATATTAAATACTATGATCAGATTGCATTTATATCAGAAATGAAGGGTTGGTTCAACTTAAGGAAAACTATAAACATTAAACCATATTAGGATCAATAACAACAAAATTACTTGATGCAGAGGAAAGTGAGAAGAATTGGAAGAACTACTCAGAAAATGCCCACGTTATGGTAAATCGAAACAACTTTGAAAAGCTTAAGAAACTTGATCAATCAAAGCACTGATGATGAAACGTTACAAAAATATGATGGTTTCAAGGTGCAGAATGAGACATAGATACATAGATTTTCAAATGTGGCCAGTGCATATATGTGTCGTCCCCCAGCACTGAGGGTTAAATGATTTGCCCAGGGTCACACAGCTAGTTAAGTGTCAAGTGTCTAAGGCCAGATTTGAACTCAGGTCCTCCTGAATCCAGGACTGGTGCTTTATCCACTGCACCACCTATCTGCTGCCCTATACATGTGTTTTGATTGCATGTTTTCTATATGAGTTGGGGTTTTTTGTGTGTCAGGTTGGGGAGGGGAATTAACAATATGATGGTTAAAAAAAAAAGATAAAAGTAATAAGGTGTTAAAAAAAATGAGCCAAAATAAACAGAAGGAAGTTCAGAGAGAAACAGATAAGTAGGATAGGTTTTTTAAATTTTTATTATTTTTTAAATTTCTTAGTGAGGCAATTGGGGTCAAGTGACTTGCTCAGGGTCACACAGCTAGTAAGTGTTAAGTTTCTGAGGCCGGATTTGAACTTAGGTCCTCCTGACTCCAGGGCCGGTGCTCTATCCACTGCACCACCTAGCTGCCACAAAATAAGGCTGCTTTTTTTTCTGTTTTTGTTGTTGTTGTTGTTGTTGTTGTTGTTTTCAGGGGCAGTGGAGGTTAAGTGACTTGTCCAGGGTCACACAGCTAGTGTGTCAAGTATCTGAGGCCAGATTTGAACTCAGGTCCTTCTCAATTCAGGTCCGGTGCTCTATCCACTGCACCACCTAGCTGCCCCCCAGAGCAGATATTTTTAACCTGAGGTCCATCAACTTGTTTTTATAAGTATTTAGTCAACTGTATTCCAATATAATTTATTTCTTTCATAATCCTATGTATTTTAGGTGTTTAAAAACATTGGTCTGAGGAAGGGTCCCTAGCCTTTACAAGACTGCCAAAAGGGTCTGTGATACAAAAACAGTTAAGAATCACCAGAAAATAACTATACCTTTGGAGGTACTTCGATGCTCTTCATTAGAAGTCTTTGCCCCCGGGGGGGGGGGGGCCCGCAGCTAGGTGGCACAGTGGATAAAGCACCAGCCCTGGATTCAGGAGGACCTGAGTTCAAATTCGGCCTCAGATACTTGACACTTACTAGCTGTGTGACCCTGGGTAAGTCAGTTAACCCCAAATGCCTCACCAAGAAGAAGAAGAAGAAGAAGAAAAAGAAGAAGAAGATTGGCTGTCCATTTGTCAGAGATCATTTATCTAGGATTGGACTAAAGCTAAAATACCATCTAGTTCATTCACCCTCCCCCAATGTTATGGATGATGAAACTGGGGTCCAGAGAGGTTAAGGTCTTTGCCTCAAGGTCACATGGCTATTCAGTGCAAGAGCTGAGGTTTGAATGCAGGTCTTCAAAGTCAGTGTCCTCTCTATTGTTCATCATTGGATGTTGAAAGTATTCTTGGTCAGGTATACCTTGGCCAAATGGACTTAAATATCCCTGCCAAATCTGAGATTTTTGTGAACATCATAGAAAGGGCCTCTTTATGGGCTCCATCGCTCAATTGAATTGAGAAACCTAAATCTCTTTGCCCAAGGAAGTTTTAAAGAATTCCTTTTCTTCTGGGTGATGTTGGCTTCGTGCTGCCCTCCTGTGGCAAGTCTTTGGAATGACGAGTTAGGTCGCTGGCTGACTAGCTTGCTGGTCCTCTCTAGTGACTGAAGATCCTTAAATTGTTAGGACAAATTTAAAAATGAAGGAATGTAGTTTGGGCCATAGTGCTTGGAGATATGGGGCAAGTGGGCCGAGGATGAGTGAAGGAAGTAGCCCAGGCACACGTGTATGGTGAAGAGATTATGAATCTCAGAGTTGGCAAGGAGGGATGAAGTATTGCTTAAGAACTAACAAGGTGTGGGGCAGCTAGGTGGCGCAGTGGATAGAGCACCGGCCCTGGAGTCAGGAGAACCTGAGTTCAAATCCGGCCTCAGACACATAACACTTACTAGCTGTGTGACCCTGGGCAAGTCACTTAACCCCAATTGCCTCACTAAAAAAGAAAAAAAAGAACTAACAAGGTGTCAATAGTAGTCACTGAGAGGGAAACAATAAGAGCTAGAAGAGAGAGCAGAAGTGTCTCAAAGTCTCAAAGCTGCTTTGGGATGCAGGGGGTTCACTTTCACTGGAGGTCTTCAAGTGGAATGGGGGTGGCCTGCTGGCAATGTTGTAGCAGGAATTCAGGTTGGGTCAGACCAGATGACCTCTGAAGTTCCTTCCAATTCTAGGATTCTGTTGGGCTCCATGTGTAAAGCCCTCTGGAGCCCAATGACTTTTGTATTGCAGTTTAGTAAAAATAGAACCAGATTGTGTCAAAATCCTGCCTACCAAAGGTACTCACCAGGAATAATTAGGTCTTGGCTTACAGCATTTTTCTGCTGTGTAGATCATATCTCTTCCTTGTCTTAGTACATAGTCTTGGAGAGTTGCTGTGGCTGGAAAAATTCATCACCTGGTAATGTTCCTTTCTGAAATTAGCAAGGCTTGGATGATAGACATACAGTGCATTATTGGGCCTATGCTGGAGGCTATGTGGTCAAGTGGAAAGAGAACCACATTTGGAGTCAAAGGAACCAAGTTCAAATCCTGATTCAGTTACTGTGTTATCTTAGGCAAATTACTTAATCTCCCTGAGCCTTAGTTTCCTCATCTGTAAAATGAGGGGTTGCAAAGACTCCAGTTTTTGGGATGAAAATTAATTGTTTGACAAAAATTGCTGGGAAAACTGGAAAACAGTATGGCAGAAACTAGGTATAGACCAGTATCTCACATGACATTCTAAAATAAGGTTGAAACAGGTGCATGATTTAGACACAAAAGGTGATACCATAGGTAAATTAGGAGAGGAAGGAATAGTTTACTTGTCAGATCTATGGAGACGGGAAGAAATTATGACCAAACAAGAGACAGAGAACATTATGAAATGCAAAATCATTTTGATTACATTAAATTAAAACGGCTTTGCACAAACAAAACCAATGCAATCAATACTAGAAGTAAAGCAGAAAGCTAACAGAGGTACCCACTGCTTTTCACTCTCACCACAGTGGTCCTTTTACTCAAGGGCTCCGGACTCCAGAGGCCCTGGGTTCTCAATGTTGAAGACACTGGGGACAATGAAACAGTGACCCTGCATCAGACATTCGGGCCTGTGTGGTCAGGTTGCCCATCTCCAGCTCTGGCAGCCTTCAGCACTCCCAGGTGCATGGAGCCATTGAGGTAGATTTAGTTCCCACTTCTGGTAGGAGCTTCTTCTCTATTGACTGGGGTAGCATCCACTCTGGAGAGAATGTCCCTATGGCACCCTGAGAAGGAGCCTAACCTTGGAATAGGAATGGGACAGAAGTGATAGGAGTATGGATCCTCCCAGGAAGCAGGAGGCTGGCACAGAGAGGACACCTTGTGGATCACAAAGGACAGCCCAGGAGGCCTGGGGTGGGATCCAACTTTCATACACATTGTGTGGTACTGAAAGTAATACTGTTTTGTTTTGTTTTAGTGGAAAAACAACTACAACAAACAAACCATGGTTTAGAAAGGACTGGGAAGTGGCCAAATAATTTAAATATGTTGAGGATAATAATAACAAAAACAGCTTACATTCATGTAGTGTTTTCAAGTTAGCCAAATGGTTTGTTTACCTTATTTCGTTTGTGCCTCACAACTACTTGGGAGGTGGGGGCAGCTAGGTGGCACAGTGGATAAAGCACAGGCCCTGGATTCAGGAGGACCTGAGTTCAAATCCAGCCTCAGACACTTGACACTTACTAGCTGTGTGACCCTGGGCAAGTCACTTAACCCTTTTTGCCCCATAAAAAAGCCCAAAAAACAAAAACCAAAAAAACCAACTTGGGAGGGATACTTCAGCTATTATCTCCATTTTACATAAAGAGATGCTAAAAGTCAGAGTGGTTAAATGCTATGACCATTTTTGCACAGCTAGATTAGAATCCAGGTCTTTCTGATTCCATGTCCAACACTCTATATACCAGGCTATCTGTCTTGCTTGCAAGTGTGGAGCTGTGGCCAGCTTTCTGAGCTGCCTACTGTCAAGGTTCTCTGGGTGGGACCTGTGGATAAATGTGGAGAAAATCACAACCTCCCCCCACCTCCCCCACACACAAAGGAACTGGTGCTCTTCATGCCTGGTGTCCTGGCACAAGGGTTCTAGTGGTGCCATTCACTAACCCAGAAGCAGATCCAAGGAGAAAGACTTGTTTGCACATTCACAAGTCAAGTGGAAAAGAAAAGCAGTTTGACTTGCTCTTATCTCCCATGTAATGTAGTTTGCACAATTGACTTTCTCTTTAGATCCTCAAATCTATTTTTTGTTAAAAAAATTAAGTTGGATTTATGAAAGATATTTTTTCTTCTTCTTAAGCACTCAGTTTATTTACAATCACAAAGGTGAACCTGAATTTCTTTGTTGCCAAAGAGGTTTAAAGAGGCCTGCACAATTGGTGTACACAGTTCTTCTGGCCAAAATGATGAAACTCATTGGGTTTCTCTACAGGAACTAGTTATAACTGTTTTTGAATGAGAGGCAGCTATATGGTGTACTGGATAGAGTACTTGACTTGGAGTCAAAAAAGTCCTGGGTACGAACCCAGCCTCAGGGGCAAATAAATCACTTAACCCTCATTAACCCAAAACAAACCCAAACCAAATCAAACCCAAAGCCAGCCTCAGGTACTTACTAGTTGGGCAAGGACAATGATTTTAGGCAAGACACATAATCTCTCTCAGCCTCAGTTTCTTCATCTGTAAAATGGGAATAATGATAGCACTTAACTCATAGGGTTGTTATGAGGGTCAAGTGAGATGGTATATGTTAAGTGCTTTGTAAAGCTTAAATGCTTTTTTTTTGGAAGTCTTTTTTGTTTGTTTTTGTGAGGCAATTGGAGTTAAGTGACTTGCCCAGGGTCACACAGTTAGTAAGTGTCAAGGGTCTGAGGCTGGATTTGAACTCAGGTCCTCCTGAATCCAGGGCTGATACCCTATCCACTGTGCCACCTAGCTGCCCGAAAGTGCTATGTAAATGCTAACTAGTATTATTAATAAGGTCATAGAGAAATTAATTTTTAGAGGGGGTAGGGGTCAAAAGAGCAAAGGTAGCTTGGTTTGTTGGTTTCGTCATCCAGCAGGAACAAAAAGGATATTGGACATAGTCCATCTTAGACATAGATCCAACAGCATTCATCCAACGAGCAGTTATTAATCAACTGCTTTGTGCCACTCAGTGAGACGAGCACCAGAGACAGTCCTTACCCTCAAGGAACTGATATTCTTGTGAATGTGAAACATAGGAAAAGTAGGTAATGTATTGGTAGAGTAAGTAGCTGCCTATGCAGTGTGTGAGAGGGATTATGGGAAGGCTCCCTACCCTAAACCTCTCCCCTACTGAGTCCTCAAAGTTTGCTCTTCATTATTTATTCCTTTGGATTAAAGATCATTTTCTTTCTGTAGTTTTTTAAATGCAAATATTCCTAGGAGAGAGAATATTTATGTAATCTGTGTAAACCTAGAACACCGAGATCTTGGTTTATAGGAAGCAGGTTCAATTTTGAAACTTTACACACTCTTTTGTTCATACCCCCACCCAAGGTCTCCTCTGGGAGTCATCTTTTTTCCCCCAGTCATGTCCAACTCTTTTTGACCCCATTTGGGATTTTCTTGGCAAAGACAGTGGAATGGTTTGTCATTTTCTTCTCCATCTTATTTTATAGATGAGGAAACTGAGGCAAACAGAGTTAAGTGACTTGCTTAGGATCACATAGCTAGTAAGAGTCTGAGGTCAGATTTGAACTCAGGTCCTATTGACTCTAGGCCTGGCACTCTATCCACTGTACCAGCTAGCTGCCCCTGTTCCTCTGGGAACATCAGAATATTGCTTATGTCGTTGTCTCTACAAATATATATATATTCCCTTCCTGTAAGCCCCATTTTCCCTCTAAGGACCTATAAGAGTCAAAACTTGAATTTGAATTTGAGAGAGAGCTGACCCTTCATCTTTTGGGAAGTCCATTTCCTAGCACTGCAATATAAATGGGATCTCCCCATTTCTTTCTTGGGAAGGAGTCAGGGGTTTTGCAATCCTATAAAATAAATGACACTTGAGGAGGGAAGAGGGATCATAGGGTAGGGGAAAAGAAAATTGAAGTAGATATTTAGAAACCTGGGTTCGAATCCCACTAATTTGCTGTGTGACTTGCCTCAAATCCCTTTACCTCTCTCAGCTCGGTTACCTCATCTGTTACAATTAGGGCCTTAGACTGCTTGACTTCTAAGATGCCTTCCAGCTGTGATATTCTCTGCCTCTAGAAAGAGCTCCATTGCCCCTCCTGCACGTTCAGGAAGGCAAACTCCTTATTCTTTGCCAAATGGAGCCACATTCTAGCTGAAGTCTCTGTCCCAGTGACTTTTCCCTTTGTTTACTCTCAAGTGCAGCCTCTGTTCTGTTTACTTGGCAAAGATTCTTTTAAGACTGGGCTAAGCACATGGTTTACTCTGCTAACAAGGTTTGGCCTTTATTGTGAGGATCTAGGTTGACTTATTCTCTATTCTTCATCGACATTCAGTGGGAAATGTTAAAATAAACAAGAGGAGACAGTTTGACCTGGGTCAGGCTGGCACTTAGCTGGGGAAAGTGCCCAAGAACAACCCTTGTACTCAGTATTGCTGAGAGTTCTCTTGTCATTTTTGTTTTAAATGTGGGTGTTTCATTTGAAAGAACTTCTTCAGTGTCAATTTATCCTCTGAGAAACGTGCCCAAAGGAACAGAATGTGTGTTCCCTTCCTTCCTTCCTTCCTTCCTTCCTTCCTTCCTTCCTTCCTTCCTTCCTTCCTTCCTTCCTTCCTTCCTTCCTTCCTTCCTTCCTTCCTTCCTTCCTTCCTTTCATCCTTCTTTCCTCTCTCCTTCCCTTCTTCCTTCCTTCTTTCTAACACTCCTTTCTTCTTTCTAACTTTCTTTCCTCCCTCCCTTTCTCTCTCTCTCTTTCTTTCTTTCTTTCTTTCTTTCTTTCTTTCTTTCTTTCTTTCTTTCTTTCTTTCTTTCTTTCTTTCTTCCCTCCCTCCTTCCCTCCTTCCCTCCTTCCTTCCTTCCTTCCTTCCTTCCTTCCTTCCTTTCTTTCTTTCTTTCTTTCTTTCTTTCTTTCTTTCTTTCTTTCTTTCTTTCTTTCTTTCTTTCTTTCTTTCTTTCTTTCTTCCTTCCTTCCTTCCTTCCTTTCTTTCTTTCTTTCTTTCTTTCTTCCTTCCTTTCATTCTTTCCCTCCCTCCGTCCTTCTTTCTAACATTCCTTTCTTCTTTCTAATGTCCCTTTCCTTCTTCCTTCCTTCCTTCCTTCCTTCCTTCCTTCCTTCCTTCCTTCCTTCCTTTCATTCTTTCCCACAATGACCTGTAGGAGACTGGCAGCACCAGTGCTGGACAGGATGGTCAGCTACAAGTGCAGCAAACTTTGTTCAGGCACCTACCATGCACCTAGCCATGAAGAAAAATAGGAAGGGCCCCGGACTTGGAGTCAGAAGCTCTGCGTTCATGTCATAGGACCTGGATGTCAGAGGATGCTTAGAGATCATCTATCTACCTCAATAATTTTATAGATGAGGAAACAGATTCCGAGAGGATGAAGCTTAGCTATGGAGTTCAAGGCCTTGGTTGTAATAACCGGCATTTATACTTTGAAGTTTGCAAAGTACTTCACATATATAATTTCATTTGAAAGGAAGGTAACAAGCATTTACCGAACACCTGCTATGTGCCCCGCACTACGCTGTAAGTTTCACAAGTATTATCTCATTTGATCCTCACATTAACCCTGGGAGGCAGGAGCTAATATTGTCCTCATTTAACAGATGAGGAAACAGACTGAGAGAGCTTGAGTGACTTGCCCAGGGTCACACAGCTAGTAAATATCAAGTGTCCAGGGCCGGATTTGAACTCACATCCTCCTGAATCCAGGGCCAGTGCTTTATCTACTGTGCCACCTAGCTGCCCCAATAATAATCTTTTATACTATTATAGCATCCTACAGCCTTTATAATGATTTAATAGACACAAGGCAACGAGGTGGCACAGTGAATAGAGCACTGACCCTGGAATCAGGAAGACCTGAGTTCAAATCTAACCTCAAACACTTCTTAGCTGTGTGACCCTAGGCAAGTCACTTAACCTCTGTCTGCCTCAGCCTCCTCAACTGTGAGGTGGGGATAATGAGTTGTGAGGAAAAAATAAGATAATATTTGTAAACTGCTGGCAGTAATGAGATTTTTTTTTTCATATTTAGGACTGGTATAAGAATTTAAGCCCTTTTGTACCCATTTTAAATGATGTTGTGCAATAAACACCGATACCTAAAAGACTCTGTTTTCATTTCTGTGTGATCTTTATCTGTAATAATGATCTTTGTAAATTTGTCTTCTGTAGACTTTATCTGTAACAAATTTTGTAGATTCTGTGAAATGTCCTTTTAATGAAATCACTTGAGCCTTTAATAGGAAACCATCAATATGGGCTAAAGTCAAGCTCCTAGGAGTTTCTGTGACTCGGGTGGAGGCTTTTAACACTAACAAATTAGTGTTAACTCTCCCTGGATATGTTCCACTGAGGCATTACTGTATTATGACATGATGTTGCCTTATTGACTTTGAAATATACGATATTTGGGGAGTTTTGCTGTTTGGCCTATATTCTATTGCATAGTGTGAAACATGTAAAGCTTGGTTAAACTGTATATAGATAGCCTACTGTTGACTAATATATTTAGAATTGCCTGTAATATTTAATCTTCTTACTGAATTGAATGTGCATGCTGGTGGCAACATTACAATTTTGGTACATTCTATTTACTGAAATGTTGTCTTTTTTATTTTACAAATACTCTGGAGTTCAGATGCTTTTTTTTGCTTCTGTGAGGATTAATTTGGAAAGATTTTTAATGATATTCCACTGATTCCAGATTTTGCTTGAGATTGACTTCAATGAATTGTTCTGAATGTTCCAAGTTAAAAAAAAAACTGCTGGCACATAGTAGGTGCTTAATAAATCCTTATTCCTTTCCCTTTTCCCACGATGAAATATTTGCACCTGCTTACCTCATCCCTTCTCCCTGCTGCTGTGTTTACAAAGAAAATGTCTTCCAGGGTGAGGTGACTGTATATATTTGGTTTGCCTTTGTTGCTTGGAAACTGTTGACATGCTGAGGCATTCAGTTTACTACAAGAGGGCCATGAAAAACTGATGACTTTTTTTCTTCCCTCTGTCAACAAACCAAAGAGGGCTGGTTAACCTTGGCTCAGAGTAGGTGGGAAGTGATTGCTTCTTGTCCAAAGGCCGTTTGTGCCCTTTGAAGGCTTGGGTTTTCTGTATTCGTGTATGCACATGCACAACTAACATGCATGCCACCCATGAGCTTCATGGTCATTGATCGGTTTTTTGGTCCTCCAATCACCCCTTCATTTCCAGTTCAGCGGGCTTCATTGCTATCCTCCAGGGCATGCCATGTTCCTTCCCTTCCTTCCCTGCCTTTGCTCATGTCCTTCCACTTATTTGGAATGCCCTCTGTCTATCCAAAGTGAACCCATCTTTTAGGACCTAGTTCAAACTCCTAGTTGAAAAGACCCTGGATGTGAAGTCAGAGGACCTAGTCAGGAATTCTGACTCTGCTACTTACTACCTTTGTGCCTGTGGGCAAATTATTTCCCCTTCTGGGCCTCAGTTTCTTCTGTAAAGAGAACAGGTTGGATTAGATGAAAGAGACTTTTCTCTTTCCAGTTTTAAATCCCATGTTCCTATGACTTTATCCTTCAAGATTTGCCTTTGCCATATTGATCCAGCTCTCTCTCTCTCTCCCTTGGGCTTCAAACTCTTTTTGTCTGTATCATATGATATTTACGGAGCAAAGAGTCAGGGTGGGAAAGTGGACGTGTGGAAAGCCAATTACGCCAATTTCACCAATTTCATGGTTTTGCCAGGGCTCTGGCTGGGGATCTGCCACCTCCTCCCAGTGGCACTCCCAGGGTCACACAGCTAGTAAGTGTCTGAGGTGAGCAGGGCCAGCGCTCTATTTACTGTACCACCCAGCCACCCCTAGCTAATGGCATAGTGGATAGAGTGTGCCACCTGCCTCCCTCTCCTCCCAGTTCTGGTGTTCACTGCTGTGAGCTCCAGCAATTTGAATACAGGATCAGTGCTAGACGATGTTGTTCAAGTAACAGCCTAGCTAAATTAGATGAAGCATATCACCAGATTGGTTGTGGGGTCATAGCTTTTGGTTCAAAAACTCTTGAAGACAATCTACTCAGTTGCCTATGGGATGTATTATGGGTTGGTGTAAGGAGCACCCACTATGATAGAATGAATAATTAATGTACAAAGCACTATTCTAGGCACTGGGAGTATATCAGCCTATCAATGGATCCATGGTCTCAGTCATGTTAGCACTAGCTTCCATGCCCAGATCTTAACCCATCCATCCCTTCTCATTTCATATAATTTTTTCCTATATTTTCTCCCACACCCTTCATAGAAGGTCCATACACGATGCTTTTCGAGGTCTTTTGGTATTGTTGAATATGTCGCAGATACTTGTGAAATAATAGGGCTGTTTAGCCTCAATCCTTTTATGTGGCCAGCTTGCCTCCTTTTCTGAGCATGCATGTGAGTCAATCAATATTTATTAAGTGCCTACTATGTGTCAGGCACTGGGATACAAAGGGATACAAAGGAAAGGTAGAGGATAGTCCCTGCTCTCAGGGAGCTCACAGATCTAATGTTCTCCACTTCTTAGGTGTGAGCCATCATTAAGAAACATATGAAAACCATAGTAGGTACTCAATTAAACATCTGTAGGACTGAATTGAATTGGATGGTACCCACAAAGTCCCTGTCCTCAAAGAATTTGCACTCTGTGTGCCTTACTTTCCTCACAGAGTTGTGGTGAAAATTTAGTGGAGGAGAATGAAGATTTTGTAAGGAGAAAGGCACAGTAGAAAGAGTACTGACTTCTAAGTCAAAAGACCTGGGTTCAAATCTCATCTCTGTCACTGACTGCCTATATCATTTAATCTCTCTGGGTCCCAGTTTTTATCTATAAAGTGAAGACATTAAACCAGATGACCTTCAAGATGCCTTCTAACACTAAATCTCAGATCCTTTAACTAGAAAAGGTTGAGAACTGCTCTTTTTGTTTGTTTGTTTGGTTTTTTTTTTGGTGAGGCAATTGGGGTTAAGTGACTTGCCCAGGGTCACATAGCTAGAAAGTGTCAAGTGTCTTGAGTCTGGATTTGAACTCAGGTCCTCCTCTTAAAGGTAAAGTGTGGTTGTTGCGTGAAATTCAGTTGTGTCTTCCTCTCACAGCCCAGGTGTTTGCAATTTAGTTTCCCAGGGAGACCCAACCCTGACTCTAAACACAACAGCGTTGTGTTTGCAGAGTTTCTTAAGTGTGTGGTATATTGGAGCTTTTCTGGGGATTGTGTTTTGTTGTTTTGTTTTGTTTTGATAAAGGAAAGGGCTTCTATTTTTCCATTGGCTCAAAGCCTGGGGATCCGAGAGCTGAGGCTCCTGTCAAGAAGGCAGTGTGTCATAATGGATAGAGTCCTGCATCTGGATTCAGTAAGGCCCGTGTTTGATTCTTCCTGCCTCTGAAATCTTACTAGGCATGTGATCCTGGACCTTAGTTTCCTCAGTTATAAAATGGGGATAATAAGAGAACAGACGTCCCCTAAATTATTGTGAGGGTCAGATGCAACATGGACGTAAAGCTCCTTGTAATCCTTAAAGTGTCACCTACAGATCAGCTCTGGTCGTTGTCCCCCAGGGCCCTGTTGACCCAGACAACCACAACTTTAGAGCTTCTGCCTCTCTGTGATAGCTGAAGGGGAAGGCTCCTTAGGGCATCTTGCTGCATTGCCCTTAGGCCTAACCAGTCCTTCAGCAGGATGCTAGACTGTGGTATCTTGTGTTGTCATATGACTCAAGTCTTGGCCTACCTTTTCTGCACCTTATTTGTGATAAGAAGGCTCCTTCTGCCACAGCTGCCGTGATGTCACACTGACTGAGAGGCGATTCTTTAGGGAACAACCTCCCAAACTGGTTATATGTGAGCTATCTCTAATCTATCTTGAAGTAAATGGAATAGAGCAAGTGTGATAGAATGGAAAGTGTGTTGGATTTGAAATTAGAGGACCCATATTTGAACCACAGCTCTACTTGTGCAACCTTGGACAAGTAGCTTAACCTCTCTGGGCCTCAGTTTTCTCATCTGTAAATTAAGAGGTGGTGGTGTTGGACTGGATGGTCCCTGGGGTCATTTCTGACTTTAAATCTCTGATCTCTTTCTCTGGTTCTGTGTCTTTTTTTGTTTGTTTGTTTGTTTTTAGTGAGGCAATTGGGGTTAAGTGACTTGCCCAGGGTCACACAGCTAGTAAGTGTTAAGTGTCTGAGGCCGGATTTGAACTCAGGTCCTCCTGACTCCAGGGCCAGTGTTCTATCCACTGTGCCACCTAGCTGCCCCTCTGGTTCTGTGTCTTAATATAGGTTGAGTGAGGACAGGGATTCTAGGGTGCAATAGGAGGAGGAGAGTATCACACGACAGACAGAACATAGGACCAGAGGGAAACTGGCAGAGAGAAAATAAATCAAGCCAGCCTTCCTGTGGGCAGCAATCAGGATAGAAAGAGGTCAATGAAGTCAAAGAGGTGAGAGCCAGAGTGATTTGTATTTAAAGGTACAGTCAAGTAGCTCCATTTGAATCCCAATGGCCTAGTCCTAGGTGGTGATGAAAGGTCTTCTGGTTGGTGGAGAAGTTAGAAGGAGGAGCAGAGTCTGAGCAGGAACTGGACATGGATGCGAAATGTTCAAATGGATGCCTGCTCACTCTCTGACAGCTTTCCATTGAGGATTGCTGTGACCCATCGGATGGGGGAAGCAATAGGCTGCCCTATCTCCCACCAAGCTGCTCCGTACCTACAAATACACAGTGTCTCTGGTTCTTGTTTCTTGTGTTTATCCTTTCTTGACCATAGATGAAGATCTGGAAATGGAATTGACCAGGTCATGATCTTGTAACCTTCCTAAAATCCAAAGAAAGTCCTGCAGAGCCTCCTTCAGCAAGCAGTCAGTAACAGAGACCACTAACTGAATATGGTGCTGCTGATCCCGGTTAGGAGCTAGTCCTGATAAGTGACCTGTTCGACTCAGCCCAGCAAAGCATTGAACTATCAGCTGAGACGTCATATTTTTAAGGAGCCACCCACAATGAGCAAGGAGAATGACTCAATCAATACCTTATCCAGGAGCTAACTTGGTGGGGAGACTCTTGGGGTCAGGAGTCTTGATACTCCTTGGCCCCACATCATCCCTACATGTATATTTCAGTACATTCAGTTTGAGTACACTCTCCCCAGAGACTTAGTGTGTACAGAGGTGAGAGTACATCACTGATTTGGGGGGATTATTTTTACCTTTGTTCTTTGCTAAACCTCAGTAAATTCCTTTTTGCAAAAGCTAATTGATGTCAACTAGTTGATTGATATCGGAGAAAAGTCAACTGGTTAATTGATATTGGGAAGAGTAAACCAGATGGGACTAGTAACTGATTGAAATAGAAATCAGAACCCCTCAGGCTTACCCTTAGAATCTGGAGGGGAGGAGCAGTCCATTATCTGTCCTCTGGGGATCTGACCGATCTGCCAATAACAGTGGGGGTTTGGAGAGGGAGCCTAAAGGGAATGCTTCATCATCATTTCTCTTGTTCTGGACACTTTTCCCTGCCACATAATCATTAAAATACCTATCTCTTTAAAAGAAAGTTATTGATATGTTTTGTTTTCATATCACTTTTATTTTGGAATTCATCTGTCTCCATTCCCTACAGGGTGAGCCATCCTTGTAAAAAAAAAAAAAAGGAAGAATAAAAAGGAGATCAGCAAATCTTAACCATACATCAACATTAAATGCAGTGTTCCACTCCCAGAGTCCACCTTTGCAAAGAAGGGAGGGAGGTACATTTTATTCTCTGTGGGTCAAAGATTAGTCATTATAATTAAATAGTGTACAGGGTTTCTTTTTTGTTATTGTTCTTTTCATTTACATTTTTTGTGGTTCGGTCCTTGGCACATAGTGACCCTTTTAAAATATTTGTTGATTGATTGACTGACTGCTTTGTTTTCCTGGTTCTGCTCACTTCATTCCCCAAAGATTTTTCACAGGACCCGTTCTCTGGACATGTCTTCCCCACCCTATATTTGTGTGGTGGATTCTTTGAACCCAGGGGCCTTTGTTTTTATTAACATGCATCTTGGGAGCTTTGGGTCATTGTTCTAGCCATCCAACATCTTGAAATACAGTAAGCATGCTTCCACATCTTCATCTAAGCTGTTGAAAAAAAAACGAACCCTGAAATCTCAGACACCTTCGATATACCTCCCATTTCAACACTGAAGGGGAAAAACATCTTCCTTAGATACCTGAGATTTGAAGTGAGACCCAGCTTCTAAGTAAGAACAGCAGGTGGTGCTGTGTAATTGAGAGTAAGGTCGAAACTATTCCAATAGGAAATGAGACAGAATGAAATGTCAGACTAAGGATTCTGGTGATGATGTCAATGGTGGTGGTGGTGGTGGTGATGATGGCTAACATAGAACACTTTAAGTTTTCCAAAACTCTTTATGTATATTTTCAATTTTGATATTTATAACAACCCAGGGAGGCAAGCACTGTTAGCACTATTTTAAAGATGAGGAAACTGAGGGCAGTTATGTGGTTTGCCTAGAGTTAAAATTGATTCTTGCATTGTCTGTAAGGTTTGCCCCCATTTTGCAGATGAAGAAAATAAAGCAGAGAAAGGTTAGGTGACTTGCCCAGGGTCACACAGCTGATAAGTGTTTGAGGAATGTGAGGAACATTACTCCAACAATAATTCTCTGGAACTCAGTGGTGGTGATGTGTCAAAGACTCATTTATTGTCATTCTCTCGAGAATGGGCAACCCAATGTGCAGCTGGTGGGTGCCCAGAATGGAGGCTTAAAGGCCTGTTTTATCCCCTAGTCCCTAACTTGAACTCTAATTGATTACTCAAGGGTTACAATCTACACGTAAAGACTAGCTAATTGGAACACAGTATTCCCAGCCCTAATGACCTAATTGAGACCAGCTGGGGCTCCTAGAACCATGTGATTTTGTTTGCCGGAGGGGGAGGAGAGGATCTGAGACCTTTGTCCTCAAACAGGGGTCTGGAGGAGTGTAGTTTGAACAGTGACTACCATATTCTTATTGAGAGACCATTTCCCATTTCTTCACACTGCAGTTTTGTCAAGGTAGAGAAACCAGGACAGACCCAAAAGATGGGTCTGGGTGGGGAGAAATCTTAAGGAAACCTTAGAATCTTGACTGTGGGAAAAATTGGGAAATAGGTAAAATTTCTTTTCATCACTCCTCATGTGAGTGTCCTACCTGGCTGTCCTTGCTGGGTGGAATGATGCCCTCTGAGTCTTCCCTTCTTCAGCCCTGACTTACCACTCCTATTGCCTCAGGATCCCTACTCTCTACTAGGTAATTGACTAGCTAATCTGAGACATTCCTCATAGGATCCTTTGGATGGGACCTCAGTGATCATACAGTCCAATCCTCTCAATCGACAGATAATAAAACTGGGATCAGAGGATGCACGTGATTTGCTCTGTGTCTTACAAATGGGTAAGTAGAAGAGCCAGGATCCTAAACTTGGTCATATGTTTATAGTCAAGCTCTTTCCATGACATCATATAATGCTTTAGCAAGGAGAGGTAGTATTGCTTAGTGCATAGAGTCCCAGACTCAAGATAGTTTGGGTTTGAATCTTGCTTTTGAGATATACTGATTGTATGATCCTGGGTGTGTCTCTTAGCCTCTCTAAATTCCAGAGCTGGTGCTAATGTACACTGATATAGGATGTTCCTTTTCCCAATAAAATATGGTCCCCAAATGTAATACACACCAGTACAAATTAAGTAACCCCTTATAGTGAGTGGTATGTGATCCTACAGCCATAGGATCATGGATTGAGGACCTGTTGGGATTTCAGAGGACATCTCACTCAATTTCTACATTAGGAAAATGAGGCCCAGAGAGAAGTTAAATGAATGGCCTAAGATCACAAAAGTATTAAGTGGCAAAGATGGAATTCGAACTCAGGTATTTTGACTCCAAACTCAGTGAAGACTACAGCTTGCACAATCATTTCCCAGATACTTTATCACTGAATTCTATAGTCATAGAACTTCAGATCTAGAAGGGACCTTGGGGATCACCTAATTTTATTTTATTTTAAAATTTTTATTTATTGCAATACAATGAGGGTTAAGTGACTTGCCCAGGGTCACACAGCTAGTTAAATGTCAAGGGTCTGAGACCAGATTTGAACTCAGGTCCTCCTGAATCCAGGGCTGGTGCTTTATCCACTGCACCACCTAACTGCCCCAATCACCTAATATTTGTTTGCTTTTTTTTTTTTTTTTAGTGAGGCTATTGGGGTTAAGTGACTTGCCCAGGGTCACACAGCTAGTAAGTGTTAAGTGTCTGAGGTTGGATTTGAACTCAGGTCTTCCTGAATCCAGGGCCGGTGCTCTATCCACTGCGCCACCTAGCTGCCCCCCAATCACCTAATATTAACAATGAAACTAAAAAACCAGAGTGGCAAAGATATTTGTCTGCTGTAAATGACAGCTGAAACAAGAGCATGCTACTTTACTCTTTCCTCTACACCTGTTGTCTTTTTATGATAACCCTGTCTGTGAGGTAGGCAGGGCAGGTATATAAGATATATAAGAATATATTATATAGAATATATAGATGAAGAAACTGAGGCTTAGGGTGATTTAGCCATATTACACAACAAGTCTGCGGCAGAGCCAGTTTGGGCCCGAGGACTCTGATTCCCTGTTCAGTGTTCTTTCCAATATAACATGACTGTTAGGGTCTGGAAGTCTGGTAAGCTTGGAGGAACACACATTACCCAGCTTCTGGGCAAATTAACTTTCAAATAACAAATAATTAACTTTTATCATCTGGACACTGCTATCTGCAATACAGAATCAATATGAGTTCAGTAAATAAGACTCTGTTGCTATTGACTAAGAATGGGAAAAATCAGTATCAAAGTATCAGAATATGGTTGTTGGGGGGTGGGGGAGACACACAAGTGAGCCAAGGAGAGGTGGTGCCTGAGGGGGATGGTGTGGCTTTGGAGAGGAAACTGAAATATTTTCCTTCACTAATGTTGTGAATCCATGAGATTCACGGGTAAGATGGGGGTAAGAACATCTGTACTTCATGGCTCATAGGATCGTTATGAGGATCAAATGAGATAATATGTGAACAAGCACTTTTGGAGCATAAAGCCCCATATAAATGCCAGCTATCATTATAATAATAATTATTATTACCAGATTGAAAGTTCCTTGAGGGAAAAGAATATAAGGTTTTTCACATTTGTATCCCTAGACCCCTACCCTATGTACTGCTGTACATAGTAGGCACTTAATAAATATTTATTACATTAAATGTAAGGCAGCATGGTATAATGAAATTATCTCTGGATGAGAGAATGGGAGACCTGAGTTCTAGTTTTTACTTTGTCTTTAATTTACTGTTTATCCTGGGCCATAGCACAGTATCTTCTTTTTTCTTTTTTGGTGAGGCAATTGGGGTTAAGTGACTTGCCCAGAGTCACACAGCTAGTAAGTGTTAAGTGTCTGAGGCCGAATAGCACAGTATCTTAAGGGTTGGATGGGCCCTTAGAGATCATTTAATCTAATCTTCTGCTCTCTCTAGGAATGTTGTATTACAGCACCCCTGGCAGAAGTCATTCCACCTCTCTGGGCCTCAATTTCCTCAACTGTCAAATGGAAACACTTATCTTTTCTCTAAGTATCACACAAGATCAGATGGCATAAGGAATGTCAAGTGTTTTGAAAAAGATATTTGCCATACAAATTTTTAGTGCAATTAAATATCCTCAGTGTTTCCTGGATATAGCTCACATGCTCTCTCCCCTTTTTTTTTTAGTGAGGCAATTGGGGTTAAGTGACTTGCCCAGGGTCACACAGCTAGTAAGTATTAAGTGTCTGAGACCAGATTTGAACTCAGGTCCTCCTGACTCCAGGGCTGGTGCTCTATCCACTGTGCCACCTAGCTGCCCTCACATGCTCTCTTACTAGAGGGTAACCAATGAAAAAGGAGGTAGCTTTAATGGGAGACATTGGTTGGTGCCTGCC
Source organism: Dromiciops gliroides (assembly GCF_019393635.1). Classification (NCBI taxonomy): domain Eukaryota; kingdom Metazoa; phylum Chordata; class Mammalia; order Microbiotheria; family Microbiotheriidae; genus Dromiciops; species Dromiciops gliroides. The sequence goes on from NC_057862.1 coordinate 154,278,476, forward strand.
AGAGCCATTGGCGTAGCCATGCTTATGGGCTTCTGAGGTTCTGAGGATGACTTCTCTACACTCAGCAATTGCTTTGTCTTCAAGGTCTTCCCTAAAAGTCTTTGGTTGGAGCTGTCCCAGACTCTGCCCAAAATACTTTTCAGAGAGGTATTCTTGCTTTTCTTTTATTGCTGACTCAGACAGTGACAGAAGAAAAAGGTCTAATGGAGTTTTGTTATAGAAACACAAGGGACAAGGAAGTAACAGCCATACTGAAATGTGGATACACCTTTCCAGAAGTGTCTATAGCCTGGAGGAAGCAGACACAGTATTCACTGCCACCATTATTGGCATCCCCAATATCTACCATCATCGCTACCACTACTATCCTTCATCATGATTATTGGAGGATGAACAACAGCTACTACCATTAGTTATTGCCATTATTATTTTCATTGTTGCTTCTACCACCATTATTAGTACCAGCATTACCAATTCTACCATCATCAGACTCACAGTTTTAGGAGCTCTGTTTTACCATAACGTGAAAAAACAAATAATGTCGTCCAAGAAATAGGAGACCAACTTAAAGCATCAACCAATGGGACGGTCAAATAAAATGTTGGCTTCTAAGAAAATCTGTCCAATTTTGGTTCATGGTGAAGAGGAAAAGGACAACATAACAAGTTAATAATAGAGATTTGGATTAATCCCTCCCCCTCCCTAATATGTAACAACTTCTACAACCTGCCCTGGGTTTAGTGAATACTCTTCCCAATCTCTTACATCCTCTGATCTACTCAGAGGTTTGGACCATGAGGATCTCTGTTCACAGAGATGATCTTAAGGTCTTGTATGATCCTCAGTAAGCAAAGGAAGATTTAGTTCTGGCCTCCAGACTCTTTAGACTAAGAAAGGAAAGTGACCTTGAGGTGTTTAAGGAAGATTTGTAACAATAAGGACTGACACAAAAAAAGGTGGTTGGGGTTAATCCTACACTAGACAGTCAGAAGTATAGAGACCAGGGGGAGTATATTCAGGTAAGGACATCCTTGTTCTGTAACTTGCTGTGAGACCTTGAACAAGTCATTTAAAATCTTGAAAAGACTTTAGAGAGATCACCTAATCCAACCTGCTATTGTACAGATAAAGACGCTGAGCTCCAAAGGGGTTTAATTGACTCCTCCCTCTAAGTATTATTCACATTTTCTTCATGTGTACAATGAGGAGGTTCAGCAAAATAATCTTTTTTTTTTTTAATTTATTTTTCAGGGCAATTGGGGTTAAGTGACTTGCCCATGTTCACACAGCTAGTAAGTGTCAAGTGTCTGAGGTCAGATTTGAACTCAGGTTTATTTTTTTTATTTTTTATTTTTTGGTGGGGCAATGAGGGTTAAGTGACTTGCCTAGGGTCACACAGCTAGTAAGTCACACATCCCCTCCAACTCTAAATAGAAAATTCAGTTAGCCAGAACAAGACCACGGCTGCCACTTGACAGTCATGCCTGTTCATTAAGGTTTTACTATGTTAACCTAAAATCCACATTTGAAGTCAGGATATGCTCTGTCTCTGGTTAATGAGCAGAGGCGTAAGGGAGTTGCTGCCCCAAACATGACCAGTTTGGAGAAAGCTTTGGGTACTTGGCCCCCTTCCTTTGAATGTGGCATTATGGAAAGCACCCTGGCTCTGGAGTTAATGGACCTGGGTTCAAATCCCATTTTTGATACTACCTGTGTTTCCTTGGGCAAGCCACTTAAACTCCATAAGTTAACTTCACTTAACTGATCTCAGTTTCCTCATCTGTAAAATGGAAGGAAGAAGTTGTTGGACTAGATAGCTTCTGCTATCCTTTTCACCTCTAGATTTTCGATCCAGTCCTTGGTTTAGGAAGGTCTTGGAAGAGAAGCCCAATGAGCTTTGAATACAGACTTTTCAGTTGTTTTCTCTCCAAGGCCCATAACCTAGGGAGAAAGAGAGCCCAGGCTCATTCTCTGGATGATGAAATCCTTAGTTTTAACCAGAGGGTTTCCTCCCGTCAGCTTTGGCTTCCTCACTTCCCAGGCCCAATCTGAGACAGGCTTGGCTTCATTACGGGTGACTTGGAATCAAACCCCAAACCCTCCTTTCTCAGGGAGAAAAACACCCCCAAAGCTGCTAATCTCATCAGCAAGAATAAACATGTTGCGCTTTGTGATCCTAATCTTCCCTGGCACGCATCTCTGGAAAAAAAGCATTCTGGAGAAATCATATCAGCTTCAGCCCAGGGGCTGCCCTGTTCTACCACCAACATCAACCAAGAACAACCTCAGTGACATTGTTTCCTGGAACAATATTGACTCAAGAACACCTCCACTTTGTTCTCAGCTTCTACAGGACAACTGTTAAGTGCTGGTAAAACAAACACCACGTGGTCCCCCGGGGCTTCTCCCCAGCTGGCAGTCAAACATTGTCTCATAACTGCTTACACACTCTCCCTTTCTCCTGCTCTCCTGCCTGTTGACTTTAGGACAGCATGGTAATAATAGTAATTATTATTATTTTTGGCCTCTCTGTAGGCTCCCAGCGTCAGGTCTCCAGATGGCTTCTCCCCCTTCTGGGAATTTGTCACTGGCAGGTGAGGACACAGGAAAGCAGGGTAGAAAATGGCGGAACCCTGGGAGTTAAGAGGCCTGGCTGGGCCACAGGACCAGCTATGTCATCTGAAACAAATTATTTCAAGGGAGAAGTGGGACTGGGCTGGGCCTTGAAGGATGGGTGGGATTTGTTCAGTCACAAAGGAGTGGTAGGTAAGGTATTCTAAGTAGAGGAAACAATAATAAAATAATTAACAATCTATTACTACTACTACTACTGCTACTACTGCTGCTGCTGCTGCTGCTGCTGCTACTGCTACTACAACTGCTGCTGCTACTGTTTCTACTGCTACTGCTACTGCTATTACACTGATACTACTGCTACTACTTTAAGTCTGAACCTTCCTATCTTGCCTAGACTGAAGTGCAGTGACCACCTAAGTGTTGATTCCACTGTGGATTGGGAAGGGAGCTTTGACCTGCTCCATTTCTCTTCTGAGCCAGTTTGTTCCTCCTTAGGCAACCTGGTAGGTGACTCACAATATTGTTACTGGACTTTATATGGAAACCCAATCTTAGCCCATTGCAGCTCAGAATGCCTCTGCCTCAGGTGTGTGCCTCCAATCCTGGCCACATACCTTTCTATAAACCTCCTTGTAGTAGGTATGAGTTTTATCCCCATTTTATAGATGAAGAAACTGAGGCCCAGAGAGTTCTGAAGCTAGAAAACCATGCAGCATAATCAAAAGAGCAGTGATGGAATACCTGGGGATCAAATCCTAGTTCTGTTATTTATTACCATTGTGACTTTGAGCAAATCCTTGGCTTCCTTCAAGACTCAGCTCAAATCCCACCTTCTCCAGCTTAAATCCCACTCCTCTATGACCATCCTCTAAGGCCTACCCCTGGTCCCACTCTTCCCTTGAAATAATTTGTCTTTCTCCCCTTTTCCTCAGCCACTAATGCCTTCCTCCCTCATTGCCTTCCATGTTCTTTGTATGTATTTTGTATGTGCCCAGTTACTTCCATGTTGTCTCCCCATTAGAATGCAAGCTACTTGAGCCCGAAGACTGATTTTTGCCTTTCTTTGTATCCTTAGTGCTTAGCACCACACCTGGTGCGTAGGAATCATTTAATAAATACTTGTTGACTGGATGGCTTATAACTTTCCTGCCCTTAGTTTCCTCTTCTGTAAAAAGAGGAAGGATGGAATTGACTAGATGATCCCTTGTAGCTCCAAGTTCTCTCATTTGTTCAAGGTCATGTGGTTAGTAGCATAAGAGGGACTTGAGCTTTCTGACTCTAAGGGAAGTGCTTGGTCCACTGGACTAGATTTTATAGTTTATTACATAAATAATTCACTGCCTGTGGTTTGTTGCAGGATCACTCTGTTTAGTTCCTGGAAATACTGAGAAAGAATTATCTTGCTTTCTTCTTCCTTTGCCCCAGGTTTTACCCCATGCCTATGGTCACAGTAGCTTTATCCTTTACATGACCCTCCCATCCTCCAACTTTCCCCTCCCCAAGTATACCCCCCACCCCCACATCTTATTCCAAGAAATCTGGCCCCTTGGTATACAAAGGCCATTCTCACTATATTCTGATTGATATCAGATTGGAGAAGCCAACTCAGATGCTGAGATCTGTTTGGAGGTCATTTAAATGGAAAACCAATTATCAGACCATAAGAAATCGATTTTAAGTAAATTTTCCTAGATAGTCTGGCAAACTGTTGTCAATATCTTGGCATAAATTAAAAAAATGGATGAGTAAACAGGCAGAGGAGCAAAACAGGGAGGGCATTGCAGTGGAAGGCAGGCAACCTGGCCCCTGGTCCTGGCCCGAGGCTGGTTGGTTGTGTGACCTTGGGCCTTTTGGGGGCCCATCTAGAAAATGAAGGGGTTGGACTGGATGAACTTTTAGGTTCCTTCGAGCTCTATGGTTCTAAATAGAGAGGGAGGAGGCATATGACAGGCAAGGAGCCTGTAGATTACGTTCAACTTGGATGGGTTTCAATGTGTTTAGAATAATATAAATCACTTTCTTCTCCATGGTCTGATGACTCTGTCTCCATTTCTTTTTTTTTTTTTTTAGTAAGGCAATTGGGGTTAAGTGACTTGCCCAGGGTCACACAGCTAGTAAGTGTTAAGTGTCTGAGGCCGGATTTGAACTCAGGTACTCCTGACTCCAGGGCTGGTTCTCTATCCACTGTGCCACCTAGCTGCCCCACTGTCTCCATTTCTAAACATCAACCTGGTCCAGCCCTGCCCAATGAAGCTCAGGCTAGTCATGATTAAAGAAATATGGTTGCCTGCCTTCCATTGCAATGCCCTTCTAACTTTGTTTGGACAGTCTTTAGAGTCCTGAGAACAGAGAAGAAGGCAGAAAGGTAAAATGAGAAGTAACAAGGAGGGAATATATAAATCAGGAGTGAGACCCATGCAGTAGTTAGTGGACAGTAGATGATCATTGGAAAGTGTCAGCTATAGCTATTCCTCCTTTCCCATCCCATCCTCCAAATAGAGTGTGCCTCATTTTTCTAGAATAATTGTTAAGGATTCTATTTTTATTATGTAGGAGTCATTTTTAATGTATTTGTTTATGCTGAGCTAGGAATTTCTCTTGATAGTCCATGCATAGCAGGATCATTAATGCCTGGACTATGTGCCCAAGTCAGGTTCAACCACTAGAGGATATTTCTTCCATGGGAAACGAAGTGAGAAAATCAAAATAATGCATCCATCTTCTTCCTCCTCTGTTCCTTTATCTTCCTCCTGATCACCAACCACCGGTATTAATTGAATGTCTAATGTATCTAGTAAAGAAAAGAGCTCCATTTTTTAATGCTTAAGGCATTGGTCCAGCAGGAAGGAAGGTGCTGCTTGCAATGAATATCTCAGTCCCTACAATTCTTTCTCCGGTTTTCTCTGGGTAGGTATCAAGAAGAACTCAGTACCTAAAATCTTTTCCTATTCACATGGAATAGGGTCTCTACTGGAGAAGGGAAAGAGGAAGAAGAAAGAGGAGGGACAATTATTTAGGCTACCTTATGAGATACTCATAAAAAGAATACAGTGCCTCATCTTTGTCTCCATTTAAATTTCTCTTCTCTTTTCCTTCCTTCCTTTCTCTTCCTTCCTTCCATTCTTCCTTTCTCTTCTGCTACAATTTTGTCTTCTTTCTTTTTTATTCCTCTCTTCTTCTCTCTTCTTTTTTTCTTATCTCTTTTACTATGTCCCAAGTGCCTTGGAAACACAATACAATCCTTATTAAATAAGAGCTCACTACTTTACTATTTTTTAATAATTAGTACAGTGTCTGGTCTAAAACTCACTTTTGTGTTATTTATAAGGAAAGAATAGTCTAATCAAATAAACAGTGTGGATATAAGATGATTGGGGAATGTTTAACCAGTTTAAAGGAACACACAATCAAGTACTTTAGAAGCATCATTCACATGTAAAATAATTGATTTTCCAAATTAAAGATCACTCTTATCTATTCATTAAAGTTGGTCCCCTAAGGACTTCTACTAGGCAACACTTTATGAGCCTTTATTTGTTATATGTGTTGTTTAATCTTTTCAGTTGTGTCTAATTTTTTTGTGACCCCATTTGTAGTTTTCTTGGCAAAGATACAGAGTGGTTTGCCATTTCCTTCTCCACCTCATTTGACAGATATAGAAATTGAAGCAAACAGGGTTAAATGACTTGCCCAGGGTCACCTAGCTAGTAAGTATCTGAGGCCAGATTTGAACTCATGATGATGAATCTTCCTGACTCCAGGTCTAGCACTATCTATTGCATCACCTACTTGGCCCATTTGTTATATGTACTTCCAAGTAATAAAAACATTTCTTTAACAATGGATTTCGTTGATAAATTTAGTGAGGTTCCACTCTATTTGGAGGATGGGATGGGAAAGGAGGAATAGTTATAGCTGACACTTTCTAATGATCCACTACCCACTAATTACTGCACGAGTCTCACTTCTGATTTATATATTGCCTCTGTGTTACTTCTCATTTTATCTTTTTGCCTTCTCCTCTGTTCTCAGGACTCCAAAGTCTGTACAACCAAAATCTATTCAATGAACCCCTACTTTGTGTTTATATTTCTGCTGGGTACTATAAGGAATGGTGTAGAAGTCTAAAATATAGTTCATAATCTCAAGCACTTTATAGTCTAGGTGGGAATCAAAGAATATATATTTTTTAATACTTTAATGAATCAGGGGCAGCTAGGTGGCACAGTGGATAGAGAACCAGCCCTGGAGTCAGGAGTACCTGAGTTCAAATCCGGCCTCAGACACATAACACTTACTAGCTGTGTGACGCTGGGCAAGTCACTTAACCCCAATTGCTGAGCCACCCCCAAAATATTAAAATAGGTACCACAGTGGATAGAGAACTGGATCTGGAGTCGGCAAGACCTAAGTTGAAATCCAGCCTCAGACACTTACGAGGTATGTGACCTGGGCAAATCACTAAACCTCAGTCTCCTCAACTAGAAAATGGGAATAAAATGGGGATAAAATGAAAAGCAAAAATATCCCCTCTTCACACGGGAAACAACAGGCAAACGACTATATACAAACAAGGTAAATTGGATGTAAAACACAGAAGCCATTAGCAGTAAGGGGGATTGGGAAAGTCTTCTTGCAGAAGGTTGGATTTTAGCTGGGATGTGAAGGATACGGGGAAGCCAGAAGGTAGGGATGAGGAAGCAGAGAGTTCCAGGTATGGGGGACAGCCAGTAAAAATACTTAGAGTTGGGAGATGTCTTGTTCAAAGAACAACAAGGAAGCCAGTGTCACTGGATTGCAGAGTAAGTAGGAGGTGAGGTGTAAGGTCAGTGGAAAGGTAGGAAGGGGCAGGTGACGCTATGATAACTCTAAATGACTCTAAAAGCCAAAGAGAAGATTTTTACATTTGCTGCTGGAGGCAATAAGAAACAACTGATACTTATAGAATGGCACTTTAGGGAGGTTGTTTTCATAGCTGAATGGAGCATAAGTCAGGGAGACCAATCAGATGCCTATGGAGGCATGAGGTGATGAGGACCTGCATCAGAATGATGGCAGTGTCAGAGCAGAAAAGGGGGTGGATGCAAAAGATATTGGTGAAATGGAAAAAAATTGAGAAGACCTTGGAAACAGAATGGATATGGGGATGAGAGTAAGAAGTTGAGAATGACACCTAGGTTGGGAGCCCCATGACTGGGAGGATGGTGATGCCCTTGACAGCAATAGAAGAGTTTGGAAGGGAAGAAGGTTGCTGATGGAAGATAATGAATTCAATGTGGGACATACAGTTCAACTAAAAGGCAGCTGGAGGTTGGGCAAGAAATTGGGGATGGGTAAATGCGTAGATCTGAAAGTCAACTGCATAGAGATGATAACTAAATCCTTGGGAGCTGAGGAGCTCAGGTCTCTTGCCTCATGGTGCAGTGTCCTTTTTACTGTGCCAGATTTGCCATTGGCCTGCCTTATATGTTAGTCTAATCTCTCCTGATGTGGCTAGAAGATTCCTGAGGGCAGGGACTATGTCTTCTTCTGCCCTGTCTTTCACATTGCATGATGGATTGTTTGGTGGTGAGGGTGGTGGTGGTTGTGGTAGGGATGGAGCAGGGTGTGCTAATAAATCAGTCAACCCTGCCAGATGCAGTCATCACCTCTGGGCTCTGCAGAGGACACACATGTTGCTCCACTATCTGCCAAGAGTTATGGAAAACAGCCACCCAAGCATGGTTTGGTGCATACTAACCTATGAAGCATGCAGGGAACAAAGTGGCTGCAGCCCCCAGCCAGCCTGCAGCAGCAGCAGCCAGCCCTAAGAACTGCCCCAGTGCCTCTCAGTCAAGAGCAGCAGCCTCATGTAACCCATCTTGGGCTATTGACTTAGTGTTCAGGGAAAAAACATTGACTGCCAATGGAAGGCTGAGATGCAGGGGGGATCATGGCCTTGCAACATTCCTAGGGTTAAAAGAACATCCCCTGCTTTCTCATCTGAAAGGCACTTTGGCTCCTGCTGAGATGAAATGTTTTGGGAATCCCTCTGATGTCTCTGCCATGGAACTGAACTGGCTTTTGGTTCCAAAACATTTATGGCTTAATGGGAGAGACACGGTGGCTGACCACACAGTGAGAATGTAAGCATGAGTCAGAAAAGAGGAGAGGCAGCAAAAAACAGCCATTATTGTTGATGCCATTTGTCAGAGCCAGAGAAGGCGATGGAGATGGGGCTCATAATAATCACCCTGGGAATTTCAACAGTACCTTACAATTTCCAAAGCACTGTACTAAGAGTTTCTGTTATCAAATTATATCCTCAGAATAACCACGAGAGGTAGGTTTTAGAATCATTTAATCAAGCAGTCAATAAGCATTTATTTAGCACCTAATATGTACCAAGGCACTGAGAAAACAGACCAAAAAAATGAGGAAATCTTTGGCCTCAAGGAATTTACCTTCTATGCCAGCATTCCTTTTTTTCCTTTTTAATAGTATTTTATTTTTTCTAATTACCTATAAATATAGTTTTCAACATTCATTTTTTTAAAAAGATTTTGAGTTCCATTTTTTCTACCTCCCTTCCTCCTCTCCCCACTCCTCAATCTGATATAGGTTATACATGTGCAATCATGTTAAACATATTTCCACATTAGTCATGTTGTGAAAGGAGAAACAGAACAAAAGGGAAAAACCACAAAAAAGCAAACAAACCCCAAAGTGAAAATAGTATGCTTGGATCTATGCAGGTATTAACCATTTTTTGTTCCTGTTATGGCTTCCTTTGGCCATCTGGTGAAGCCTACGGACCCTTTTGAGAATGTTTTAGATGCAAAAGTAAAACATATAGGATTGCCAAGGCAGTTATCATTATTTTAAAAAATAACAAGTTCACTGAGCCTGGGTTAAGTACCTTTAGACCAGGGGGGATACAACACATATGCAGATTAAGTAAATAGAGGATGTAGACCACCCCCCAAATAGCCAATGATCAGGAAGGAGACACTAAAAGCTGAGGCAATAAATGAAGGTCTTTAGAAGGAGGGGGTGTTTGAGGTGAGCCTTGAAGGGAGATTGGGGTTCCAAGACACAGAGTTGAGGAGAATAGCATTCCAGGCATGGAGGACGGGCTGCCTGAGTGAAGGCCCAGATGGAATGTGTCATAGGGGCACAGAAGCAGGCCAGTTTGGCTGAAGTGTGGAGTACATGAGGGGAATTAATGTGCAATTAGCCTGGAAAGACAGGCTGGAGCCAAAGTATGAGGGGTCTTAAATGCTAGATGGATAAATCTGTGAATTATCCTAAAGATAATGGGCTGCCACTGATGCTTCTTCAGCAGCAGAGTGGCATGGTCAAGCTTACCTTTTAGGAACAACAATTTGGCAGCTGTATGGGGAGAAAGGATTGGAGAGAGGAGCCAATTAGGTAGCTATGGAAGTAGCCATAGAGTGGTAGAGTGGTTGTGGTTTGATTATCTAGAAGAGAACAGAATTGAGACATGTTGAAGAGATGAAAAGGAGAAGAACTAGCAACTTTAATTAGATGTAGGGGAAGGGGTGTCCTGTGTGAGAGAGAAGAGCCAAAGACAAGTTTTTGATTGTGATTCCAGGTGGTTGGGAAAATGGTGGTTCCCTCAACAGAAAGAGGGAAGCTAGGAGGTGTGTGTGTGTGTGGGGGGTGGTTTGGAGGGAAAGATCATGAGTTCTATTTTGAACATGTTGAGTTTGAGATACTTATGGAACATCCAGTTGGAGATGGCCAGCAAACAATGAGAAATGCAGGATTAAAATTTAGGATCAGGAAGGGGCGGCTAGGTGGCACAGTGGGAAAAGCACCATCCCTGGATTCAGGAGGACCTGAGTTCAAATCTGGCCTCAGACACTTGACACTCACTAGCTGTGTGACCCTGGGCAAGTCACTTAACCCCAATTGCCTCACCAAAAACCAAAACAAACCAAACAAACAAACAAAATTTAGGATCAGGAGAAGATGAGGGTTGGATATATAGATTTCAGAGTAATTTGCATAGAGATGATTGTTGAATCCAACTGATCTTAGAATATCACTGGGACAGTGTAGAGATAAGAGGAGAGGGCTCAGGTCAGAAACCTGGGGTATACCTGTGCAGAGAGGGTAGGAGATGAAGAACAATCCTATAGAGAGAAGAAACTAGAAGGGTCAGGGTCACGAAAACCAGGGAGGAGACATTCTGAAGGAGAGGGTGATCAACAGTGTCAAGGAATATAAGAATATTTAGAAGAATGAGGACTGAAACATGGATAAGGGTCTTTAAGGGGGAGTTGGGTTTCTGTGATTGCAAGAAGGTATAAGGAACATGATATTTTTCATTGATTTTTCAGTCATGTGACCCCATTTGGGGTTTACTTGGAAAAGATAAAGGTGTGCTCTGCCATTTCCTTCTCATTTAAAAGATGAGGAAACTGAGGCAAACAGGGTTAAGTGACTTGCCCAGGGTCACACAACTAGAAAGTGGCTTCAGACAGCCAGATGTGAACCCAGGAAGACAAGTCTTTTTTTTTCTTTTTTTCTTTTTTCTTTTTTGTGGAGCAATGAGGGTTAAGTGACTTGCCCAGGGTCTCACAGCTGGTAAGTGTCAAGTGTCTGAGGCTGGATTTGAACTCAGGTCCTCCTGAATCCAGGGCTGGTGCTTTATCCACTGTACCACCTAGCTGCCCCAAGACAAATCTTTTTGATTCCAGGTTAGGTACTGTATCTACTTCACCATCTAGTTGCCCTATATACAGGATATATATTGGAGATAATCTCAGAAGGCACTAAGACTAAGGAGGACTGGGTAAGATTTCTTGCAGAAGATGGGACTGAAGGAAGCTGAGACTTGAAGGAAGCCTGGAAAATAAGGAGGCTGAGATGGAGGAAGAGCAGTCTAGGCATAGGGAAACGGTCATTGAAAATGCCCAGAATGGGGGGGGGGTAGCTAGGTGGTACAGTGGATGGAGCACTGGCCCTGGAGTCAGTACCTGAGTTCTAATCCAGCCTCAGACACTTAATACTTACTGGCTGTGTGGCCTTGGGCAAGTCACTTAACCCCAATTGCCTCACACACAAAAATGCCCAGAATGGGGAGATGGAGTGTCTTGTTCAAGGAACAGCAAGGAGGCCAGTATCACTGAGTCTTTTCTTCTCAGGCAAGGAACGGTGTCTAGAATAACACTTTGCAAAGCTTCCAGGTGCTCTGTTAATGTTAGCCAGTTGATTGATAGATCATAAATAGCCTGAACTTATGCTTTCTGAAGTATAGCCCAGCCAGACTGAGTGCTATGAAATATCAGCTGGGGTTAGTTGGGGAGGGCTTCCTGGTAGAGGTGGCAGAGAGGAGGTAGACAGGCGACTGTGGAAGCCATGGATGAAGCTGGAGCAGGTTGAGTAAGGGATCAGAAGGAAGGTTGTGTTAGCAGGGGAGGGAGGGATGGAGCAGGCTTGCTTGGTTTGTGCAGAAGCTGTGCAAAAAATAACTGGTTATTAGAACTAACGTTAGTTAATATGCACTTTAAGGTTTGCAAAGTGCTTTATATGAATGATTTCATTGGATTCTGTTATAAGAAGTAAAGTAGGAGGGAGCTGGAAGAGGGATTTCCCTTCTAGAGACTGGAACAGGGCTTGTTGTAGGCTAAATTGTGAATGGCACAATGTTTCTCTTTGCCCTTGGGCTGATCCCCTTCCCCTGCTCTAAGGGTCCCTTTTAGGCGCCCCATGACCTCATTCTCTATTCTTTATCTCAGGAGAAGCTGTGATATCAGTCTTTTATACTTTTATATAAGTTCAAGACACTTGCTTTCCTCTTCAGGGGAATTTGCATTTTGAACCTTCTTTTCAATGGAGGAATAAAAGGTTCTGTCCCTCTCAGTAAATGAATTTTAGACAATAGATCACCTGTTGGTGGGGAGAAGGCAGGGGTTTAGATTTTAAGAAAAAGACCCTGTTAGTTCAAAGGAATTTTAAAGTTTTTGAATGTCAGTCATCATTTGGCAGGGGTGAGAGGAAGATATTTTTATTCCCTGGGCTCCTCTATAAATCTGTCCCCTCTAGAGACCACTGTGTTTACAGCTGGTCCTGGGGAAATCACAGAAATATAATTGGTTTGATGATGAGTTGGAACTGCAGCTGGAGAATGTCCAAGTCTGTCCCCATTAGTGACCACTCTATGTCTGTAGTCTGGACACGTACTTTTATGAGCTACCTGGCGAAGAGTAGGGCGCAGGACAAATGCCTCTCTCTAATCCAATCAGAGCACTAAGGCCTCCAGGCAGGGAGCTGAAGGCACACTCCAGAAAGGTCAGTTGATGGTTTCTGATCACAAAATCATGGAAATGGAGTTGGAACACATCTCAGAGATTATATTCCCCCAAAGTAGTAATTCAGCTTCTTTACCAAGTCTTTTTTTTTGGGGGGGGCAGGGCAATGAGGGTTAAGTGACTTGTCCAGGGTCACACAGCTAGTAAGTGTCAAGTGTCTGAGGCCGGATTTGAACTCAGGTCCTCCTGACTCCAGGGCCAGTGCTTTATCCACTGTGCCACCTAGCTGCCCCCTTTATGAAGTCTTATAGTGAAAGGGGACCCTACCTTCTAAGGCAGCTTTTTCCAATTTTAGAAGTCTCTATAAAGAAGATTTTCTTACATGGAAGGAGGGAAAGAAACAGATATTTATTAAACTTCTACTGTGGGTCAGGCCCTGTGATAAGTGCTTGACAAATAAATCTTTTATTTCTCACAACAATTCTGGGATATAGGTGCTATTATTATCCCCATTTTACAGTTGAGGAAACTGAGGTAAACAGATTAAGTGACTTGCCTAGGGTCACACAGCTACAGAGGGCTCAAGGACAGATTTGAATTTAGGTCTTCCTGACTCCAGGCCCAGTGCTCTCTGTCCATTGTGCCAGCGAGCTGCCTCTAAAATGAGGCTTTTCTTTTTCTTTACCTGTTACTTTTAGTTCTGTCTCTTGGTGCTAAATGGAAGAAACCCAATTCCTCTTCCACGTGAAAACTCGAAGGAGGCTTTCATGAACCTTTTAAATCTTCTTTTCTCTGGGTTAAACATCCCTACTTCCTTTACAAGATCCTTATACTGTAGGGTCTCTGGGTCCCTCAGCTTCTTAGTCTCCCTCCTCTGCCCTCACTTCAGTTTGTCAGTGTTCTTCCTAAAATGTGCCCCTTTTCTAAAACAGTATTTCTTTGTTCCATTTATTAATTCATCTGGCACCCTGAGGGAAGAGAGAGCAAGAGATCCTTGGACTGGGAGAGTAGTGGGTTGCCATGACCCCTAGGTTAGGCGTATCTCCAATCCCCGCTTCCTCCAGGCTTTCGGTGCCTCCTGCCCATGCCCCTTCCCCCAAAACACAAAACAAGGATTGTGCCAAGAGGGATGGCTGGGCTTATGGTTTGTATCTCAGTCCTGTAGAAGCCAAACTGTAAATAGCTTTATTCCATAAGATGTCAGTGTGGCACCAGGATTTCCAGGCTGATCAAAAGAGACAGATAAAAGAGGCAGAGAAAAGCAGAACTGAGCATGATAGGACAGACAGCATGATGTGGGAGAAAGATCTGGAGTCCTTAGAAGATTTAGGTTAAAATTCCTGCTCTGCAACTTATTACCTATTTGGCTTTGGCCAAATCATTTAGACTCTGTGACTCTCCTTTTCCTTATCTGTAAAATGACTGGGTTCAACTGGTTAATCTGCCAGCTATCTTCCATCTCTAGACCCAACAATCCCAAGACTTCCAGGTAACAATATTGACCATATACATCTCCAGAAGCGGAGGTTGTATGATTTCCCACAGGGCATCATCTTCCCTGGTGGCCATCTCAGAGAACTTATGGTCTGGTCAGCTGAAGCATGGTCATCAGCTGCCTTACAGTAAGGGAGTGTATTGTTCTGTTGATGGTCCTGTGAGCTATTTCTCTTTCTTTTTCTTTTCTTTCTTTCTTTTTTTTTTTTAGTGAGGCAATGGGGATTAAGTAACTTACCCAGGGTCACACAGCTAGTAAGTGTCAAGTGTCTGAGGCCTGATTTGAACTCAGGTACTCCTGAATCCAGGGCCAGTGCTCTATCCACTGCGCCACCTAGCTTCCCTGCCCATGAGCTATTTCTCAATCCATTCAGCCATCCATTGGGAAAACAGAGTCTATCCAGACATCTGGCTATCTGTTCTGCTGTTGCTCCCCTCACCCCAGCTGGAATGCCACCCCTCTAGCACTGAACTCCATAGACCATTTTCTTTCCTGCTCCTCTCTTGAGGGGAGTTCATCTGATGGACTTTGGAACCCTCCCCTGAGAATGAGCTGACCCTGACTGGTGAGTGAATGATAGAGTGAGATATCACGTACTATTTCTAGCCAGCCTCAGGGAACAATAATCAAATCAATACTACCAGTGTTAATGGCAAGGAGATGATAGTATAATGACTACCCTGTGCCTTCACTCACAATCCCTGTGCCTCTTAGACCAAAATTCCCTTCCCTGGTCATCACTCTCTTTCTTCTATGTGATTTCACCATGATCAAAATGTAAGCTCTTTAAGAGCAGAGACTCCCTTTTGTACGTGTATCTCTAGTGCCTTACTCAGAGCCTGGCACACAATAGGTACTTAATAAATGCATTTTCATTACTTAATTAATTCATTTATTCTCACCCTGGGGGTGGGGCTAATTTGTGCCAAGTGATTATTGTGATATGACTTCCTATCTTGGCTGGTAGCATGTATAGACGTATAAAATGTCATGCTATATCTGGCACCATATGGGGCAGCTAGGTGGCACCATTGTGCACAGAGTGCTGGGCCTGGAGTCAGGGAGACTCATCTCATTGAGTTCAAATCCAGCCTCATATACTTACTACCTGTGTGACCTTGGGCAAGTCACTTAACCCTGTTTGCCTCAGTTTCCTCATCCGTAAAATGAGCTGGAGAAGGAAATAGCAAAACACATTCGAGTATCTCTGCCAAGAAAACCCCAAATGGGCTCATGAAGAGTTGGATATGACTGAAAACAACTGAACAACAGCAACAAATAAATGGCTGGCACTTCTGTGAACACAGAAGGAATTAAATTCCTTGCCTTTGGCAAATAAATCTGACTTATTTTAAAGTGTGGCCTTGCCAATTTCAGTCAGTATGGCCCAGTCCCAGTGTCTTCCAAGTGAAATTTGGGGCTTCATCTTGAACTATGTGCAGACTGAAGTTATGTGATTAGAAATACGCCCGAAGATGTCTGTATTTACATATGGACTTGTCTTAAGCATCTTAAGAATAGGGATTTTAATTTTGTTCTTGGGTCTCCAGTGTCTAGAACAGAGTAGATACTTAGAATAGAGTGGATATTTGATTGATTGATCTCGGGCAAGCCACTTAACCTCCCTGGTTTTGTTTTTCTCATCTGTAAAATGAGGGGATTGGATTGGATGGCTTCTGAGGTTCCTTATAGCTTTAGTTCTCTGGTCCTCTGATTTTATGACATGTCTAAAAAAATAGAATTATTACTTCCCAACCCTGGGAAAAGAAAAGTATGAACCTTAATTTAAAACTTTGAATTTTGGGGGGTGGGGTGGGGAAGGGGCAAGGAAGAAAAGCCCCACAAAAGTAAATAGGGTAGGTATTGCTCACCTGTAGAAAGAGGTGCCTGATCAGATGAGCTCTGATGAAAGAGGAAGAATGAAAGTCAATAGACTAAGGATTAGGAAATTTGTTATTACTCTGGGCTCAGAAAAACTAAGCAATGCCTGAGGCCTCAGGCCAGTTTCAGCCATAGGCAGTTGCTTATATGTGATTTGAGGGCAGTTGGAAAGGACCCTTATCTTCTTTCTCCCACTGCACCCAACTTATCAATGATGCCTGAAATTCAGACAATAGAAATTTATCACTTTGCTTTAGGGTTTCGTCTATTAAAATTCATATTCCCTAAGGAGGGCTAATACAAGAAGGCTATATCAGCCATTCATACTTTATTGTAAGAGTTTATCAGATTCTTTGCTGAGAATAGGTTTAGGGAATGAGGAGGGATAGAGATATCCAGGGGCTGATGGTGCTCAAAGGGAAGAAAGGGCAAGGAAGAAAAACTTGGCCTCTCTCATAATTTGGCCTAGAGTTGAAGGCATGGAGTATGGAAAGGGAGGAGAAGAAAAAGAAAAAAGCAAAGATACAGGAGAAGAGGCAAAGGAAGTGAAAAGGAGTCATGTATCCATATCTAGTGGAGAAATCTAAAACAAGGGCATGGTGACTAGAGCTTTTTCCCAGGGCACACTAAAATTTGGGGAGCACTGATAGTACTAGGAGTCCTTCAGAAGTCTAGTCACAAATGAACTTGGCACCTAGTTAGTAAGAATGGTTAGTTAAAATAGGAAGGTACCAGATGGGAGGTAAGTTTCTGTCTGTCCCAACCACACTGATCCACCTTGCCCTGGGTATTGGTCTCCATAGTAGTGACTTCAACATATCCTGTGGTCTCTGCCTCCTCCCTACATAGTGTCTTGGTTTTCTCTCCCCTGCTCCATACAAATTTACCAGAGTTGTCTTTAAAAGTTGATTTGAGGTTGTTTTCATGCTGTTTGCCTTTGATACCAAATCTGCTGGTTACAGCTCTGATACTGGTAATTGCTTTGTGTCCATGTTGTAGTCTTCCCCTCTTCCCATTCCTAGTAGAATATAAGCTCTTTGAGGGCAGGGTTTGTGCCCCTTTTCATCTTTATACCCCCAGTTCCTAGAACAGTCTCTTTATAATCTGCCCCCCCCCCGCCCAGTGAGTCAAATCAAAGTGTTATTCAGCCATTCTTTTATTTAAAAAAAAATTGAACAAGTTCTTACTGGAGCAAATACAAAATACTACATTGTTCATTAGAGGATACATAGACAAAGAACAAATGGTACAGACTCTCACAGAACTTGCACTCTAGTATGGAATGAGGCAAACAAGTCTTTTCTATCACAGTTTTATTTTTGTATATAAAGGATATATGGGGCAAAGAGAGCTTCAGTACTCTGTTTTTAAGTTGCAAAAATGACAAGAACAGCACAAGAAACCTATAGTTGTCATTCCTACCTTAGGGTGACTAAGTACTATGGGAATTAGGAGAGATCACTTCAGGCTAAGGGTAAAGCAGGAAGGGGAAAACCCTTATTTAGGTGAATTGGCCTTAAAATATGGATAGGGTTTTGAGGGGAAGGTGGGGTTTGGAAGGGTAGCATTCCAGGCAATGAGAGTAGCATTATCAAAGACACAAAACTTGAGTGTAAGGCATGTTTGTGATATTGACTATAGTTCAATTTTCTTGGTTCATGGGATATGTTAGTGATAGTAGTTTGGGATAAAATCATGGAAGGCCTTGGGTATCAAGCTAAGAAATTTGGACCAAAAGCCTGGTTTTCCACTATATACTTACTGGAGATGAACAGAATTGTTTAAGGGAAAAGACAAAGGAAAAACAGAAGTCTTAATTAGATTGTATTAGAAAGATAAGTCAACTAAGAGTCAAGAATAACCCAATCTCAGAGTTGGAAGAGACTTTTGAGTGTCTCTACCTAAGTACTACTATGGAACTGTTACTATACCCTACCTGAGTAAGTCTCTACCTACTAACCTCTACCTAAGCTCTAATTCAACTGGGACATGAAGGATATCTTTAGGTGCTTGAAGGATTGGCATGTAGAAGAGAGATTTGACTATCTGCTTGGCTGTAGAGGCAAGAACAAGTGGTAATAATTGCAAGATATAGTTTTTGACTCCTGGTAAGAAAAAAAACCCCACAAACTTCCTAACAATTAGATTCGCCCCCAGATGGAAGGATCTGCCTCTGGATTCAGTGGTTCCACACCAGTGGAGGCTAAATACCTCCTTGCCAGGGTTGTTGTAGAGGAGATTCCTATTCAGGTAAGGTGGAACTAAATGACCTTTCAACTTTCTTCAAACTCTGTTTCTGTGAGCAGGAAATCTCCCACTTGGTTCTTACCTGCTAATAGCTTTATCTATTATTGCATATCTCTTCCTCCTCCAATTAGATAATAGACTTCTTATAAAGCAAGAATTTTGTCTAATACATATTCATAACCCTCCCAGGGTTCTCTTCACATGGTAGGCACTCAATAAATATTTGTTAATTGACTACAGGCTGAATCCCATTATAACAAATCCCATTACCAAAAAGCATGGGTTTAAGTGAGCCTGGATAAACATTGAGCATTCAGAGGCATTCTGTCTCTGTTACTAACTACCTGTATGATCCTAGGATCATAGACTTAGAGCAACAAGGGACCAGAGAAGCCATCAAGTTCAGCCTATTCATGTCATAGCTGAGGAAGCAGCAACATATTAAGGTTAAGTGAATTTCCTAAGATCACACTGGTAGAATTTGAACCCTCTCATCCTAAATCTAATGCTTTCCCCACTGTATCATAAGCTACTGAACTTTAGTGCACCCCTGTTCCCTCATCTGTAATGTAATGGTATGAATGTGATAGTGGGGTTGTGTGGTTTGCTAAAAGTAATCAGTACCATGGATAGCAGTGATTCTCATCCATCTCAGCATCTCACTTGTACTATTATATACCCTCCATTCTTTATGACTCAAACAATTCACAGATAATTCTCTCACCTTTCCAACCTCTTGTCATGACCCTTCATTTCCTCCCCATAAAGCTGTGTCAACCAAGCCTCTGTGCAAGGGTCATTACCTTAGTAAAGAGTTTAAATGGACTGACTAAAAGGTCAATAAAGGTCAAATAACAGACATATGTATTTCAAAAGCAGTGCCTGTCACAGATCTTCTGAACAACCAGAGCCTCACTCCCATTTGGCTTCTATAGGAGCATGAAAGATATTGAAATTTCTATCTTAATGCAAACCTCCCAGTTTCTGTACAGGGAAAGGGTAGTTTTAGTTGCTCATATGACAGCCTACAGTGGCTAGAAGCTGGGATTTCCTTCCCTGGCCAAGATAACTGCAAAGACTTCAATTATTTCCTCCACAAGCTCCTCATGCTGCTTGCTCATTGACTTGGTTTATCAGGAATGTCTGTGACTTTGGAAACACAACCACTCACAATGTCCAAACTCATGCTCTCACTGACTAAGGAGTGGTGGTGGTGGTGGTGGGGATTTTTGAGAGTGGCATTCTAGGCAAAGAGAGTGAAAGGTGTATACATGGTGTTTATTATGGTTCAGTTTCTTTGGACCCTGGGGTGTGTATAGAGTGTGTAGTGGTAGATAATATTTAAAGGGTAGTTTTGGGTAAAACCATGGAAGGACTTGAGTGTTGAGCTAAGAAGCTTGGTTTTCTGCTAAATATTTGCTCAAGATGAAATACTTTTCTTAAGGGAAAAGGTAGGTAAAAGAAAGGATATCCCGATTCGATCAGAGAAAAGATCATGCCCTTGGCAGTGACCCTCTTGCTCGGCTTCTCCTCAGTCTCTCTAATCTTCAGCTTCAAACACCAGGTACCCAGTGATATGTGTGAATTGTCCCTGAAATAAATCAGCTTTAGGAGTCATGTGCTCTCTACTCCAAAGCTTCATGGGAGATATACTTCATGGAGGGGAAGTATGCAGGTCTCTAGAAGGTCAGTTATAGTACAATAAAAGAAGGATAACCCCTGAGTGTCTTACTTCTGCTTTAGAGCTGGAAGGGACATTAGAGAAAATGGGGTCTAACCACAGAGCTATTGGGAAAGCATTCTGCAGACCTTAAAGCACTGTAGAAATGTGAATTGTGGTTTTGGGGCCAATGCAATAATAATAACAGGGAGTATTTATATAGTATTTTGAGTTTTGCAAAGCATTTTAAAACATGTCATATATGATCCTCCCAACAATTCTGTGAGATAGGTTCCATTATCATCCCTATTTTACAGATGAAGAAATGGAGGTTGAGAGAGGCTAACTGACTTTTCCCAGGGTCCTACCTACATATCTGAAGTAGGATTTTAATTCAGGTCTTCATGACTATATATCCACTGGGTAGCTAGCTGCTTTCTTGACAAATAGAGTTTCTGGTCTTTGGCTATCACTGTCAATTGATCTGTTTTTTTTTTAATTTCACTTAATAGTATTTTGGTTTTTTTTCCCCAATTACATGTAAAGATAGTTTTCAACATTCATCTTTGTAAGATTTTGAGTTCCAATTTTTTTCCCCTCCCTCCCTTCCCTCCCTAGTCCCAAAGGCAGCAAGCAATCTGATATAGGTTATACAGTACAATCATGTTATGTGTATCCCCATATTAGTCATGTTGTGAGAGAAAAATCAGAACAAAAGGGGAAACCACAAGAAAGAAAAAACAAAAAAGTGAAAATAGCATGCCTTAATCTTTATTCAGACTCCATAGTTCTTTTTTCTGGCTCTAGAGAGCATTTTCTATCATGAGTCCTTTGGAATTGTCTTGGATCATTGTATTGCTGAGAAGAGCTAAGTCTATCATAGTTGATCATTGAATAATGTTACTGTTACTATGTATAGTGATCTCTTGGTTTTGTTCACTTCACTCAGCATCAGTTCATATAAGTCTTTCCAGGTTTTTCTGAAATCTGCCCACTAATCATTTCTTTTTTTTTTTTTGTGGGGCAAAGGGGGTTAAGTGACTTGCCCAGTGTCACACAGCTAATAAGTGTCAAGTGTCTGAGGCCAGATTTGAACTCAGGTACTCCTGAATCCAGGGCTGGTGCTTTATCCACTGCGCCACCTAGCTGCCCCCCACTAATCATTTCTTACAGCACAATAGTCAACTGACCTGATTTATTGCAGTCATATATCACTTAAATCGGATATTTTGGGGGTACAGTGGATAAAATACTGGATATATGGATCTGTGACCCTGGATAAATCAGTTCTGTAAAATGATTTGGAGAAGGAAATGGCAAAACACTCCAGTATCTGCCAAGAAAACCCCAAGTGGGTTCACTAAGAATTGGACACGAGTTCAAAGAAACAGGTCAATTAGCTTCAGCAACCATCCAATTTCTCAGCTTTCTCTTGACTGCTTATTGCTTTCTAGATGAAATACAAACTTCTCAGCCTGACATTTAAGAGCATCCATAATCTGACTCCAACCTCCCTTTCCAGACTTATTTTATATCACAACCCTTCACACACTCTGTTTCTACATAACTAGCCTACTATTATCCACATTTAGCATTCCATCCCCTGTAACTGTGGATTTGGCCAATGCTGTGCCTCCTCCCTTCTCACATCTACCATTTTGAATCCCTAGCTTCTTTCAAGTTTTAGCTCACATTCTGCCTCCTCCATGAAGCCTTTTCCAACCTCTCCATTCATTGGCATTCTTTCCTTTCTCAAATTACCCAATATTCATTTGTCTTTGTAAATGTTTTATCATCAATAAAATGTAAGCTTCTTGAGGGCAGAAACCATTTCATTATTGTCTTTCTATCTCTAGTGCGTAGTACAGAGCCTTACATGTACTAGGTGCTTAATTGAATTCAAATCAATAAAGCCTTCTCTGCCCACTCCAGCCTACGTTGGATTCTCCTTCCTCTTAACCCTTCTACCCTTATTGTCTGGTTTGCTCACCAGATGCTACCTCATATTATAAGGGGGTTTTATGTGTATATACCCTGTCTCATCACTCAGATCTCTAGGTCATGAACAATGTTGAATTTTACTTTACAGTGCCTAAGACAGTGCCTTACCTATGACAGGCACTGAGGGAATGTTTGTGAAAGAACTGATTGAATGAATACAGATATATCTGGGCACATGGATATAGTTGCTTCAGATGACAGTCTTACAGATCACAAGTCTCTGGGTGGAGAACAATTTAAGTCGAGGATCAGAGGAGTAATGGGAATGAAAAGCATTCCTCTCTCTATCTTGGCTTGCTTCTGTGACTCTAGAAAGAACATTCTCTTCCATTGGCAGAGGAGCCAGCAAGCAGGAGTGTAAAGAATGATGGACTGAGGGGCACCTAGGTGGCACAGTGGATAGAGCACCGGCCCTGGATTCAGGAGTACCTGAGTTCAAATCCGACCTCTGACACTTAACACTTACTAGCTGTGTGACCCTGGGCAAGTCACTTAACCCCAACTGACTCACTAAAAAATAAAAAAAAGAATGATGGACTGAGATTGGTGGGAGAGGGAGAGGAGAGAAGAATAATGAAGTCAGGAGCAAGCCATACCATTCACCCCATTCACACTATTTGCCTTTTGAAGAATTCTGAAGGCCAGGTGATGATGTCTCCATGTGGAGAAACCCAACTGACTTTGTTCCAGGAGTAAAGAGACAGATGCCTGAGCCACATCTCAGGCAAGAGGAGATGACCAAGTATACAATGTGGGAAGGGAATGTGGGTGGGATGGGGAGGTGGGAAAGGAAGGCAGCTCTAGCTGCTTTCATATTCCCACCAGTGTATGCAGCATTTGGAAAAGACACCAGATCCCCTGAAGTTCCTGTATTTATCAGCCTGGTCTAAACAATTGCCCAATTCTTGACCTAAAACCACACTGCTCAGCAACTAAAAAAGGCCTCTTGATGTTTCCTAACAACACACCAAATGACCTGAACACAGAACAAGATGTTTTTTAATTAAAAAAAAATCCCCCTCTCTTAAAAGTTTGATGAAAAGGTCTTTAAAAGGTTAAAGGAAGACTGAATATGGGTAGAATGTGCAGTAGTACAATGGAATCTCTTTATTAATATGGTACAGTGAATAGCTTGATGGACCTGGAGTCAGAGGGACCTGAGTTTAGCTACATATTAGCTGTGCAACCCTAGGCAAGTCACTAAGCCCTGTTTGCCTCAGTTTCCTCATCTGTCAAATGAGTTGGAGAAGGAAATGGCACATTAATCCAGTATTTCTGCCAAGAAAACCCCAAATGGGGTCAAAAAGAGTCAGATATGGGACAGCTAGGTGGCAGAGTGGATAGAGCCCCAGCCCTGGATTCAGGAGGACCTGAGTTCAAATCTGATCTCAGACACTTAACACTTACTAGCTGTGTGGCCCTGGGCAAGTCGCTTAGCCCCAATTGCCTCACCAAAGGAAAAAAAAAAGAAAAAAAGTCAGGAGTGTACTACAACAACAACAACAAACAACAAAATCCCTTCTAGTGATAAGTCTATAATCCTATGATCCCATTGTTTTTTGTTTTGGGTTTTTTTTTTTTTTTTTTGTAGGCATAAACACACCACTGGACAGACAGTGGAAACTGCCACCACCCATCGAAGAACAGAACTAAGGAGTGATTGGCAGCCAACTGCCCAGAGATCCTGACAAAAAGAAGCTTATCAGCTTGGGTGAAATTCACAGAACTCTCTGCTGTTGGAGAATGCCCATTATGTACATTTTGTTTAAACCATTCTGTAACATCCGCTGAAATTATTAGACGCCATGAAAGGTAATAACAAAAACCTCAAAACCAGGAGTTAAACTTGTGGAATTAAGTCTATACCACATAGTGAAGTGGAAAGGGCATAAGATTTGGAGTCAAGAGAAGACTGGTGGTAATGGGTGGGTGAAGCAGTTTGACTGAAAGAAAGGTAATACCATAAAGTCCAGCACATTTGTTGTGGCATTGGGGAATGCTGAGAGACCCTGGGTAGCCAAATGTTGCATTAAGGACCAGGCTCCTGGGGCAGCTAGGTGTCGCAGTGGATAGAGCACCGGCCCTGGAGTCAGGAGTACCTGAGTTCAAATCCGGCCTCAGACACTTAACACTTACTAGCTGTGTGACCCTGGGCAAGTCACTTAACCCCAATTGCCTCACTAAAAAAAAAAAAAAAAAAGGACCAGGCTCCTGGATTTTGTTCAGTTGTTTCAATTGTGTCTGATACTCTGTGACCCCCATTTGGGGTTTTCTTGGCAGAGATACTGGACTGGCTTGTCATTCCCTTCTCTAGCTCATTTTACAAATGAGGAAACTGAGGCAAACAGGGCTCATGTGATTTGCCCAGGGTCACATAACTAGTAAGTGTCTGAGGCTGGATTCGAAGTAAGGAAGATGTGTCTTTCTGACTCGAGGCCTGGCACTCTATCTACTGCACCACCTAGCAGTCCTTAGGCTCCTGGATAAGGCTGGGCAGAATAATAGTCAAAATCATAGAACAGAAGGGCCCTTAGGGATCCCTCTGTTTTGGAAAGGAATGATAAACATATTGGGTAATAGAATTTAGACCTGAAAAGGACCTTGGAGACTAATGTAGAAAAAACAGGGAGGCTGGCTGAAACCCACAGTCTTCTCTGGATAGTGGTTATTACATACATTTTGTTTAGATGATTCTATAAACTGCATCCTGCCCCAAGGTGATTAGATACTCTGGGATATTATAAAATTAGGGTTTGGATTTGCTGATGAACCTCAGAAGTCATCTAGTTCAACCCCCTACGTTATTCAAATAAGGAAAGTAAAACCTGAAGAAATTAAGTGACTTACGCCAAATCACACCTGGACTAAGTAGCAGGGGTGGAATTCCAACCTAGTTCCTCTGACTCCAAGCTCCGTGCTTTTTCTACAACACTACATTTATCCTGATATTTTTATAAATGAGGAAAATTGTGTTAAGGCTGACTCTCTCTAAGGGGGTTGTAATTTTTTTTTCTTCTCCTAACCCCTTCCCTTCGGCTTGTAGGCCTTAAAATCTCTTCTCCTATAACATGTCTGGCATCTCCCTTTGTTCACAGACCCCCATTTACATTCAGCAGAGTGGTGGGGAGATCAGCCTGGATGGGAAGGAAAAGGTCAACCATATGGAGACCTTGGGCAATGTTGACTTTCGGCCAGGGCTACGGGCTTAGTTTCCCTCATTCCGATGCCTCCCTAGGCTCTTGGTTATTTTGAATGAGATCAGGGCACAGAATTCTCCCAGCCTTCTAGACACTTCTGCCTCTGTCTCTCAGGTGACTCTATATCCTGAGGACAAAGGCAATTTCTGTTGCTGTGGGGAAACCTCTTGTCTTTTAGGCCTCTTTTATGGCTACTGCAACACCCGCCCCCAGCCCACACAGAGCAGGCTAAGAGAGAAGCATCTCAGACCTTTTATGGGAGCTCAATCAGCTATTTTTAGTGGTGGGTAGGCTCCATCCCTGCATCATGACATTCCAGATGGGACTTTTGGAGCCAGGGCTTCATGAATGCAGCCTGAACAGCTTGCTGAGGCCTGGGTCACTTTTCCCATCCCCCTGCTCCAGGCCCCTTTGCTCCATTCTTCTGCTTTGCAATGCTGCCCTGTCTGACAGATTCTCAGGTAGTGGTGGGTCTGAGCTACCTTAACCAAGAGATCAGCAAGTGCTGTTTTCTGGCATGTAAAATATAGGCTACACAAAGGGGATTTTATGTTTGACTTGGCCTAGAGGGTGTGTACCCTCCAGTTAAACAGTCAGTCAGTCAGACAGTCAATCAACAAGTATTTATTAAATGTATACTATGTGCCAGGAACTGGGCTAAGCACCAGGGGTTGTTGTTGTTGTTTGTCCATTGGGGTGATGTCATGACTTGCAGTGAATTGGATTTAAGTGAGGGAGGGCTGTGCAAGGTCACCAACCTCGCTCTCTCCTCCAGAACCATCTGAGTCTAGTGGCAAGATGTACATCAGGATGACTGGAGATGACCCTAGATGGGGCCCAGCATAGTACTCTGTATACAATAAGTGATATATACACACATATATAAATATATGTAACTTAAATACATATATACACATAGGCATATGTTGAAATATATGTATGTGCATATATATGTGTGTGCACATGTATATGTATATGCATATGTATATGTGTGTATGTATATGCATATGTGTGTATATCTATATCTGTATCTGTACCTGTACTTGCTGAATTAAAGGCCAAGAAATTACACATGGTCTCCACTTGTGCCTTGTCAGACAGGATAATCTACTCTCTAGCCACTCCCCATGCTCTTAGCCAGTTGGCATTGGGAACATTCTAGAAGACAAGGGAAAAGTAGTTGAGAGGCCATTCATTTTAGCAAGGCTCGGATTACATTCATCTTTACCCAGCTTTCCCACAATATAAGGCAATATATGAGAAGTAAATAGTAGCTCACATTTACATAGCACGTTCATGTTACGAGAAGCACCAAAATAATAGCTCCCATTTACATAGCAATTTGATGTTTGCCAAGCGCTTTACATACATTATCTCATTTGATCCTTCCAAATATCCTGTAAGGTAGATTCAATTATTATCCTTATTTCATGCATAGGGAAACTGAGGCTCAGAGTCATCAGGTGACTTATCTAGGGTCACACAGCAAACATCTGAGGCTGAATCTGAGCCTACTCTTTCCTGATTCCATATCCAGTGCTTTAACCACTGCATCATAATGACTCACTAGAGTCTAAGCAACTCTCTGACTCTTCCTTGCCTCCCCCACAAAATAAGATTGGTTTACTAAGAAGTGGCACATGAGTGATACCAACGGTAGTGAGCACCATGAGTTCTAGAGGAAAGAGAGTTCCCTGTGGACCTGAGTGATCAGGGGAAACTTCTTGGAGGAGGCAGGCCCTGTTCTAGTCCACCATTGTGATTTAACTTGTCCTGATGAGGAATCAGGAGAACTGAATTCTAGTCGTTGTTCTGATTATAACTAGCTGCTAGTGACTTGTCAATCACTCATTCAGTCAGTCAGTGAACAAGTATTTATTAAGGCAAATTTCTCTCTAGAAACCCTGTTTTTATATGAAACTTGAGGAAGGAGCAATGTGGTGTGGTAGGGTGAGCACCGACTCATCCCACCTCTGATGCTTGCTACCTGTGTGCCTTTGAACATCTAGGAAATGAGAGGAGGAAGGGAGCAAGCATTTATAAAGCACCTACTGATTGCCAGGAAGGGACCTTGAAGGTCTTCTAACCCAACACCTTTATTTTACAGATGATGAAACTGAGATCCAGGAGGTAGTTGCTGAGGCTCAGTGGATAGAGTGTGGGACCTGGACTTAGGAAGACATAAGTTCAAATCTAGCCTCATACACTTACTAGCTGTGTGACCTTGGGCAAGTCACTTCACCCTGTTTGCTTCAGTTTCCCTATCTGTAAAATGAGTTGGAGAAGGAAATGGCAAACCAGTCCAGTATCTTTGCCAAGAAAGCCCCAAATGGGGTCACAAAGAGTTGTACACAACTGAACCACAGCCATACTATTTGCCAGATATTGTGCTAAATATCTTTGCAAATATCTCATTTGATCCTCACACAAAAATCCTTTGAAATAAGTGCTGTTTTCATCCTCATTTTACAGTTGAGAGAACTGAGACAGGTAGAGGTTAAATGACTTACCCAGAGTCAAACAGTCTGAGACTGGATTTGAACTCAGGACATGCTGACTCCAGGTCCAATGTTTGATTATTATCATCTAGTTGCATCAGCATCTACCACAGGCAACTACCTCCCTTGACCTCAGTTCTCTCATCTGTAAAATAAAGGTGCTAGATTAGATGGCCTCTGAGTTCCCTTCCATTTCTAGAACCTATGATCCTAAGTGGCCAAGTGGAAAAGTTGGCCTTAATGAGAAGGGTCATTTCTTTATGAGACTAGATCCTCCTACTTCTTGGCCCTTATATTTCTAATTCTCTAGACCTCTAGACCTCCAATTCTCTTCTTAAACTGTGGGTGGCAACCCCATATGGGATCATGTAACTGAATGTGGGGGTTCCCAAAAAATTTGGCAACAGTAAAAGGTGCCTATTTTATATCCATATACAGCTGGGGTCACATAAAAATTTCTCGCAGGTCATGAGTGGAAAAAGTTTAAGCCCTGCTCTAGACTGAAATGACAGGGCCCTGGGCATTTTGGATCCTATTGTAATGAAGGTAATCAGAGAAGCCCCTCATCCTTATCTACTAGATGGAGAGTTGTGGGAGCCATCTTTGGGAACATAAGTAGAGATAAGTTTACAGGAGCTATAAGGTGGGCTCCAACAATCACCCACATCACCCCCAGTTATGGTGAATTGAAAACCTCTGTAAACTTTACAGACTCAGTCCTGGCCCCAAAAGAGTCAGTTGTTGTTCATCCTTTGTTGACATCATGGGTGATGTCTTTACTTTCCATGAATTAGATTTGTGAGGCATAGCTGTGCAAGGTCATCAGCTTCATTGTCTCTTCCATAGTCCTTGAAGTCCAGCTGCAGGACAAAAACCAGGATGACTGGTGATGGCCCAAGATGCAGTGAATGATCTTGGCATCTTTGATGTCTGACCAAGCTCCAAGCACCTTCATGGTTGTTGGAACAAGTTGTTCTCATCTGCCCATTCTGCCAGGGGGACATCTTCACATGCTAACTCACTGATGGATTGGAGACATGTTGGTTACCCTCAGTCTAGTTTAGCTCATCTGCCAAGATGGTTTTACTGGGATGTGGTCGCTGCACATGCTACAGTTTCTTGGGGCCACAGGTGAGACTTGGGTAAAGGTGGACACCAAAGGTAGATGAGCAGTCCTGAAAAGGGCTTAGAAAGCCCTCACACCAGAGGTTCTGGTCCTCCCAGAACACCCCATACACCTCAAAGAGTCAGTACCCCAGAGATATTGTGCCACATTCAGTGGGCATCCATTTTAATTGAAAATAGGAATCCAGGAGACCAAGCCTTTTGGGTTCTGAGTAGGGAAATAATGTGAGGTACTTTGCCTAAACATATACTAATAAATATAAATAATAAATATATATAAATAGTAGGTGTAAATAAATAATGTATATAATAAATATATGCTAAATATATACATACTGCCTTCTTCCTGGTAATGCTGGGGTTAATGCTGTGGTAAATTGACTGAATAATAGCACAATTCAGGTATTATGAGAGACTCAGGAAAGGTCACTCCCCTTCTCCATACCACCACTTCCAGATGCATGGTTTATCCCCGCTACGTGACATATCATTCTATGCCATAGGGCCTTTTCTATTAGTAGGATTATTGACATCTGTTTAACACTATTGAGGCAGAGAAGCTGTCTTCTACATACACTGTTAGATTGTATGAACAACTTGGTTCTGGGACCCCCAGTTCCAGCTGGCTGGATCTTCTTGTTGACTAGGCCAGAGATGGCCATCCTGTGGGAACTCTTGGAAGAGAACCAGAAGGCATTTTATCCAGGTCTAGACTTTTCCTAGGGCAGCTAGATGGTACAGTGGATAGAGCACCAGGCCTAGAATCAGAAAGACTTCTCTTCCTGAATTCAAATCTGACCTCAGACACTTAATAGCTGTGTGACCCTGGGCAAGTCACTTAACCCTATTTGCCTCAGTTTCCTCATCTGTAATATGAGCTGGGGAAGGAAATGGCAAACCATGAAAGCCCCAAATGGGGTCACAAAGAGTCACACATGACTGAAAATGGTAAAACAACAGATCTTCCCCAAAGGGGATCCAGTTCTATTCATTTAAAAAACAAGTGGAGAGCTAATTCTCCTTTACAACTTTAGGATCCCAAAAGCCATCAGTGTATGAAGCATCCTTTGGTATCTGATGGATCAGTTAACAAGTAACAGGTGTGGCAATATTAACGGATCATCGATTATGAGCCATAAGGGACCAAGGCAGCTCTCTAGTCCTACCCTTTTATTTTTCAAATGGGGACCTTGAGTGCAGAGAGGTGAAGTCACTTGTCCAAAGTGACAAAGTCAAGATTTGAACCCAGGTTCCCTGATTCAAGAGCCAGTGCTCTTCCCACTGTACCTTATATTTCCAAGAGGCCATAAAACCTAATTCAGATATTACAGAATCAATGCTGGTGTTGCAAGGGATCTTCAAGGGTGACAAAACCATAGATCATTAGGAATCTCTTCTTTAACATCTTAACAATAGTTTCCATTTATATGGTGCTCTAAGGCTTGCAAGGTGAACCATGCATGTTATTTGATTCTCACAACAACCCTGTGAAGGAAGTGCTATTATTATTCCCATTTTATAGATGGGAAAATTAAGGCTGAGGAAGGTTTAACATCCCAGATAAGAAGCTATTCAGGCTATGCTTAAAAATCACCAGGAAAAGGGGACCCATTACCTTCCAAAGCTGCTTATCCCATTTTTGGGGTCACTCTAACTGATAAGAAGTTTTCCCTTAAATTGAATGAAAATCCACCTCCCTAGAGCCTCCACCCATTGCTCCTAGTGCTGTACTGTGAAGTGAAGCAGAGCCAGTCTAACCTTTCATATGTTTAGTTTCCCTTCAAATACTCAGTGATGATGCTCACACTTCCCTAAGACTTTACTTCTTCAGACTAAGCATCTTCATCTTATCTTGTTGGACAGGATTTCCAGGCTCCTCGCTAGCCTGGTCAACTCTCTCTACAAAAGCTCTGGTCTCTTAATAGTCCTTCTAAAATAGACCACCTACAAATGAACCCGATATTCCAGATTGGGTCCAATTGGAACAAAGTATCTCAGGGCTATCACAGCATGGTGGAATGAATAAAATGCAGGATCGACAGTCAGGAAGATCTGGGTTCAAATCCTACCTTCTACACTTACTATAACTGTGTGACCCTGGGTAAGTCACTTAAGCACTCTGAATCTCAATTTCTTCATCTGTAAAATGAGGAGGGAGTGAAATAAATGGCTTCTGGGGTCACTTCCATCTCTCTCTTTTTTTTTTTTGCAGGGCCATGAGAGTTAAGTAACTCGCCCAGGGTCACACAACTAGGTAAGTGTCAAGTGTCTGAGGCCAGATTTGAACTCATATCCTCCTGAATCCAGGGCTGGAGCTTTATCCACTGTACTACCTAGCTGCCCCCAACTTCCAACTCTTGATCTTTGACCTTATGTTCTTGTTACAACTGCTCCCCCTCCTCTCCACTGTTCTGTTGACTTACATTATAGGTTTTGTTTTTTTTTTATGAAGTTAGGAGTTAGTTGTTTTTTGCCTTGTTAAATGGTGACTGGGTTCACCATTTGGTTCAGTTCCAGTTTCCTATCTAGGTCAGCTGGATTCCAGCATTCATTAATAAATGAATGATCTGTGATTTCTGCAATACAGTTACTCTGTTCACTGTCAAAGATCCCAACCCCTTCCCACGTCATTAGTTGCCATGGTTGCAAGAATTCATCATGGAGCAGTCAGCCTTCTGGCAATGAGCCTCTCTGCACTTAGCTAAGTGGGCCCTGGGATGTTATGCATGCTGTTAATTGGTAGGTCCAGACTCAAAGCCTTTTCAGCTTGAAAGGTTTTGCCAGAGCTTACGCTTGACTGATACAGCCTTGGAAAAACTAAGGTCACTCCTACACTGAGATGAGGCTTCAGAATCACATGGAGGTCTTCAGAGGGAAATTTAGAAAGCACTTCAATTTCTGGCACAGCATCCACTTACAACACTGGATTTACAAGGTCTTCCAATCTAGCAGGGACAATTATCTGGGGATGTAGCCTTATAGAGAAGCTAGGTGGTACAGTGGATAGAACGTAGGGCCTAGAGTCAGTAAGATTCACCTTCCTGAGTTCCAATCTGGCCTCAGACACTTCCTAGCTGTGTGACCCTGGGCAAAACACTTAACACTGTTTGTCTCAGTTTCCTCATCTCTAAAATGACCTGGAGAAGGAAATAACAAAATATTCCAGAAAACCCCAAATGGGGTCATAAAGAGTCAGACATGACTGAAAAACTACTAAACCACAAAACTCTCACAGAGGGTATGCATGTCAAGTTTTCTTATGACATAAAAGTCAAGGGGATAGGTAACACACTGAATGATGGACATTCTTAACAAAAGGGATTTCAACAGGTATGACTTCAGTTGAAGCAAATCAAATTTACTTCAATAAGGACACACACAAATAAAGTTCTCTACTTGGGCTAAGAATAATAAGAATTGCAAGCACACAGTTGGGGAAGAGGGAAGACTGTGTGAAAAAAGATTGGGGGAGTTTAGTGGACCATGAGCTCGATTAAAGTCAGGGGTATGACAGTGAAACCAGGATCCATTAAGAGGCATAGGGTTCAGATGATGCTTATTGGTGGTAATTTTGTTCTACTCTCTCCTTCTCAAGACCCATCTAGAATGTTATGTTCAGTTCTGAACATCATATTTGGGAAAGACAAGACAAGCTGGGGTATATTCACAATAGAGTAACAGGATGGGGAATAATAATATAAAAATAAAAGAGCATTTATTTATTTTTATCATAAAAGTATTTCATTATTTCCCAGTTACATGTAAAGATAGCATTTGTTTTCATAGGATTTTAGTTCCAAATTTTTCTCCCATCCTCCCTTCTCCCCCCCCCCCTTTCCAAGAAGGAAAGCAGTCTGATATAGGTTATATATGTACAATCACATTAAACATATTTCTGCATTAGTCATATTGTGAAAGAAGAATCAGAACACAAGGGAAAAACCTCAAAAAAGAAAAAAAACAGTCAAAAAGTAGAAACAGTATAGTTCAATCTGCATTCAGAATCCACAGTTCTTTTTTCTGGATGAGGAGAACATTTTCTATCATGAGTTCTTTGAAGTTGTTTTGGTTCATTGCACTGCTGAGAAGAGCCAAGTCTATCACAGTTGATCATCACACAATGTTGCTGTTACTGTGTACAATGTTCTCCTGGTTCTGCTCATCTCACTCAGCATCAATTCATGTAAGTCCTCCCAGGTTTCTCTGAAATCCTCGTGCTCTTTGTTTCTTACAGCACAATAGTATTCCGTTACATTCATGTACCACAACTTGTTTAGCCATTCCCCGATTGATGGGCATTCCCTCAATTTCCAATTCTTTGCCACCACAAAGAGAACTGCTATAAATATTTTTGTACATGTGGGTCCTTTTCCCTCTTCTATGATCTCTTTGGGATACAGACCTAGGATTGGTATTACTGGGTCAAAGGGTATGAACCAGTCCCATTACCCTTTGGGCATAGTTTCAAATTGAAGAGCTAGCATTTATATAGCAATGTAAGATTTGCAAAGTTCTATACAAATTATTATCTCACTTGATCCTCACAACAATTCTTGGAGGCAGGTACTACTATTATTCCTATTTCATAGATAAGGAAACTGAGGCAAATAGAAATTAAATGACTTGTCCAGGGTCACCCAGCTAGTAAAGTATGAGACA
This sequence comes from Dromiciops gliroides, assembly GCF_019393635.1. NCBI lineage: Eukaryota > Metazoa > Chordata > Mammalia > Microbiotheria > Microbiotheriidae > Dromiciops > Dromiciops gliroides. The sequence continues at coordinate 154,312,075 of NC_057862.1, forward strand.
GGAATGAACTCAGATCTTCCTGAATCCAAGTCTAACCTCTGTACTACCTCATTGCCTAGTAGACTGGTAAACAAGGATAAAGAAACTGAGGTTGATTAATGCCTGTAGAAGAGATGTGTGTGTGCATGCACACACCTACATGTAAGTGCAGACATGATAGCTGTTTCTGAGCATTTGGTGGTTTGTCATTTGGAGGAGGAACTATATTTATTGTGCTTGACCTCAGTGGGAAGAACTACAGTGAGTAGAAATTTCAGAAAAGGCCTGGGAGTGTGGACACATGCCAGTAATCTCTGCTATGCAGGGGGCTGAGGTTGATGGATTGCTGGAGTTTGGGAGTTGTTGGCTGCAAGAGGGCTAAGTCAATCAGGTGTCTGTGCTGAAGCACAAATAGAGGGAGCCCTTGGGGGTGGGGGAATCATCAGATGCCTGATGAGGGGCAAACAGGTGCAGGGTTGGAAATAAGGAGGACAAAGCTTCCCTGGCCAGTAGCAGTGGGATTGCATCTATGAGTGGCCATTGAAATTCTAGACTGCGTAAGATAGGGAGAGGAAGGAAGGAAGGAAGGAAGGAAGGAAGGAAGGAAGGAAGGAAGGAAGGAAGGAAGGAAGGAAGGAAGGAAGGAAGGAAGGAAGGAAGGAAGGAAGGAAGGAAGGAAGGAAGGAAGGAAGGAAGGAAGGAAGGAAGGAAGGGAGGGAGGGAGGAAGGAAGGAAGGAAGGAAGGAAGGAAGGAAGGAAGGAAGGAAGGAAGGAAGGAAGGAAGGAAGCGAGGGAGGGAGGAAGGGAGAGAGGAAGCAAAAAAGTCACAGAGAGGTAGATTTAGGTTTGATATAAAGAAAAAAATCCCTAACAATTAGAACTGTTCTAAAGTGGAATGAATTACCTGGGGAGATAGTTGGATCCCTTTCTTTGGAGGTCTTTAAGCAGAGACTGGACAATCATTTTTTAAAGGAGAATTAATCAGGTATGAGTTGGCTAGATGGCCTCTGAGCTCCGTTCCAGTTTTAAGATTCTATCTTAACACTAAACATTAGTAAAAACCAATTAAATTTGTTCAGTAACTGTTTACACTTAAGTGCATAAAATAGAAGTATTTTTCAGTCATCACCTCTCAAGTCCTTATTTATCCATTTATCCTCATTCACTTTCTTTCTTATATGTTGTTGTTGTTTTTGGTTTTTTTTGTTTGTTTGTTTTTAGTGAGGCAATTGGGATTAAGTGACTTGCCCAGGGTCACACAGCTAGTAAGTGTTAAGTGTCTGAGGCCAGATTTGAACTCAGGTACTCCTGACTCCAGGGCTGGTGCTTTATCCACTGCGCCACCTAGCTGCCCCTCTTATATGGTTTTAAATTTTGGTTAATTTTTGTTGGTTTATTTTGCATTGTTTCACAAATGTTTTTCCTGATTTTTTTGTATTGCTTGTATTTGTCCTTAATTGCATTACAGTATTCTATTACCCGAATGTTAATTCCCACTTTCAGCATAACATGCAAATATGCCATTATAATTATATTATAATGTTTATCATAAATAAAGTAATATTGGGGAAGACAGGTATGGATAGGACAATGAGAGCAATAGCAGGGTATTTCCCTAAGCTCCTAGATTCAATTTGAAGTCCTGACATGAGTAGGCTACCTACTAAGTGTTGGATGAGACAAGATGCAACCTGTAATCAACAACTGTGAGCCCATTTGAAACTAGAGACAGACAGATAGATGGACAGACACAGACAGGGAGAGAGACAGAGACAGCGGAGTGGAGTGGAGAGGAGAGGAGAGGGAGAGGGAGAGGGAGAGAGGGAGGAGAGCTACTTTTGAGGTTAAAGAGGAGGGGTTTCCAATAACTCCTGAAAGATCTTATCTGTAGGATATGGGCTCTAGAAATGAATGTGACAAAGTTTAAGGATAATAGGCAAAGGGAAGTTTGTGGTAAGGCTGCTGCATGGGAGGTTGTATCTAAGCTCAGCTCCCACTCATTACATCAAAACAGCTAGCTGAGGGCCAAGTGAAGTAAGAGAACAACAAATTAAAGAGGGGAAAGGAAGGAAGTCCTCACAATGCGATCTTCATAGATCCTCACAGAGACTGAAGAAATGAGTAAGCAATGAAAAGCTACCAATGCAACAAAGACTATTGTAGGAGAATAAGCATGCCAGAAGAAGTCTCCAGAAGAGAATTCTGCAATAACAACCAAAGCCAACTCATCCCATATAATGGCCATGTAACAGCCCCCAAACCCAGAAAATGGTTAGAAATCCTCATCAAATAATTGAAGGGAGAGGGTATTTTTTATAAAATTAGACAAAAATAACACATTGAGAAGAATAAAAGGCCATGACTATCAGGCAGTGATGTGGCGCACTGGGTAGAGGGCTATGGAGGCAAACTCCTATGGAAAAGAACAAACCCCAACCACCTTCTTCTAGAGCACTACCTGGCACTGCAAGTCACTGAGCACACTTGTTTGTCACCATCTGTGGATCTACCTGGCACCGTAAGTCACCAAGGATGTACGTAGAGTTGCTTCCTGGTGGGTAGCATTACTTTCCATGGCCTCAGGTATGAGTGCTATCTGTCAGCATTTGCTTGGAAATAAAGCTATCCAGTGATGCACTCAGCTCTTCTCAGCAATGCAATGATCCAAGACAATACCAAAAGACTCCTGATGGGCAATGCTTTCCACACCCAGAAAAAGAATTATGGCGTCTGAGTGCGGATTGAAGCATACTATTTTCACTTTTGTTGTTGTTGGTTTTATTTCTTCTTTCTTGTGGTTTTCCCCTTTTGTTCTGATTCTTCTTTTACAACATGACTAATGTAGAAATATGTTTAATGTGATTGTACATATATAACCTATGCCATCTTGGGGAGGGGGGAGAGAAGGGAGGGAGGGAGAAAAATTTGGAACTCAAAATCTTTACAAAAACGAATGTTGAAAACTCTCTTTTTGTGTATCTGGAGATAAAGTTGTCCATGCTTTGAGCCTTGTGAGCCTGTGTGCTCTATGGGAAGTCAGTAAGTCTCTTTGGCAGGTGTCAGAGAGTAAAGTTCTTGGATCATCTGGGTGGGTCAATGAATCAGAGAAATGAGAAGTTCCCTCCCAAAGCAGCCCTGGATCTTTTTTTTTTTATCATCAGCAAAGCCCATGACATAAGGGTTGTAGAGGGATGGGGAGCTTGCCTCTGAAAAATCCTAGAACATATTAATAAAGGAATGGTCTGAATGAACATTTAGATAAGGAAAAAGCAGTCACCTAAAATCAACATGGTTGTTATAAGTAATAGGTCATTATAGTTTAATACAATTTCCTTTTTTAACATGATCATTTAGATGGCTATCTTGGGGCAATGCCATAGATGTCTACTAGCTAGATTACAGCAAAATATTTGCTAGACTTTCATGATATTCTTGTAAAAAGGATGGAAAGAGGGGACAGCTAGGTGGCACAGTGGATAAAGCACTGGCTCTGAATTCAGAAGGACCTGAGTTCAAGCCTGGCCTCAGACACTTGACACTTATTAGCTGTGTGACCCTGGGCAAGTCACTTAACCCTCAATACCCTTAAAAAAAAAAGAAAGAAAAGAAAAGAAAGAAAGAAAGAAAGAAAGAAAGAAAAGGATGGAGAGATATGAGCCAGCCTATAGTATAGTTGAGCAGATTAGAAAACAGTTGAAACATTAGATTCAAAGGATAGTTAACATTGTCATTGTCTTTTTAAAAAAATATCATTGCCATTGTCAACTTAGATTGTCAGCTTAGAGGGAGGGCTCTAGTGGATTCCCCCCCAGGAACTGCCCTTAGTTGGTACTTTTTTTTTTTTTGCAGGGCAATTGGGGTTAAGTGACTTGCCCAAGGTCACACAGCTAGTAAGTGTCAAATGTCTGAGGCCGGATTTGAACTCAGGAACTCCTGAGTCCAGGGCTGGTGCTTTATCCACTGCGCCACCTAGCCGCCCCAGTACTTTTTTTTTAACAGGGCAATTGGGGTTAAGTGACTTGCCCAGGGTTACACAGCTAGTAAGTGTCAAGTGTCTGAGGCTGGATTTGAACTCAGGTCCTCCTGAATCCAGGACTGGTGCTTGATCCACTGTGCCACCTAGCTGCCCTTAGCATGGTGTTGTTGTTGAGCCATTTCTGACTCTTCATGGCCCCACTGAGGGTTTTCTTGGCAGAGATACCAGAGTGGTTTGCCATTTCCTTCTCCAGCTCATTTTACAGATGAGGAAACTGAGGCAAACAGGGTTAAGTGAGGTGCCCACGGTCACACAGCTAGCAAGTTTTTGAAACCAGATTTGAATTCAGGAAGATGTCTTCCTGATTCTAAGCCTAGTGCTCTATCTATGTGCCACCTCACTGCCCCAACCAGCTTGATAAATGACTTCAAAACCAGGTTATACAAAAATGATTTGAAAGCCTAGGGATGTTTAGGTTGGAGAAGAAGAGCCTTAGGTTAGGAGCCTTGGTAACTGTGTTCAAGTATTTGAAGGTCTTTAATATAGAAAAAGAATTCGATTTATTCTTAGTCCCAGAGGGCAAAACCAGTAGAAGTGGGTGGAAGCAGCAGAGGCAGATTTTGGCTCATTAGAAGGAAAAATTGACTAAAATTAGAGTTGGCCCAAAGTAGAACAGATTATTTCTAGAGGGAGCTGGTTCCTTCTCACCAGAGGTCTGGAAGAGAAGGCTGGATCACCATTTGCTAAAGATATGTTGACAGAGAGAATTCTACTTTAGGTATGAATTAGAGTAGGTGACCTCTGAAGTACCTTCAGACACTGAGATCCTGAGGTTGTAACTGATTTGGTGTTTTAAGACTTGGCGTTCAAGGGTAGCTATGTGGCACAGTGGATAGAGCACTGGCCCTGGAATCAGGAGGACCTGAGTTCAAATCCTGCCTCGGACACATAAAACATATTAATAGCTGTGTGATCCTGGGCAAGTCACTTACCCTGATTGCCTTAAAAAAAAACCCAAACACTTGGGGGCCATAGGGAGGTGGTTCATCTCAATCATATTATCATCTACTTCTGGGATTTTGCCCTGAACACTGAATTGGTCCAAATCACCCTCCGGTGCCTATGCAAACACAAAAATTCCCCAAATTTAAGAACTGTCAAAGTAACAGAGAGAGAGACAGAGGGATTTCCTTGGGATATATGAAACACAATGTAGCATAATATCTAATACAATGGCTTTAGAGTCAGGGGTTCTTGGTTCAAGTGCTGCCTTGTGACACAGACTGGCTGTTTAACTGGTCAAATCACTTAACCAGTACTCTATCTATGCATCATTTGTCCATATGCACAATCCAAGAGGCAGAATATGCAAAGGTCTTCCAATTTCTCTCTGTCTCTCTGTCTCTCTCTGCCTCTGTCTCTCTCCCCCCACCCCTATGTTATACTGCCTCTTAAAGTTCTTCTTAAAGGGATAATTTAAAATAAATCAATGTTAGAAATGAAAAAAGAATGGGTAAAACTGTAGAGGTGGAGTTAGAAGAGGGATGGGAAAGTAGGGCAAAGTACAAAGGTCAACAGGTGCGATGTGGTTCTCCAGAAAATCTTAGTGTTGAATAGAATCTGGCACCTCTATTCATGCCTGCATGTTCTTCCGGGCTAAACTTGATAAGCAGCTTTAATAGCCTATTTTTAATTTTTTTTTTTTAGTGAGGCAATTGGGGTTAAGTGACTTGCCCAGGGTCACACAGCTAGTAAGTGTTAAGTGTCTGAGGCCAGATTTGAACTCAGGTACTCCTGACTCCAGGGCTGGTGCTCTATCCACTGCTCCACCTAGCCGCCCCCTTAATAGCCTATTGGCAGATTGTGGCCAGGTTGGGGGGTAAGGGGAAGGCGCAAGCATTTTTTTTTCTTTGTACTATTACATGTAAAAACAAGTTTTAACACTTAGTTTTTAAAATTTTGAGTTCCAAATTTTCTCCCCCCTCATCGAGGAGGCAAGCCACTTGATATAGGTTATACATATGCAGTCATGGAAAACATTTCCATGTTAGTCATTTTGTGAAAAAAAAAAAAAGACTAAAAAACCAAAAGCCACAAAAAATAAAGTAAAGAAAATGTATGCTTCAATCTGCACTCAGACTTTATCAGTTTCTCTGGATGTGGAGAGCTTTTTTTCATCATAAGTCCTTCTGAACTGTCTTGGATTGTTGTATTGCTGAGAATAGCTAAGTCATTCACAGTTGATCATCATATAATGTTGCTGTTATTGTGTATAACGTTCTCCTGGTTCTGTTCATTTCACTTGGAGCAAGCATTTATTAAGTGCCGACTATGTGCCAGACACTGTGCTAAGTGCTTTACAAATATTATGCCATTTGATCTAGAGGCTCGTTCAAGACTTTACATATTTGCTGATGGCTTCTGGTTATTTTGGCCAAGAAATGATAATCATTTGGCTTTTCTAGTCATGTTAAGTTTGTGCTCAGGTCAAGGATGCAGAGATTTGCTATATCACCTACTAGCCCCTTTCATTTTGGGTGGTAGTCATGTGAAATTTTACAATAGATATCTCCTTGTCCCAAAGTGGAATAAAGTCTTGTTGTAGAGCACCTTGACCAAGTTAGTTTACTTTTTAAAAACATTGATGCTGTTTGTTTTTGCATCAGTTATTTCCTCATATATTTCATACCATTACCACCTAATAAAACTTCCATTATAACAAAGAAAAATTTTTTTCTGGTTTTGAATTTTAGTTGTTTGCTGACTTTTATAAAAAGTAATAAACATTTGTATTTATAGTTTTGGGTTCTAAGTTTTATCCCTCTTTCTCTCCCTCCCCTTACCTCTCCCTGAGGCGGTAAGCAATCTTGTGTAGGTTATACATGAACAATTATGTAAAACATTACTATGTTAGTCATTTTGTATATGAAAACTTGAATAAAATAAAAAAAAATGAAAGAAGGTGAAAAACAGTATGTTTCAGTTTGTATTCCATCAATATCAGTTCTTTCTTTGTTTAGCAACAAACATTTATTTTTATTTATTTTTATTTTTTCCAGTTACATGTAAGGGTAGTTTTCAACATTCATTTTCATAAGATTTAGAGTTCGGAATTTTTCTCCCTCCCTCTCTCCCTTTCCTCCCCTCTCCACAAGATCACAATCAGGTTATATATGTACAATACACAAGTGTTCTTTTTATCAGTTCTTTCTATGCATAGTAAGTTTCCTCATTTGTTCCTTGGGATTGTCTTGGATCATTGCATTGCTGAAAGTAGTTAAGTCATTCACAACTGCTCATTGACCAATACTGCTGTCACTATGCACAATGTCCTCCCAGCTCTGCTCACTTCACTATACATCGATGTTCATTTGTCTTTCCAGGTTTTTTGGTGATCATCCTGTTTGTCATTTCCTGTAGCACAAGACCATTCCACTACAATCATATAGCACAACTTTTTCCATCATTCCTCAATTGATGGACATTCCCTTGATTCTCAAATCTTAGCCTCCACCAAGAATTGCTATAAATATTTTTGTACAATTTTTCCCCCGTTTCTCTTTTTCATGATTACTATTGTTAACTGTTTCCCTTCCATTCTATTCCCTTCCTCATGATATTTATTCTATTATCCAGCTTCTTTCATCCTATCACTCTTCAAAAGAGATTTGCTTCTGTCTGTCCCCTCCCCCACTCTGCCCTTCCTTCTTTTGCCCCTCTCTCTTTATTCCCTCCCCCTCCTATTTTCCCCGCAGGGTTAGAGAGATTACTCCACCGAATTGAGTGTGTACATTATTCCCTCTTTAAGACAATTCTAATGAGATTTAGGTCTTTGAGCCAATTCTGATGAGTGTTAGGCTCATTTACTGCCCAGACTAAATAGATTACTCCACCCAGTTGGGTATGTGTGTGTGTGTGTTAGTCCCTCCTTGAGGCAGCTCAGATGAGTTTAAGGTCTTTGAGCCTTTTCTGAAGAGTGTACAATTCATTTACTGCCTTGTTTTTCTCCCATCTCTTCTCCCACTTCATAAGCCGTTTCCTGTTTCTTTCATGTAGGATTTCACCTCTGCCCTTCCCCCTCCCCCAGTGCATTCCCTTCACCCCTCAATTTAACCCTAAAGATGTCATCAGCTAGCTAGGTGACACAGTGGACAAAGCACCATCCCTGGACCCAGGGGGATCCCAGCCAAAACCCGGCCTCAGACACAAGACAGTCGCCCACTGTACGACCCCAGGTATATCCCCCAGCTCCAATTTTTTATGGTTCTCTAGGGTCTTGTATTTGAAAGTCAAATTTGCCATTCAGTTCAGGTCTTTTCATCACAAATATCTAAAAGTCTTGAGTCCCATTTTTCCTGTTGAAAGGTTATGCTGAGTTTTGCTGGGTAGGTGATTCTTGGTTATAATCCCATTTCCTTTGCCTTCTGGAATATCATATTCCATGCCCTCCGGTCCTTTAATGTAGAAGCTGCTAGATCTTGTGCTATCCTGACTGGGGCTCCACAGTACTTGAATTCTTTCTTTTTGGCAGCTTGCAATATTTTTTTCCTTGACCTGAGAGCTCTGGAATTTGGCTATATTATTCCTAGGAGTTTTCCTTGTGGAATCTCTTTCTGGAGGTGATTGGTGGATTCTTTCAATTTCTATTTTAGCTTCTTCTTCTAGGATTCAGGGCAATTTTCCCTGAGAATATCTTGGAAGATGATGTCTACGCTCTTTCCTTGATCATGGTTTTCAAGTAGACCAATAATTTTCAAATTATCTTTCCTGGACCTATTTTCCAGGTCAGCAGTTTTTCCCAGAAGATATTTCACATTGCCCTCTATTTTTTTATTCATTTGGATTTGCTTTATTGTGTCTTGGTTTCTCATAAAGTCACTGGCTTCCATTTGTTCAATCCTCGTTCTTAGGCAATTATTTTCATCAGAGAGCTTTTGTACCTCCTTTTCCATTTGGCCAATTTGACTTCAAGCTGCTGACTTTTTTCTCCTGTCTTTCCTGCATCAGCCTCATTTCTCTTTCCATTTTTTCCTCTACCTCTCTAACTTTATCTTCAAAGTCCTTTTTGAGCACCTTTATGGCCTGAGACCAATTCATATTTTTCTTGGAAGCTTTAGATATAGGTGCCCTGATGTTGACATCTTTCTCTGAGAGTGCACCTTGGTCTTCTTTGTTACTGAAGAAACTTTCTATGGTCCTCACCTTTCTCTGTCTGCTCATCTTTCCTTTCTTTTACTTGACTTTTAGCTCCTTAAAGTGGGGGCACTGTTTCTAGGCTGCAGTATCCCAAGCTTAAGAAATCCCAGGTGGTATGATTTAAGGAGGATCAGGTTCTTCACTCACCTGGCCTGTTCCCTGATCCATACATGACCCCAGACCAACTTGCTAATCGACCAACTTTGCGTGTTGTGGTTGTTAGCTCTGAGGAGCCTGTGCCCCTCCCCCACCTAGGCCATTGCTACTCAAGCCTACCTCCTAGTTCTCAGCTGGGGTGAAAAATCCAAGTTCTGCCTCATCACCACCATAGACCCCCTGTAGTCTCCCTCCTGCCCAGGGCTCAGCCTTCTCACCAGACTATGAGCTTAGTTCCAGATGACACTGGCGCTTTAGCTGATTCAGAGGCTCTGGGGGTCTCCTTCTCTGGTGAGGCCTTCCTGGGACTGGGTCTGTGTCAGGGTGACTGTAGGGTTGGCCTCGACTCCTGTATCAGCACAGCAGATTCCTCTTTCTGACCTTCTAAGCCGTTCTTATTTAGAAGATGATTTCAGCACATTCTTCTGTGAGTTTTGCTGCTCTGGGCATTTTCCTATGGTGTTATTTGGATATTTTTTGGAGCAATCATGTCATGAGTTTGAGAGCTCACTGCCTTTCCTCTGCCATCTTGGCTCCGTCCCAAAAGTTGATATCAGTTCTTTCTTTGGAGGTTAATATTATGTTTCATCAGTAGTCTTTTGGGATTGTCTTGGATCATTGTATTGTTGAGAATAGTTAAGTCTTTCACAGTTTTTCATCAAACAATATTGCTGTCTCTATGCACAATGTTCCCTTGGTTCTGCTCTCTTTACTATACATCAATTCATACAAATATTTCTGAAATGATGAAATGATCCTGCTTGTCATTTCTTTTCTTTCTTTTTTTTTTTTTTAGTGAGGCAATTGGGGTTAAGTGACTTGCCCAGGGTCACACAGCTAGTAAGTGTCGAGTGTCTGAGGCTGGATTTGAACTCAGGTACTCCTGACTCCAGGGCTGGTGCTCTATCCACTGCGCCACCTAGCTGCCCCTGTCATTTCTTATAGCACAATGATATTCCATCACCATCATATACCACAGCTTGTTCAGCCATTCCCCAATTGATGGGCATTCCTTTGATTTTCAATTCTTAGCCACCACAAAAAGAGTTGCTATAAATTTTTTTTTGTACAAATAGGTCTTTTTCTCTTTTTGGGGATGTCTTTGGGATATAAACCTAGCAGTGGTGTTGCTAGATCAAAGGATATGCACAGTTCTATAGCCCTTTGGGCGTAGTTCCAAATTGCTCTTCAGAATGATCTAACAAAGAAAACTAAGCAAAACAAACAGAGTAACCACATCTGACAGTACATTCAACCTTCTACACCTATTGACCTTTCTGTAGAAAGGAGGAAAGTGTAGATACTCATTTCTTCTCTGAGGTCATTCAGATATTATAATTCCTGTATAGTTTCACCATGTTTCATGGAATTCCCCATTTCTTATAATGAAGTAATAGAGCATTTACTTTCATGTGCAACTTTGTATCAGTGTTCTTTTCATTTATGGTATTACAGTATAGAACAACTCAGTTGTTCTGGTTTTGCTTATTTTACTCTGCATCAATTCCTGTATAGTTTCACCATGTTTCACAGAATTCTCCATTTCTTATAATGAAGTAATAGAGCATTTACTTTAATATGCTACTTTGTTCAGTCATTTGCAAGTGGATAAGCCCCAACTTGGTTTTTAGCTCCTGGCTACCACCAAAAGTGCTGCTATGAATATTTTGGTTTATGTAGGACTTTTTTTTTTCTTTGACCTCCTTGGGATATATGTCTAGAAGTGAGATTTCTGAATCAAAGGATATAAGAATAGTTCAGTGACTTTTCTCATGTAATTTCAAGTTGTTTTCTAGAATAGTTAGAGCACTTCACAGTTCTACCAATGGAATATTAGTGTGGCTATCTTCCCACAGTCCCTCCAACATAGAATATTTCTACCTTTTGTCAAAAGATGGCTTATTTCTCCCCCTGTGCTAAATCTTTCATCGTGATTTAGGTTCTCTGCTTATTCTAGAAGGAAACTTTGTGACTCACTAGGCTTCCCTCTGATTGAGGTTCATTTGCCTTTTTTGGACTGTTCTATTTATGACCCTTCAGGTAACAGTTCACTTCTCTATGGAATATTATGCCCAATCCAAGAAGCAGAATGTGTAACATAAACTTAATTTTTGGTATTTTTGGACTTTACCTCCTGTTGTTGTTCATCCTTCATTCTCAAAGAGGACCAGTGATATCACAGGGTGATGTCTTGACTTGTGTCATGAATTGGATTTATGTGAGGCAGAGCTGTGCAAAATTATCAGCCTCACTCTTTTCTCCAGTCGTCAAAGTCCATGGGCAAGACAAAGGTCAAGATGACTAGTGATGGCCCAGGATTCAGTTGATGACCTTGACCTTTCTAAATTAAAGTTCTTCCCAGCCCTCAGTTTGACTTTACCTCCTATCATATTATGAATACCTGGGTTCTTTGTCTAAGGCAGAGCAGTTAATACGTGTCAGAAACAGGACTAGGCACCTTCAACAAGGGCAACTTGACCAAACTAGTTTAATTTTTAAAAATATTTATGCTATTTATCTTTACATCAAAGTCATTCCCATATATATCTTATATCCTCACCGCATAATCAAACCTCCATTATGACAAAGTTAAGCAGAACAAACACAGAAACCACATCTGACAGTATATTCAAAATGCTGGACTGCTCTATTTATGGCCCTTTGGGTCAAAATTCACCTTTCTATGGCATATGACACCCAATCCAAGAGGCAGAATGTGCAAAGATCTTCCAATCTCTCTCTGTATGCTCTATGTTGGGCTGCCTCTCCTTGTTTTGTTGCATTTTAATGGGATCATTTAAAATAAATGTTAGAGGGGCAGCTAGATGGCGCAGTGGATAGAGCACCGGCCCTGGAGTCAGGAGGACCTGAGTTCAAATCCGGCCTCAGACACTTAACACTTACTAGCTGTGTGACCCTGGGCAAGTCACTTAACCCCAATTGCCTCACTAAAAAAAATAAAAAATAAATAAATAAATGTTAGAAATGAAAAAAGAAAGGGTAAAAATTTAGAGGTGGAAGTAGATGAGAGCAATGGGAAAGTAGGGCAAAGTTACAAAAGTCAATTGTTACTCAACTTTGTCTCAGAGAGAAAAGATGTCTTCTGGGAAAGAGAGGCCTGGTTATCTCTCTTGTGGACTCACAAAGGCCAGCCCATTGGTTTGGTCAGTGATAATGATATACAATGCCCATCCAATTTAGGAGGAAATAAGGTTTTCTTCCAATTAAGTAAGCCTTATGAGTGAAAGCCTTGCCTCTTGGGGGCATACACAGACTGTGCCATCTTGGTTTGCTGACAAGAGAATAAACTGATGTCTCATGAAAGAGGCTCTTGGGATTGTTCCAAATTATTATTCATAAACTCTCTGCCTCACTAATGGTCAGGGAAACTTGGGAAAGTAAGTAGATTAAAAGTTAGATCCGCTGAGAAAATTCCCCGTGTGGCACAATTTGTCTGTGGATATGGTTAGTACCACATATAAACAGAGCAATGTCCCCTTTAATGGGGCCCATGGTTGGCCTGGGATAGTCTTTTTTAGGAAAGTAGGTGGGAGGAAGTTTTCCTGGTACTTATTCTCATAGATTGAAAAGGAAGTGGAAAACCTTGCTCAAGATTGGTCATGAAGTCAGTAGAGAAATAGAATATTAGTAACAGTTGTGATACAGTAATGCCTCATTTATTTGGTATTGTCACAAAGATTGAAGTGTTCTGTATAAGTGACTTTTTCTATGTAATGGAAGCTTACTCCTACAGGAAAGCAAAACATGGTTTATTTTAAACACTTTAGACAGAAGTAGGAAAGGAAACCCGCCCTGCCCTCTTCTCCCCCTCCCACCCCCTACTCCCAGCAAGAAGATTAGATCATGCTCAGTTGGCATTTCAGTCAAGCAAATAGCTTTGGGTAAGCCTGATTCCCAGCATTCATGATAAAAGGTCCCTGTCTTTGCTTGCTCCTCTCCCAACACGAACTCCAGAGCAGACCCAGATATCCTCTGACTTCTACTTGTTGGTCATGAGCCTTGCACTTCCTACTTTATGCTTCTATTGCTGGTGCCTAGCAGTTCCTAGCACACAGTAGGTGCTCAATAAATGGTTGCTGATTGATGGAAGTCAGAGGTTTCTGATGTGTGGTGATGGAAAGCCTTTAAATGGCAGCTGAGCTAGAACTCTGTGAATATATTAAAGAGGCAAAAAGAGTAATCCCTACTCCTCAGGTATCTTCTCCTCTCCCCCTACTCCCCATAGGTCAATTCTTTGTTATTCAGGCAGTATATGCAATCCCACCAAACCACAAGCACTGAGTTCATGACCTCCTTAGCAAGCCTGGGCATGGGATGGGCCTGCTTCTCATTTTGTGTTTTCTTTTCTCATTTGTTTTTCTTTCTTTCTTTTGTGAAATCTCAAAAGGCAGCTGGCATCTTCCCCTTTCCCAGGTATTTCAGCATAAAGGTAAGATCTATTAGAAAATTAGTAATGACGATAGCAGCATTGACAGACTGGTCAAAGAAGGAGAGAGATGGAGAGACAGGAAGACCCAGACAGAGGATGAGACAGAGATAGAGACAAAGACACAGAGAGAGACACACACACACAGACACTCACAGAGAGATACAGAGACAAGAGACAGAGATACAGAGACATACAGAAAGAGAGACAGAGACAGAGAGAGATACAGAGACATACAGAGAGAAAAAAAGACAAAGACACAGAGACAGAAACAGAGAAAGAGACAAATAGAGAGACAGACAGAGAAACAGAGACAGAAAGAGAGACAGAGACAGAACTAGAGACAGACACATAGACAGACAGAGATAGAGATGGAGAGTCAAAGAAAAAGAGATAGACCACTGGAAAGAAAGAACCCCCTTGATGCTGATAGAGCTGTACTTAGAAAAGGTAAAATATAAAATAGCTAGTTCACAGCCGTCACAGTTTGCAAATGTATTGGCAAGGCTTGACCGACCCTTTCAACTAATTTTACGAGGAATGATGCTACTGGATTCTTTTCTAATCATTCTCTGATATTTTGGGGGGGAAGAAGAGGACTTGGAATTCTTTTTCTGTGTGGGAATCAAATTACCTGATCCATACCTGATGACTGTTGGTACTCTGGATGCCTTTTTCCTTTTCCCTTTTTCTGGGGAGAACTCATGGAATAGACCCCAAAATAGAATTGTTCTCCAGAATCCTTGGTGGGAATGAAATCAAAGCCCTGTGGAACTTCATTGCCCCCACTGGGAAAATAGGCAACAAATCCAGGACTGTTAAGGGTTAAAATTCTAGCTAAACTGTCTAAAATATCTAATGAGTGGTCGCCAATAAATTATAAGCTTTAGCAAGAGTTAGACTTTTAAGCATTTATTAAGGAGAATAAGAATTTGGTAAAGAGAGAGAGAAAGGTCTAGATTCCTATCTATTAAAGGGAGAGCGCATTTCTAGCTCCCTTCTCCGCCAGAGTCCAGAGGAAAGAGCGCCAGACCGAGCGCCAGTCTCTTCCTTCCTCCTCCCACTAGTCTGCGTCACTTCCTCCCCGCCAAAGAAAAGACTCCTGGTCTTGCCCTCAAAGACCTTCGCTTCATGGGCAGAACTCTTCTACAGTAAGTATCCAGCAGGTGGCATCATTCCAATCGTTACAGTCCCCCCTGTTGTTCCTCAAGAAACAAAATGTTTCCTTGACGGAACAGTAAAAACAATATAATAACTATTGCTAACTAATAATATGTGAACAACAATATAGAAAAGGAAGAGAGGAAAGTTTTGTCCAGAGGGGCGATTTTTTTTTTTGTCCTCATGAACCGACGCTTTGACATTAGTCTTGCAAAGGGAGGGCCTCTGCAGAGAATACATGTTACAGATGGTGTATATTATAACAGAAAGAGAAAAAAAACCAACAAAAAGAACAAATCAAAACTGTTCATTTAAAGTCTCTGAAAGTCTTTTCTCAGATGTCCTCTAGGTGTAATCGTGGAATGGAAGTCTTTTCAGGGGTTGATGTGTGGATGCTGGTAATCAGCCAGGAAAATTTCCTACAAAATTGAGCTTAACACAACTTTAAAATAGCTTTATCAATAATCAAATCAAACAATGAAAGTTCTCAAAAACATGTCTAAGGGAATTCAGAATCTTAGTTGTTACACATGAAACATATAATAAAACAAAATTGAAACATTCTTTAAAATTATAATATTACTGAGAAGACAATTGCTGTGATATTAATTTTTAAAAATAATTTTTATCTTTGTTTCATCACTTTTTGCATCATCTGCCTAATTATCCTCATGCCATTATGAGAAATTAGAAAATCTAATATAATTGGTAACAGGTGTCAAGGCCAAATTCAACACTGTTATTTATCATGACACCTGAGATAATTATGGGGGTTACCATAAAAGAACAGAGAAATGATGGGATATGAGCATTCCCACACTTGAGCAATATGTACTGCCCATACAGTATGCCAGGCTTAAAATAGGTGGATGGAATATATGTCCATGCCACCGAACATATTGGAAGAAACTGAGTCAGACTTAATCAGATGCATGGGATTGAGATGTCCATGGCATCAGGCATATAGGAGGGAGCATAGAAGCCAGGTGTAGAAGTGAGATGGGTGGGATGAATACTTCCAGCCATCTGTACAATATTGTGGGGAAAAAGAGAATAAAATATTAAACCAAGAGAATCCAACCTCAACATTTGTCAAAAGCCGTTCCCTCGGCCATACCTTGACTTCATGCATGTCTCCCCTCATGTGACAGTTCAGTGTCTGCTCTTGCATGTATTCCTCTTGTGATTGGATGGCATCTTGGCCAACTGGCATCTGATAACTCAGAATAAAGGCAATTAATGTCTTAAATGATAAGTTCCCATAATCCAAGTCTCATATGGATTTAAAATTGAGGATAATAAATGATTGCAAAAAATGTGAATACATCTTGACTCAGAACACAATATATAATTATGCAACAATTTCAAATAATACCCCCTTTTTTTTAACTTAGTATACAATTACTTTTTTGAAAAATCTGAACATATTTAAATACAAGTTAAAGCACAACACAATCTCAAAGAAAACTTTTTTTTTTGAAAAAAGAAAACTTTTACAAATGTTCCCCTCTTTTTTTTTTTTTTTTTGGAATATGCTTATCAAAAATAATACTTCTAGAATCAATTTACACTTGCCATGGCAAACAATTTGCCAGGGAAATGCTTTAAAGAGTTTGATCAAATAATCAGTTGAGAAAAAAAAGCAAAAACAAATAACTCAGAATATGGGAGCACAATACTCCTAGAATTAACATTGTATAATAAAATCAAAACCATCTTGCAATGTTTCAAAATTAGATAGACAAATGAATAGAAGAAAATACACATGGAACAATAAAATACAGTGAAATTCAAACTAAGGAAATCTAAATGAATATGAACTTAATATCAATAAGAGTATTATAAAATATAAACTTGATCACATGACTATAAAAAGCTTTTACAAATATTCTCCTTGTTTTAGAAACTAAGTATAAGACACAATCTCAAAAGCATGAAAATCTCTATGAAAAGAAACCCATACCATTAATTTCAAAATGTATATGTAATAGCACAGAAATCCTATGTAACCTCTGAACTGATACTATTAATAATCTGAGTGAATTTAGAACACTTCTGATTTCGGTATCTAAAATCCCCAATACTCATATCAATACCTTGCTGCTTACTTCTACATTTCTGTACAATATATACCCTTCCATGGCAAAAGAAGCGGAGTCTTGAACTATGGTGATGATTGTCATTCTTATTCAGCTTAAGTTTTTCTTCTTTAACCCCTCTATATTGTCTGTCGGGTTTTTCACCATACAAACGCTTTATAAGATTACTAATTAAAGACAAAAGCAGGTTAGCAAAATTATGAACAAAACGAGCATATCTGGAATTTAAAGAGTTTTCTAAGATTGTCTCAAAAGCACAGCCAGGCTGGGGAAGGGCTGAGCCTGAAGCTGCAAATGTAGTTAGAGAAAGTTGCGCATGAGCATTAGATCTTTGGACTTCCTGGGCTGGGGAAGCAATGGGCTTGGCCATGGGAGGAGTAGAGGGTGGGGTCTGGAGAGGAGGGGAGGGACCAGCGCAATTTGAATCAGACTTGATTTTGAACTCAGGCCTGGATTCCTCTTCCCCCACTTTGCCTCCAGGTGCTAGGGGATTAAAAGCTTCTAGAGGGTGGGTCATTGCCTCCAGGCATGCAAAATTAGAGCAACAATTAGTGTTAGAACTGGGAAAAGCTGCAGGAATCTCTTCAGGTTTCTCTGAAAAAGCATGGTTGGGAGAGGGGGAGATATTTCTTTGTGGGAGTATGTTGCTGGCTCTTCTAACAAAAATAAAAAGAAAAATAGAAAATCCACAAAAACAAAGCATTAACATGATCTTATCTCCCATTTGTCTGGTTAAACAGACTAAAATCAAAAATAGGATAATTAGGGAGTCTAAAAGGTCCATTCGAAAAAATTTGAAGGAAAACATAGCCAGTACACCAGTACTTAGCAGTTAAAGGGAGAGGGAGGGGAAATTTCTTACCCAACCAGAAGATCAGAAGAAGACTGGGGGTTAGCTTTCCTCTTCGTGGTCAGCCATCTGTTAAGGGTTAAAATTCTAGCTAAACTGTCTAAAATATCTAATGAGTGGTCGCCAATAAATTATAAGCTTTAGCAAGAGTTAGACTTTTAAGCATTTATTAAGGAGAATAAGAATTTGGTAAAGAGAGAGAGAAAGGTCTAGATTCCTATCTATTAAAGGGAGAGCGCATTTCTAGCTCCCTTCTCCGCCAGAGTCCAGAGGAAAGAGCGCCAGACCGAGCGCCAGTCTCTTCCTTCCTCCTCCCACTAGTCTGTGTCACTTCCTCCCCGCCAAAGAAAAGACTCCTGGTCTTGCCCTCAAAGACCTTCGCTTCATGGGCAGAACTCTTCTACAGTAAGTATCCAGCAGGTGGCGTCATTCCAATCGTTACAGGACAAACCTTGAGGACAGGTAAGGGACAGAAATTAGTGAAGGCTACCAGTGATTGTGGTCTCAGCTGACCAATCAATGGCTGGCCACTGTGTTAGATAACATAATTTTAACTTTTATTGGTATTTCAAGGTCATCATCATAAATATCTATTTTTGCTGTAATGTGCAACAAGTACTGTATCAGCTATTATTTCTCTTTTCACTTTTGTTGTCACTTTTCTTTTAATCCACATATTTGCTTGAAAAATCCACAAGCACAGTGGATGGAGTTCTGGGCCCCAGAGTCAAGAAGACCCAAATTCAAATCCATCTTCAGATACATAAATGCTGTGCAAATCACTTAACTTCTGTTTGTCTCAGTTTTCTTTTCCCACCTTTAAAATGGAGATAATAATAGCACCTCCCTCACAGGGTAATTGTGAGAATCAAATGTGATAACATTTGTAAAGTGCCTAACACAGTGGTATCGAGTAGGCATTTAATAAAAGCTTGTTTCCTTCCTTCTACCCTTCCCTTCTAATGTGTTGTGTATAGGAAAAGAAGATAATCAAGCTTGTTAGAAATCAGTTTAAAATAAGTCACTGGCATTTCAAAAAAGAGAAAAAGACCTATTTATAAAAAAATATTTATAGCAGCTCTTTTGGTAGTGGCTAAGATTGGAGTTCAAAGGAATGTCCATCTATTGGGGAATGGTTAAACAAGCTGTGGTATATGATGGTGATGGAATATTATTATGCTATAAGAAATGATAAGCAGAATGATTTCAGAAAGGCCTGGAAATACTTGTATGAACTGATGTATAGTGAAGTGAGCAGAACCAGGAGAGGACATTGGGCACAATGACAGCAATATTGTTCTACGAAGAACTGTGAATGACTTAACTATTCTCTGCAATACAATGATCCAAGACAATCCCAAAGGACTACCAATGAAACATAATATTCACCTCCAAAGAAAGAATCGATATTGATGGAATACAGACTGAAGCATGCTATTTTTCACTTTCTTTCATTTTTTTCTTTTATTCAAGTTTTCATATACAAAATTCCTATGGTAATGTTTTATATAATTGTACATATATAACCTATATATGATTGCTTACTGCCTCAGGGAGGGGTGAGGAGAGGGAGGGAAAGAGGGATAGAATTTGGAACTCAAAACTTTAAATAAAAATGTTTATTATTTAAAAGTTAAAAAATAAAACAAAATAAGTCGCTGGGCTCTGAGTGAACCTAAGGGTTGGGCTTCCATATAAGATCATTACATTATCTATTTCAGCTGTTCAGATGCATCTTTCACTTTCAGGTTTAAGGTTGTATTTGGGAGGATTGAAAACTGCTCTCCAGAAAAGTGGAATGTTACTTTGAAAGTTAAATAATAACAATAACAATCCTCTCCCTTCCCCCTCCCCTTCCTCTCCCCCTTCTCTCCCTTTCCTCCCTCTCCCCTTCCCCCTTCCCTCTTCCCCTTCCCCCTTCCCTCTTCCCCTTTCCCTCCCTCTTCCCCCCCCCTTCTTTCCCTTCCCCTGTCCTTTCCTTCCCTTCCCCGTTCCCCTTCCTCACCCTCTTTTCTCTCTCCTCCTCCTTCCTCACTGCCTGGAGCAGCTAGGTGGTGCAGTGGATAGAGCACTGGCCCTGAAGTTGGGAGAACCTGAGTTCAAATCTCACCTCAGATACTTACTAGCTATGAGATCCTGGGCAAGTCGCTTAACCTCAATTGTCTTAAACATCCATGGCCATCTCCAGTTGTCCTGATCTATATCTTGCCACCGGATCCAGATATCTCTGGAGGAGAGAGTGAGTTTGGTGACTTTGTACTGCCCTCCCTCACTTAAATCTAAGTCACTGCAAGTCATGACATCACCATAATATCATGGTCCTCTTTGAGAAGGAAGGAGAAACAGCAACAACAACCCTTTTTTCCCTTCCCCTTCCCTTTTTCTTCTGAAATAAAACACAATCTCTTCCTTCCCAGGAGTTTTCTTAGGTATGAAATGAGGAGTTATACTCCCTACCTCAGAATTGTGAGGAAAGCGCTCTCTTTGCTTCACTGTCTCCCCCATTAGATAATAAGGTCTTTGAGGACAGGGGTTGTCTTATCTCTTGGAATTCTCAGCATTTAGCTCAGCACCTGGAACATAGTAGATATTTAATTATGTTTATTGACTGACTTCGTAAGCTGTAAAACATTAGGTAAACGCAAGCAGACATTATTATTACTCTTATTGTATACTTCTCATAGCAATATAGAAAGTAAGGAGCAGTTTTTCTTTCCTAATCACTCCCAGGCAGGTGGGAAAGGCTAGTCTACTGGGTAGACCTGGGTGGTTAATAATGATTTCCATATTTTAGGAGGGTGGGGTAGAAGAGAGAGGCTTTGTTCTTCCGGGGTTTTCTCTTAACCTTTTCTCTTTATCTTGATTTTATTTTCTACTCCCGGATTCCCCGTATGAGTATGCACAGTAGTTGTTTTGATAGTGTTAATAAAGCTATTAGCTTCTGAAGGGAGGCGGAAAGCTGCCCCTAATGCCTCTTTAATAACAAAATGTCAGTAGGTGGCATGTTCGGTATGTCACTGAATCTGTAACTCTGGGTCAGCAGGGTCACTATAATTTTTGAGCAATAAACAAAAGCGTGCTTTTAATTACTTCTGCAAAATTGCCTGATCCACACATGATTAAATATTCATCGTGGCATACGAGGCACTTTCTTTGTATGTAGATCCGTATTAAATTTAGCTGGCACCCCGCTGGCTTAGAATCGCTAATAAATTCCTTGTAATTTGCTGTAGACTTGAAGGGCTGATAGCACTGTCTTTGTATCTGTCTCTCTGCCACTTAGACATTTGTCTCCTTTGGGTGTTTCTTATCTCTGTGTTGTGTGTTTCTAATATTTTTTGAGGAAGAGATTTTGGGGTGGCCTGCAAAAATGTATAATCAGGTTAGGCGATGCCAGGGAAAGAATGCGTTTGCCAGCTAACTAAATACTTTGTTAGAAAGAAAAGAGACAGGGAAAGAGAACAGAGAAAGAGATCGTGGAGAGGGAGATGGAGCAGCGATAGAGGGAGGGGTGAGATTATGGAGAGAGAGATGATACAGGGAGAGAGAACCGAGATGGTACTTAGCACAATGCCTGGCACCTAGTAGGCATTTTATAAATGCTCATATACTTGGCTTGAGACAGGGGAAAAGAAGAGATACAGGGGAGAGATAGGAAGAGACATCGAGAGAGAGAGAGGAGAAAGTGGAGAGACAAAGAGACAGAGAGAGACACACATACACAGAGACAGACAGAGACAAAAACAGAGATAGAGACCAAAACATAAAGATTCCAGTGCTTAGCAAAGTGTCTGGCATGTCGTAAGCTCTTAATAATAATAAATTTTTATTGATTAAAGAAAAGGAGACAGAGAGAAAGAGATAGGGGGACAGAGACTGCTAGATAGAGATACAGAGAGGTAAAGAGAAGAAAGAAAGGAGGGGAAGAAAAAAAAAGAATGCAAGAGTCCTCTGTTGAGGAAAAAAGGCTCCCCTGACCCCCACTTTTCAAAATTAAACCAGGACTGACATAAATGTTTACATAGTGTTTTATTACAATCTGAATCTACTGGTATAAAATTTTCCTAGAGATACTGCAGTAGATAAAATGAACATGTGATTCCAGTTTCTCAAGGATTTCTCCAAGTTCACCCCCCACACCCCTTAGTATTCCTATTTTATGATGATTGCAAGGGACAATGCATTTTTTAGAGTGTCAGGCCAAAGGATTTGAAAGAGCAGGGGAGTTTTCCCAGGTTTCACAGATGTGAAGTTCTAGCCTGATTGGGCAGTGAGCCATGTCTGTGAGAAAGCATCCCCATAGCTCAGCATGGATTAGTTCTCATTCACACAGAGGCATCATGGGGGAGTGGGGAAAGCACTAGACTCAGGGCCAGAAGACTTAGGCTTGAATCTCTTGGCTCTTCAACTTATTAGCTGTGTGACTGAACAAATCAGTTTCTATCTCTGGACCTTGGTCAGTCAGCAAACATGTATTCAGTGCTTATTATTATGTTCCACGTACTAAAGACAATCCCTAACCTCAAGGAGCTCATAATCTAATGGGAGAGACAACATGCAAACAGCTATGTCCAGATAAGTCATAGACAGAATAAATTGAAAGTAATTACCAGAGGGAGGGCACTGTAATTAAGCTCTATCAGGAAAGGCTACCTATAGAAAATGAGACTTTAGCTGAAACTTGAAAGAAGTCAGGGAAGCTAAGAGGAAGAGATAAGGAGGGAGAGAATTCCAGGCATGGAGGACAGCCAGCGAAAATGCACAGAGAAAGAAAAGCAAGGAGATCAGTGTAACTGGCTCTTAGAGTATGTGAAACAGGTATAAGCAGTGAAAAGATAGGAAAAATAGAAGGGAGCCAGGTCACCATAAACTGAGCTTTGAATGCCAACAGGATTTTATATTTGATCCTCAAAGTGATAGGGAGTCACTGGAGTTTGTTGAATTGAGGTGACAGTCAGATCTGGGATTTAGGAAGATCACTTTGACAGCTGAATGGAGGGTGGATTGTCATGGAAAGAGACATGAGGTAGGGAGACCAACCAGCAGGCTATTTTGATAATCTAGACTAATCTAGGTCAGGTAATCAGAGCAGATGATCCCTAGGATAATTTCCTATTTAGTGTTTATGACTTTGAGATTTGAGAGTCATAGAAAAACAGGCCCTTATCTAATATCTTCATTTTGAAGTTGAGCAAACTAAGGGCCAGAGGGATTGAGTGACCTGTTCAATGTCAAACATCTAATGATGGGCAAGATGTTAACCAGAACCCAGCCTTCCTGGATCATTGTCAAGTACTATTCCTACTATAGAAGTTTTTTTGTCTAGGATCATCAATGTATCAAAATCTAAATATACAAAATGTTGCCTTTTTATCGAAGATAACTGACAGTGACATCTTTCAAGAATTGTAACGTTTTAAAACTGGGGAGGGTGTGGAATGCCTACTAAGCAAAGATTGATGAGCTAAGGCAAGAGGAGAAGGTTATAACGTCTGGGAACTTGGACTCTTGTTGTAGTCTAAAAGGCATGACTGAGGCAGGAAAGGACTACATTTCCCAGGATGCCTGGGTCTAAAGAGAACAAGGAGTCTATTTCCTATAAACTGTGTGCTCACATTACAATTGGGGATTGATGCAGAAATAATGCTGGGAAGACTGGAGAAAATGGAGTTTGCCCTCAGGTCCTTTACCACATAGAACCATGGAGGCTTCTGAGAAAGAAGAGTCAATAACAGATTTTGTTGTTCTCTCTATATTCTGAGTCCCATCAGCCACCGTTTGGTGACATAGCCTGAATAGCTTCTTATCAGGGCCTTTCCCTCCCTCCCTCACTTCCTTCCTCACTTCCTTTTTTCCTTTCTCATTTCCTTCCTTCCTTCCTTCCTTCCTTCCTTCCTTCCTTCCTTCCTTCCTTCCTTCCTTCCTTCCTTCCTTCCTTCCTTCCTTCCTTCCTTCCTTCCTTCCTTCCTTCCTTCCTTCCTTCCTTCCTTTCTCTTTCTTTCTCCATATATTTATTTATTTGTTTGTTTTGACCAGGTAAAGGAGGCCATTCTTTTCCTCTTTTCTTACCTAGCCTTATTCACTGATTGAAGGTTGCCTCAGGCAAACTGAGACCTGGGAAAGACCTTAGCTTAAAGGCTTAAAAAGGCCAAGGCCTCCCACTGCATCCTGGGCCATCTCCAGTTATCCAAATATTTACCTTGCAAATAGCTCTGAAAGAGAAAGTGAAGTTGGTCACCTGGCACAGCCTTCCCTCACTTAAATCCAATTCATTGCAAGTCATGACATCACCTTCCAATGCCATGGGTCCTCTTTGAGAATGAAGGACAAACAACAACAATAGAGTCCTACCTAAAGCAGAGGAAGAAGATGAAACATTGAGCAAGTAGTTCCCTTAGCAAGCCAAATTGAGAGAGCTTGATGCAGGAGTGGCTTAAAAATAAGTGGGTCAGGGGCAGCTAGATGGCACAGTGGATAGAGCACCGATCCTGGAGTCAGGAGGACCTGAGTTCAAATCCAGCCTCAGACACTTAACACTTACTAGCTGTGTGACCCTGGGCAAGTCACTTAACCCCAATTGCCTCACTAAAAAATAAAAAATAAAAAAAAATAAGTGGGTCACAAAGCAGGCAAATGGGAACAGATTCAGGGGAGCAGATAACAGACTCAGCCCCATTACTGAAGCTTTCATCCTTGGAGCCAATCCAGCAATATAATCAGGATGGTGAGACTTTGTCTGTTCCTTCCTTATCAAAGGTACTAAGCCATTGTGAAAAGAAGGATAACGAAACCTTATTTATCTGGGCATCTCATAGAGCCTGTTATCTGTTTCTTTATTATGCATTTCTGCTCCAATTCAATATTTTACTGCTTCAATCCTGGTTAGTTACTTTTCCTCCTCTAACTAATATGCTTAAAATATGGGAATCACCATATGTGATCTGAGCTTGCAAGAGGAAGCAAGGCAGCAGGTCAGAGTGGGTGTGTGGCTGTCCTTAGAGCCAGGAAGACTGGCAGTTCAAGTCCCAACTCTAACACATCCTGGGTATATGACCTGGAACAAGCCATTGAATCTCTCATTGCTCCAGGTAGCTCTTTAAGACTATACATGCGGGGCAGCTAGGTGGTGCAGTGGATAGAGCATCAGCTCTGGATTCAGGAGTATCTGAGTTCAAATCCGACCTCAGACACTTAACACTTACTAGCTGTGTGACCCTGGGCAAGTCACTTAACTCCAATTGTCTCACTAAAAAAAAAAAAAAGACTATACATGCTAAAGAAGGTTGAATTTCAAGCATTGAGAAAGGTTACAGGATAGGGATTCTTCACCTTTTTAGTTTCATGGACCCCTTTGGATCCCTTCTCAGGAGAATGTTTTATAATGCATAAAGTAAACTACCTAGGGGGCAGCTAGGTGGCACAGTGGATAAAGCACCGGTCCTGGATTCAGGAGGACCTGAGTTCAAATCCAGCCTCAGATACTTGACACTTACTAGCAGTGTGACCCTGGGAAAGTCACTTAACCCCAATTGCCTCGCCAAAAAACAAACAAACAAAAAAACCTCCTAAAGTAAAATACCTAGGATTACAAAGGAAAGCAATTATGTTGAAATGCAAGGATCAAGATATTAAAAAAAAAAAAAAAGTTCACAGACTCCAGGATAAGAACTCTTTCAGGAAGGAAAGAGTTTGGGGGAAATGCTTGGTCCCTTTCCAACCACATTGAGAGGTGGCTCCTAACTAATAAGGCTAACTCTGTGCATTCCCCTTCAACCCCCTCCCCAAATCCTCTACATAACGTTCTTCAAGGATTTAGTAATATGTTGTCTAGACGCTACTACTGCTTTTTCTTCTCCATTAATCCATTTTAATTGGAAAGTTATCATCATGCGAACTCTCCTCGGTATTATTTACGTTTCTGCATTATTAGAACTTCCTTTACTAACTCTCTAAACCAGCAAATTAAACCTGCCATTGCAGCAATAAGATCAAATGCTCATATTGGCCGTCTCACAGGAGGTTGGGCTGAATTTGTCTGATACTTAAATACTCTTCATTGCTTGGGTGGCTTTGATCTCTGGTTCAAGGTCTTCCCTTTTCTGTAAGATATTTTGTGCCTCCTGAGGGTGGTTATACACTTGGGACAAAAATATTTTGCCTATGAGTAGTTTCCCACTTAACTTTGTGGCAATTTCAGGTTAGTGGTGGAAGGGAGAGGAGGGGGCAGCAGGAATCCTTATTGTTGACTAGTAATGACCCTGAGATTAACACTTATAGCAGTTAATAGTCAAAGAGTAAAGTATAGAAAGTAGCTAATAGATTATCTTATTTTTTTGGTGGGGAAATAAGGGTTAAGTGACTTGCCCAGGGTCACACAGCTAGTAAGTATCAAGTGTCTGAGGCTGGATTTGAACTCAGGTCCTCCTGAATCCAGGGCCGGTGCCTTATCCACTGCACCACCTAGCTGCCCCTAATAGATTACCTTTTACCCAGATTAAGCAAGTTAAGTTAATTAGGGCCTAAATTTCCCATTTATAGTATGCTATTTAGGAGCTAGTTTCTTCTTTAATCTGTAAGTTACTGAATGTTTTGGGGCACCTAATAAATATCCACAAGTCTATGCCTTCAAGTCTAGTTCTTCTAGTCTATATGGGGAGAGAATATTGACAAAGAAGGTTCTGAGGAAATATGCCTCTACTTCAGACCTTAATCGTATTTCACTATGGAATATGTGGACATGGTTATTCATGCTTTGTGAGCACTGAGGACAGGACATCTTGGGCCTGGGTATGTGTGGACTCATTTATACCTCATCGGTAGAAAGGATTTGATTAAGTCTCAGCAATTATTGTTGTTTGTTCTTCATTTTTGGAGAGTATCAATAACATAAAATAACATAATAATATAAGAAGGAATTATTTTTAAGGAAAAAGATAAGTTTTGGATATTTGGAGTTTGATGCTTGTGGGATGACTAGATGGAGGGACTCAGAGAACAGATCATAGACCATAGATCTAAGAATGAACTATGGTCCCTGGAGAGTCAAGTTTACACATTTAGTACATTACTCATCTTTCTGAACTTAAACCTAAGAGGGCAGTTATGGAGCGACAACAACAGAGCCTCTTGCCTCAAGAGGTGGAAGTAGTGGGAAAGTATCAAGAATACTTGAAGTTTTCAGGATGGTACTTAGTAAGTGCTTAATAAATACTGTTGATTTGGAACAGTGCCAACCCCTTTAAGAGAAAAGGAACATTTTCCTAAGGACTGAGGCATGATATGGAGAAATAAATACCTATAAAGTACCTTCTCCTACAAATGTGAGTTATTCAGACAACACAGGCCAGATGGAAAGGGTCATGACTCTGTAAGAGTCCCAAGTTTGTCTCCTTCTGGGGGGTAATCCAAGCATTTAGGGTGGTATTATAATCCTGAGTAAATCATAGATTTAGAGCCAAGAGACCTTAGAGATCATTCAAGCCAATGCCCTAATTTTGCTTATGGGGAAACTGAGGTCAGTGTAGGTCCCTTGGTGGGGAATCATCAGAAAGGGGGAAGAGAACTGTACTGACTATTTATGGACTACTGTGACTTTTTTGTGTTTTCAGTATTTTCTCTGTGGGGTTAAATAAAAGCTGTCCTATGCTCTACTTCTACACTTACCTTGAGTGCTTACACAGGAGTTGGTGCTTTTTACTTATGCCTTTGGAGATGAGCTATATTCTGACATTCCTAGAAGAAACTCTGAATTGGATCAAATTAACCAAAGATGTATGATTTTGGAGCATAGCTCTCAAGATTGAAAACACTCTGTATAAGCCCAGAACTTGGGGTACTCAGACACAGGTTATCAATTTGATTAAGACTAAGTGTGAAATGGAGTGGTCCCTATTTTAAGGACAATAGGACCTCAGAAAAGAAAAGGATGGATATATTTGGGTTTGTTGTTGTTGTTGTTGTTTTTTGTTGTTGTTTTTGTTTTTATGGGGCAATGGGGTTAAGTGACTTGCCCAGGGTCACACAGCTAGTAAGTGTCAAGTGTCTGAGGCCGGATTTGAACTCAGGAACTCCTGAATCCAGGGCCGGTGCTTTATCCACTGTGCCACCTAGCCGCCCCAGGATGGATATATTTGGGAGAAGTAAAGGAAAATTTTATGAAGTAGGTGAGACCTAAACTAAGCCTGGAAGATGATTGTAATTTGGATAAACATTCAAAGTAGGGGAAATCAACAGGAGAAAAGGTACAGTACTGAAATATCCTTGTGTGAGGTGGGGGGCAATGATAAGATGGATCTCTGAAGCAGAGATTTGCCCCTTGGATTCCTGGCTTCCTTAGAGTTTCAGTTAAAAGTCCACCTTCAAATAGGGGCAGCTAGGTGGTGCAGTAAATAAAGCACAGGCCTTGGATTCAGGAAGACCTGAGTTCAAATTCAGCCTCAGACACTTGACACTTACTAGCTGTGTGACCCTGGGTAAGTCACTTAACCCTCATAGCCCCACAAAAAATAAAAGTAAAAAGTCCACCTTCTACAAGAACCCTTTTCCAGCACCCCTCCACCCCTTAACATTAATGCTTTCCCTCTGAAATTACTTCCAGTTTATCCAGTGTCTATCTGCATTGTACATGGTTGGTTGCTTGTTGGTTATTCCCATTAGATTTTAAGGTCTTTGAGAGCAGAGACTGTTTTTGCTTTTCTTTGCAAGTGCTTAATAAGTGATTATGTTGCTTTGACTTGGGGAGCAGTGGGGATAAGGTGGGTTTGGTGGACTGGAAGAATTAGACTTGCTCTGCCTAGACCTGGAGAGAAGAATGAGGAGCAATGGATGTAAGTTAGAGCAACAGATTTTAGCTTAAAATAAATGGGGAGACCTCCCTTATAATCAGTGCTGTACCAAAGTAGATTGGACAGCTCTGGGATGCCACCCATTATTCAAGGTGTTCAAATGGACATCTGATGGCTGCTTCAATGGGTTTTTGTGATTCTCTTTCTCTCTCTCTCTCTCTCTTTTTTTTTTAGTGAAGCAATTGGGGTTAAGTGACTTGCCCAGGGTCACACAGATAGTAAGTGTTAAGTGTCTGAGGCCAGATTTGAACCCAGGTACTCCTGACTCCAGGGCTGGTGCTCTATCCACTGCACCACCTAGCTGCCCCTTGTGATTCTCTTACTGGTCTGAATATTCAGTCTTTGTTGGATCATCATCTACACCTAGCAACCTAACTAGGAGTGTTCCTTAAGGCTCTGTCCTGGGCCCTCTTCTTTACTCCCTATACTCTCTCTTGGTAATCTCATCAGCTCTCATAGATTTATGATTAAAACTCAAGCTCCCCTGGGTTTAAAAACCACATTTACAGGGCAGGTAGGTGGTGCAACATATAGAGCACTGGCTCCGAAGTCAGGAGGACACCTGAATTCAAATTCAGCCTCAGACGCTTACCAACTGTGTGACCCTGGGCAAGTCACTTAACCCTGATTGCCACCAAAAAAAGTAATAATAAAACTAAAAACCATATCTATGCAGATGGCTGCAAGCTCTGATCTCTCTCCTGAACTCTAGTCCTCCATCACTAACTGCCTATCATTTATTTCAAATGCATTTCAAATGCATTTCAAATGCAACATAAAAAAAAAAGAAGTCATATTCTTTCTTTCCTTCCTTTCTGTCTGTCTTTGTATTCCCATCACCTAGAATAGCACCAGGCACATAGTAGGAGCTTAATTAGTAATTGTTGATTAATCAAATCGATTGATTATCATGCACATTGTGGAGATTACTCATAGGTACCTTGGACAGAATCACCTCTGAGGCCTCTTCTAACTTTGTTAGGACAGGGTTGTGATTAAAATCCAGGTCTCTGGATGCCCATTCTGGAGCTGTTTCCACTTTTCCATGCCACCTTCCACCAGGAAGGCTGCTTCTACTCAGCCTTGGCCACAGGCCTCATTACTGATACTGTAAATTGAATGAAATAGCTACCCGGTTACAAATTAATAACAGATTTGTTTGTCATTAAGGCAGCATTGTTTAATACAATTAGTTCAGCTGAGCATAATTACCTTCATATAAAATTCCCCTTTAAAAATAACTTTGATAAATCTAAAGCCAATTAGGCCTGTGAACAGATTGGTAGAGAGGAGCCATTTGGACCTCTCCTCCCCAGAGTTCTCCCTGGGGAGAGTGCACTTGCCTTCCAGTTCCTTCTGGGTCAGCTTTCCCAGGACAGGGTCCCTAGGCCCTATATACCCCCCACTCCTGGTCCCCCCCTCATCTCCTTGAGGTCTAGCTTGAAAGGACTGGAGCTAGGGGATGTCATCTTGAACATTGTCATAATAGGGGATGTCACGAAGTCACTATTCTCTTTGGGCAAACAAAGTCTGTTTCTTCATGTCAGAATGCTCCCTCCTATCTCCACCACAACTCTGATTCTAGTACAGGGTGGTTAGAATGATGTCCCAGGGCACCGGTACCTTTGTGGGAGGAGTAGTTTCTTTCCTGGGGCACTTTGGGTACTCCCCAAAGGAACTGCTATCCTTGAGCCAAGTCAAGTCAAGTCAACAAGCAGTTATTAAGTACCTACAATGTGCCGGGCACCATGCTGAGTTGCTCACCCTTTGTTTTTGAAGAGTACCAATGACATCAGAGGGTGATGTTTTGGCTGACACATGCGTTAGACTTGCATGAGGCAGAGTGGCACAAATTTGCCAGTCTCACTCTTTCTTCTAGTCATTAAAGTCCAGTGGCAAGACAAAAGTCAGGAAGACTGGCAACGACCTGTGATGCCATGGATGACTTGGTGTCTTCAGTGTCTGACCAAGCACTAAGCACTCGACAGTGCCTGCTTCAGCTGCCTTCAAGGCCATTGGAACAAATTGTTCTCATCTGCCCATTCTGCTGGGGCATAGAAGTCTTTGCATGCTTGGGGAAGACATCCCCCAAAATCATCTATGACTTTGAGGACTGTCAGTTACTCTCAACTTGGTTCAGTATGTCGGCTGGGATGATTTTACAGGGCTGTGGCCACTGTGCCTGCTGCAGCTTCTTGGAGTCACAGGTAGCTGAGTGCTGGGGATAAGCTCCTGCTCACAATAAATTTACAGTTTAAAGTGGAGAAGAAGGGGATATGTAACCACTGCATACAAACAAGATAGACACAGGATAAAGTAGAGACAGTCAGCAGAGAAAGAGCGCACTAAGGTTAAGGAAGACTTGGAAAGGCTTCTTGCAGAAACTGGAACTTCAGTTGATACTTGGAGGAAAACAGGGAAGGTGGGAGGTGGCTATGAGGAGCAAGAGAGTTCCAGGCATGGGGGGAATAGCCCCTTAAAATTCCCAGAGTTGGGAGAGGGAGTATCTTGTGTAAGGAATGGCAAGGAAATGATTGTCACTGGATTTCAGAGAAAGGAGAGAGAGACAAAGGGAGGGAGGGAGGGGAGAGAGAGAGAGAGAGAGAGAGAGAGAGAGAGAGAGAGAGAGAGAGAGAGAGAGAGAGAGAGAAGAGGAGAGAAATAGGTATCCCTTTTATATTTCCCAGTTTCAATTTCCTTGGTCAATTTCCTCTGAAGCTTTGTGTGGGCATGGAAATGTGATGGAACCTGAATTGAGGACAGCTAACAATCCAAGCTTGGCAGCTAGGACACGAAGTTGATAGAGCACCAGGCTTGGAATCAGGAAGACTCATCTTCATGAGTTCAAATCTGGCCTCAGACACTTAGTAGCTTTGTGATCCTGGGCAAGTCACTTCACCCTGTTTGCCTCATTTTCCTCATCTGTCAAATGAACAGGAGAAGGAAATGGCAAACCATTCCAGTATCTCTGCCATGAAAACCCCAAATGGGGTCATAAAGAGTCAGATAAAACTGAACAACAAAAACAATCCAAGGCAGCCTATTCTAAGGAGATTTTGTGGTATAGTAGAAAGAATTGCTGCATTGGGAAGTAGGAGATCTGGGTTCATGTTTCAGCTCTGTTATTTACTGTGTGACCTTGGGCAAGTCACTGCCTATCTGTAGGATCAAGTTTGATCATTAAGGTCCCTTCTAGGTCTGAAATGTCTGACTAAAAAGCTTATGAACAAGAAGAAAGTGTGGTAAAGTGGGAAGAATATGCTGGCTTTGTAGTCAGAGGACCAGGGTTCAAAACCTGGCTCTGTTACTTACTTAGAATATCACATTGGGCAAATGATTTCACCTCTCTTGGTCTCAGTTTCCTTATTTGTAAAATGAAGGAGTTGCTTTTAGATGACTTCTAAGGTCTTCTTAGCTTTAAATCTTTGATCCTATGAATCAAGATGTCCTGTTTCTGAGGTGAGATTTGCTGTGGACCCCTTGAGAAGTTTCCTACCCACAGCCTCAATCTTCTTCAATTAGACTTATCTGAGGAAGACTTTTCTAGTTAGGTTTGCAATACTAAATAAGATAGCTGCATTCCCCCCATCCCATCAAATCTAACTCTGCTTTATTCTTGGCAGGGGGAAAGGAGGGGAGAGAGAGAAGAAAAGGGAAAAAGGGGAGAGAGGGAAGGTTGGAGGAGGGGGGATAAGATACCCTTGCTTCCGTATTTCAATCTAATGTTTCGTATTTCTATCCATAATATTGCTCAAGAAAGTAACCCTAATGAAAGGTCCATGACATTCATCTTGAGAATTGCACTGGGGAGATGAGGGGGTGGGTAGTGGCAGACATGGATGGAAAGTTCTAAAATTGTCTTATAAAGTTAAAAAAAAATAGCTCTCTTCTAAGTGAATTTTGAAAAGGGATCTAGGAACCCTAATGAGTAGGGAGTCTCTACTGAAGCCCGGGCAAACCAATTAGCTTGCTTAAAAATATTGTATTCATTAGCATGAAAATAAAACTGAACTTTTTTGAGCTAATTGCATCTTTTAAAATGTGGTAGTCTTTGTCTGAGCTTGTCTCATAAATATGCATGCTACATAATCCTTTTGAAAACCTGGTAGTAATAATGACTAACACACAAATATGTTCAACGTGTTAATGCTCTGACAAAGGCAAGGACATTCAGGAAGAACATAAGGGGCTGATGGTACACGTGAGACAGCGAATCTCACGGGATACTGAGCTGAGCCCTCCTTGTTGTCAGTCTCTAGGGATAATGGGAACAGGATGTGCAGAGCTAACTTTTAAATTGGTTGCAGAGTCAAGTCCTATTGCAATCACAGGAATTTCTGAGTTGCAAGAGACCTCAGAAGTCATTGTGCCCAAACCATAACTGAAATGGGATTTCCTCTAACAAGTGATCATTCATCTTCTTGAAGACATCTAGCAATGAGGTGCTTGTGGGGCAGCCCATCCTTTTTTGGATAGTTCAAATTATTAGGAATTTGATAGAAAACCTGAACCACAGCCTTAAATCATTCCTATCTTTGAAGTTATACTCAAGAATTCATTCTGAGCCACTTAAGAGATTCTTGTACTATCCCAATAATGTGAAGCTATTATAAGTTAAAGTGTATATAGGGGTTATATCCATTTTGCTTATGGGGATTATAAAGCCCAGAGAGGTTTATGTCCAATTTTGCCCAATGTTGCTTGGAGAGTTGTTGATGGGGCTAAGATCAGGGAACATGTTTTTAAAATCAATGTAGTATTTCCTGAAGCTTGGGCTGAGTGAACTTGACAGACCAGATTGTCTTTTCAACAGAAAAGTTGTCCTGCTTTATCTTTAGTTCTTCCCTCCTAATAGCATAGTGTCTGGCATGTAATAAACACTTAATAAACATTTAATCTGGCTATTTACTACCAAACTAAAAATCTATGACTAAATACATGGATGGTCCTTGGAAAAATGATCAATTTGATAAAGTTTGTCCTGAGCCCTTCCCACGAGCCCTTTTTGTGCCCCTCTCCTTGCTAGGGCTCCCACTGATATCATTTCAGGTTCTAGTACTTCTAAGCTTACCCTCTGCAATGATACACAATATTGCAAAATTACTTTCTTCTTCCACCCTTGGCTTCCTTTCAGAATTTTGGTTCTTTCAATGTTCAGATAATAACTAAGATCATCCTCAATTGAACTAGTCACACTAAGGTATAAAGAGCACTTTATTGTCTGCATTAACCTGAGTGTGCCACTTTGATTGCCATAGTATTCTTATCTGCAAAATGGGGACAATATTACTTGCCTCTCCAAATGAATTTTGTTACTATTTTTCTAGCTTCACATCCATAAAGATATAGACTACCACAAGATAATCTAGATCTTTTGTTCTTTCAAATGAATTTTGCTATGATTTTTATCAAGTTCTATAATGTAGCCCATCGATAGTTTGGTTGGTATAACATTAAAATTATGAATTAAGTTGGAAGCAATGTAATTTTTTTTTAACATTGGCACATCCCAGTCATGAGCACTAAATAGTCTTCCAGCTACTTAAGTTGTTCTTTCTTTGAAAAGCATTTTGTGATTGAATCTATGACTATTGAGTATGCTTTGGTAGTATTGACTTCCAAACATTTTGTTCATTTATAGTTACTTTGAATAGAATTTTCATTTATTGCCTATTGGATTTATCATTTAGAAGTGTTGTTGATTTTTGTGGGTTTATTTTGTAGCCTGAAACTTTGCTCAAGGTATTAATTGCTTCATTTATTTTCTTTATTCTCATGATTTTCTAAACAATCAGGTTGTCAGTACATTGGGATAGTTTTTTTCCTCTTTGCCTAACTTTATACCTTTAATTTCTTTCTTTTGTCTTAATGGTTTTTTTGCTAGCATTTCTAGAACTGCTTCAAATATTAGAAAGGAGAGTGAATGTCCCTTGAATTACTCCTATATTTATTGGGAAAGCTTCATGTATAGGAGATAATATTAGTTGCAAACCTACTCCATAGGATGGCTGTGAGCAAAGCGTTTTGCAAACCTTAAAGTATTCATGAAATGTGAATCATTATTACTATGATTGAGAGCCTAAGCTTAAATCTCTCTGGGGTGTTTGTATTTTAAAAGAATATGATCTTGAATCAAAATAAATTTTAAATTTGTACAAACTCAGACTGGGAGACAAAGGAAAATCAAAAGCTCCAGACAGAATGGAAGAGAGACTGAAGGAGAATCTTTCTCTGACTCACATTGTTTTTTAATTTTACATTTCACGTATATACATATATACACACATATATATGTATAAAGCCCTGAGCTCCAAACTCCATCCCTCCCTTCCTCTCTCCCCTCCCCTCTCTCTGAGGCAGCAAGCAATCAGATATAGGCTATACAGATACAATCATTAACATTCACTTTTTAAAAAAAATTTTGAGTTCCAAATTTTCTCCCTTCCTCTCTCACCTCCTTCCTCCCTAAGATATTTTGCAATTTGATATGTTATATATGTGCAATCATCTAAAACATATTTCTATATTAGTCATGTTGTAAAAGAAGAAATACGCCAAAAGAAAAAAAACACACAAAAAAAGAGAAAATAGTATACTTGGATCTGCATTCAGACTCTATCATTTCTTTTTCTGGATGGGGATAGCATTTTCCATCATGAGTCCTTTGGAATTGTCTTGGATCATTGTATTGCTAAGAAGAGCTAAGTCATTCATGGTTGATCATTGCACAGTGTTATTGATACTGTGTACAATGTTATCTTGGTTCTGCTCACTTCACTTTGCATCAGTTCATGTAAGTCTTTCCAAGTTGTTATGAAATCCACCTGCTCATCATTTTTTTGTAGCACAATAGTTCCATTTAATTTATATATTGCAACTTATTCAGCCATTTCCCAATTGCTAGGTATCCCCTCAATAGGTATAGGGATTGTTGTTTTATACATGATCTACTGTTGATAGGTCAGATAATCATCTTTAAAACAGCTGCATTGCCTGAAATAGTGAGCACTCACTTAAATGAATGTCTACTTTCTTTGTTTTTGGATTGCTTTCAGGTATGTATGTTCTAATTCCTGGACAAGACAGAATTTCCTGAAGGCATAGACTCTGCCTACTATAGACCATTAGAGCTGTCAGTAACCTATGAGGTCATTTTATTCTAATCCCTTTCTTCTATAGAATAGTAGTATACAAAGCAGTCTACTCACAACAATCCCATGGGGGGGGGCAGGCAGGTTAGACCAAGTACTATAAGGTCAGGTCAGAAGATTTAGAACCAGAAGGGATCTTATAGTTCACTTAGTTCAAATTCTTCATTTTACATGTGACCTTCTTATTAGAGGCATGTGATATAAGTACATATCACATATAAGTGGGATAAGTAAATAGTATGGTATTCACCTGGAGGACTGTCTAATAATATTTGTAGCCAGAAAGGTTAAAAAAAAGTGAAGAGGAAAAGGAAGTAGATGGAAATAGAGGAAGAGGAAAGGTGGGGAAGGGAATAGAGGAAAAGGAGGAATAGAGGGAATAGAGGAAGAAGAAGGAAGAAGAGAAATGATGAGGGAAGGAAATAAAGGAAAAGAGGGGGAAAATAAATGGAAGACTAGGAAAAGTGGGAAAGAGAAATGGAGGGAAGGGAGATTTAAGCAGAAGAGACAAAGAGGAAGGAGGAAGGGAAGGAAAAAGAAAGGCACTGAAGAAAAAGATATAGGGGGTAAGGAAGGACCTAGAGGGGAGGTAAATGCTTCTCATTCAGGGCATAGAGGTGGTACTGGCCTCTACTGAAGGGTGATAATGATGGCTGTGGGTTTTTCAGTCTATAGGGACATACATTTTAGCTACTACATGGCTCAACATGATACTATTATGTGAAAGCAAGGTATCTTGCTTTATTTTGCCAGAGAAATGTGGTCAGTTGAACCCCAGGAGGACACATTTTTGGATTAGCAGTTAATACCCATGGATCATTGCTGGGACTACATCCCAAAGCTCTAACCCCTATATGCTGCCAAGGGGCCAGATCTTCAGCCAGAAAGATTCAGTGGAGCATCAAAATCCTGGCAAACCTGGTTCCAGGATGGAGGGGTTGGATTGCAGAAGTTTCTCCAGAGGGAGGCATTGACTTGGACCACATTAGGCATAAAGCCATGCTCCTTTCAAAGCTTGGTTGGGGTTGTGAGATGCAGCCAGTTGATAAATATTGAGTGACTATACAGGGAGTAGCCTTATGCTAGGTCCTGTGGGGGATCATGACAGGGATAATACAAAGTTCACATTTATATAGTGTTTTAACGTCCACAAATATTTTGAATGTATTATGTCATTTGATCCTTACAACAACCTTATAAGGTATGTGCTATTATTATCCACTTTATGGATGAGGAAGCTGAGACTGCGAGAAGTAAGTGACTTATGCAGTCATACAGCTAGTAACCCTCTGAGGAATAATTCAGGCTCTAGTGTTTCTGACTCTAGAAATTGTGGCGCACTTTAGTCACTGCCCTTAAGGAGTTTACTTGTAGTCTGGGAGACAGGATGTACCCATAAGAAAGTCTCCTTTTGGGGCAGCTAGATGGCACAGTGGATAAAGCACCGGCCCTGGATTCAGGAGTACCTGAGTTCAAATCCAGCCTCAGACACTTGACACTTACTAGCTGTGTGACCCTGGGCAAGTCACTTAACTCTCATTGCCCCACCAAAAACAAACAAACAAACAAACAAAAAACAGAAACAAAAAAAAACCATTGCTCAGGCAGCTAGGTGGCGCAGTGGATAGAGCACCAACCCTGGAATCAGGAGTACCTGAGTTCAAATCCGGCCTCAGACACTTAACACTTACTAGCTGTGTGACCCTGGGCAAGTCACTGAACCCCAATTGCCTTACTAAAAAAATTTTTTAAAAGTCTCCTTTTCTGGACCATCATTCATCTGCTGCTTCCTTGGCCTCAGATTTTCAATGTCCTTTCAGGCTCTGTTCTTCTCTCTCTCTCTCTCTCTCTCTCTCTCTCTCTCTCTCTCTCTCTCTCTCTTCCTCCTCCTCCTCCTCCTCCTCCTCCTCTTCCTTCTTCTCCTCCTTTTCCTCCTCCTCTTTCTCCTCCTTCTTCTTCTCCTCCTCTTCCTCCTCCTCCTCTTCTTCCTCCTCCTTCTCTCTCTCCCTCCCTCTCTGCCCTTTCCCAGTGTGCCTCTACACCTCCCCCATCTGTTCCAGTGAGTTCAATGATCAGTTTCATGCAGATTAATTCCAAATCTATCTGTTCAACTCTAAACTCCCTCTTGAACCCTACTGTTGCCTTCTCAACTGCCTGCATGTGGTTGTCTCAAAGTCCTGTTGAACAAAACGGGACATAATCTACAATTCCTTCAAACTTTTCTGTTTCCACTGGGAGCACCACTACTCATCCTTTAACTCATCCACGTTCACAATTCAGAAATCTTTCACACCTGCTTTCCCTCACTTCCCATATCGAATCAGTGGCTGATTCTTCTTGTTTCTGCCACCACAGCATCTCTCCTATCTTTCCCCTTCTTCCACCTAGTTATCCCTTATTACGTCTTGCCTGGACAGTTGCAATCATCTCCTATTTGGTTTTCCCATTTCTAGACTCTCGTCTCTCCAATCCATCCTTCACACAACATGCCAAAACAACATTCCTAAAACACAGCTTGGATCATGTCATTCCCCAGCTCAAGAATCTTCCAGAGCTTTCTATTGCCTATAGGACAAAATACAAACTCATCCTACTCCAAATTAGAGACCTGCCCCATCTAGCCCCCACCTGCAGCTCTCATCTTGTTTCATGGTCTTCCTTTTCCTGTCGTCTAGGTTCCAGACATACTGACCAAATCTGATATCACATTTCCCATCTCCATGACCTTGTATAAGCTGTATGCCATACCTGGAATATACTCTCCCCTTGGAGCCTCCTCTTAGGATTCTTAGCCTCCTTCAAGGCTTATCATAGGTGCTACTTCCTGTGGGAAGCCTTTCCTCAGCCCTCTCATTGTCACTACTCACCTCCTCCTGAAATTACCTTTTATTTACTTATTAGTGTACAGGTTGAATTTAAGTGTGCCTGTTGTATCTCATCTCCCCTCCTTCCTCTAGCCCTAGCAAAATGTAGGCTGCTTGAGGGAGGGGACTGTTTTGCGTCTTTTATATACAATGCATGGCACATAGTAGATATTTAATAAATATTTATTTAATTCAACTGAAAGTTGTTCTGAGAGGCAAAGATTACCCAAGATGAAAAGAGTACGCGAAGGAGCTAATTCTTGGCTGGACTGGGAGAGTGAAGGCACAGAATCAAAAGATGTAGAGTCTAAAGGGGCCTTGGAGAACTTTCATTCTATCCCCTATTTATTTATTTATTTTTATTTTTTGCAGGGCCATGAGGGTTAAGTGACTTGCCCAGGGTCACACAGCTAGTGTCACGTGTCTAAGGCCGAATTTGAACTTAGGTTCTCCTGGATCCAGGTCCAATGCTTTATCCACTGTGCCACCTAGCTGCCCTTATCCCCTTTATTTTAAAAAACTGTTGGCTTCTGTAGCTGAGGTTCTGAATGGTCAAGTGACTTGGTCAAAGTGACACAGGTAGGTGGCACAGGGGGAGAGTGGAGGTGGTCAGTGGACAGTGGTGAACTTTGGAAGACCAGAGTTCAAATCCAGCCTCAGACACTTACTAGTTGTGTGACCCTGGGCAAGTCACTCAACCTTTGTTTCTCAGTTTTCTCATCCGGAAAATGGGGACAATAATAGCAATAATAGCAGGGTTGTTGTGAGGATCAAATGAGACAATAATTGTAAAGAGTTTAACACAATGCCTGGAACATAGTAAACACTATGTAAATGTTACTAGTATTAGTATTTATTAATAAGAAATAAAAATGGCATCCTAATCCTGGTGCTCTGAATCTAAACTCTTTGTTATTTTTCCAATGCATCATGCTCTTTGTTCTTAGCCAAATTTCACTTAGTTTTCCATCGGTAGGTGTCAACTGTGAAATTGTCAGAAATCCCGAAACAACCAATGGCTTTAAAACAAGAATAAAAATGGATATGAAAATGGAAATTGAACATTCCTTCATCCTACTCTGCTTCTCTCCTCAGAGCCGCTTATATCAGACATGTTCCTGAAATATCAAACTTTAGGAATGAACTCATAGAAACTGCTGCCAATGTGTAATTTAGAATCCTGGGTGGTTAAA
This sequence comes from Dromiciops gliroides, assembly GCF_019393635.1. Lineage (NCBI taxonomy): Eukaryota > Metazoa > Chordata > Mammalia > Microbiotheria > Microbiotheriidae > Dromiciops > Dromiciops gliroides. Next base: position 154,351,991 of record NC_057862.1, read on the forward strand.
AACAAACCTCCCAAGCTATACACATGGACACAGTCACAAAACAAAAAACAAGAGGAAAGGATGAAAAAGAAGAAGGAAAAAAAGAAAACACAACAAAAACCAGACAAGTTGTTGCCTTCTCTTGGAAGGACCAGGGAAAGAAGTTTGTCTCCTGAAGAGTTGGTTGCAAGAAATCCTAGCCCCTAGCTAGGATCTTTGTTGGAACGAGGAGAGATGGATTCAATTGAGCCTGGGGACTCAATACATATTGAGTCAAGGGAGACAAGGAGGGCAGGGGAAAAAGAGGAAGGGATGGCATAACATTTGGCTCTTTTACCAACATGCTTCTCAAATGCCTCACTAGAGAGTTGAGGAGATCTGGGACTCTCAAAGGTTTCAGTAGTGAAGCACAGGCTCCAGCATGTCTTTTCACGCTGGAGAGATCTTGAGCTATGGCCTATGGACTACCCCTAGGAGGACTGGAGAGTCTATGTTCTCCAGACTTATAGTTCCTTGGGCTGGCTCTGGGGAGACACATTACTTGTGGTGAGAGCAATTCTTTTTTCTTCTTATTTTTTGCCAGGCAATGAAGGTTAAGTGTCTTGCCCAGGGTCACACAAGTGTCTGAGGCCGGATTTGAACTCAGGTCCTCCTGAATCCAGGGCTGGTGCTTTATCTACTGTGCCACCTAGCTGCCCCCAAGCAATTCTTGAAGAATATACCCCATCAGTGGTTCCCAACTCTTCTGAGGATGAGGGTCCTGTTTTAATATCAGAAAATTCCTTGGCGACCCCCCCCCCCTTCCCTGAATGACTTACAATCTAGCCAAACTGTTGTTCCTCCCAAATGACACTCTGTCTTTTGTCTCTGTACTGGCTGTCTTCAATACCTTCAAAACTCAGCTAAAGCTCCACCCTTGGCTTTGAACCTTTCTTATGAACATGGATCCCTTTATTAATCTGATGATGCCTATGTACTCCTCTTCAAAAGAATGTTTTTAAATGTACAAAGTTTAATACATGGTATTAAAAGGAAACTAATTATATTGAAATACAGTTATCAACATATACATGTATGTATATATACACATATGTGTGTACACACACATACATATATAAATGAGTTCATAGGCCCCAAGTTAAGATCTTTTGCTCCACATGAAGACTTTCAGGATTCCTTTCCAGCTGCTTGTGCCCTCTTGCCTTATATTAATTTTGCATTTGTTCCTTATAAACTGTTATGTGCACATGTTCTGGTATATGTACATACTGATAGAGCATAAGTTACTTGAAGCCAGGCACCATTTCGTTTTTTCCCTTGTATTTGTAGCTTAACACAGGGCCTGGTGCACATAGTTAGTACTTAATAAATGTGCTTTGATTATTGATTGGTCATAATAATTAAACTATTAATATCCATTGATAGAGAAAATATGTACCAAGAAGCCATTATGAAGTTGGGAATGCTTCAAATGATTTTATTTTTTTCAAATTGTTCCTCATTTTAAAAAATTATATAAGTATTTTATTATTTCCAGTTACATGTAGAGATAGTTTTCAACATTTTTTTTAATAAGATTTCTGGTTTCAAATTTTTCTCCCTACCTCCCCTCCCTACCCCCTCCCCAAGACAGCGAGTAATCTGATATAGGTTATATATGTACAATCACATTAAACATATTTCTGCATTAGTCTTGCTATGAAAGAAGAATCAGAGCAAAAAGGAAAAACCTAAAAAAAGAAAAACAACAGCACCAAAAACAAAAGAAATAGTATGGTTCAATCTTTATCCATATTCCACAGTTCTTTTTTTTTTTTCTGGATTTGGAGATCATTTTCCATCATGAGTCCTTTGGAACTATCTTGTACCGTTGTATTGCTGAGAAGAATCAAGTCTATCACAGTTGATCAGCACATAATGTTGATGATACTGTGTACAATGTTCTCCTGCTTCTGCTCATTTCACTCATCATCAGTTCATGCAAGTCCTTCCAGGTTTCTCTGAAATCTGCCTGATCATTGTTTCTTATAGCAAAATTATATTCCATTGCATTCATATACCACAACTTGTTCAGCCATTTCCCAATTGATGGGCAACCCCTCAATTTCCAGTTCCTTGCCATCACAAGAAGAGCAGCTATAAATATTTTTGTACATGTGGGTCCTTTTCCCTTTTTAATAATCTCTTTGGGGAAAAGACCTAATAGTATATTGCTGGGTCAAAGGGTATGTGCAGCTTTATAGTTCTTTGGGCATAATTCCAAATTGCTTACCAGAATGGTTAGATCAGTTCACAGCTCCACGAACAATGCATTAGTGTTCCAATTTTTCCACAGCTTCTCCAACATTTATTATTTTCCATTTTTGTCATATTAGCCAATCAGATAGGTGCCAGGTGGTACCTCAGAGTTGTTTTAATTTGCATTTCTTTAATCAATAGTGATTTAGAGCATTTTTTCATATGGCAATAGATAGCTTTGATTTCCTCATCAGAAAACTGCCTGTTCATATCCTTTCAAATGATTTTATTTGAAGAATTAATCAAAATAGCATCTATGTACACTTATAAATTTAGGTTTGATACAAAGAAAAAATTTCTAATGTTTAGTTCTATCTCATAGTGGAATAGTCTGCCATGGGACATAGAAGGTTCCTCCTCACTGAAGGTCTTCACACTGAGGCTGGATGCCCACTTGTAGGAAATGTCATAGAAAAGATTCTTATTCTGGCATGGATTGGACTAGATTGTCGCTAAGGTCTCTTCCAACTGTGAAATTCTATGTTTCTGTGAAATAAACTATGTATATATGTATATGTGAGGTGCAGTAGATAGAACATTGGACTTGGATTCAGGAATACTCATGTTTATAAATTCAAATCCAGCCTCAACTTTACCCTGTTTGCCTCAGTTTCCTCATCTGTCAAATGAGCTGGAGAAGGAAATGGCAAACCAGTCTAGTATCTTTACCAAGAAGACCACAAATGGGGTCATGAAGATTCACATATGACTGAAACTATACAACAACATGTAAACATATACTGTTTACCAAAGATTTGTTTGTGCATTTAATAGATTGGCCTATGGATTTAGAGACTTATAACCACATGTCTAGCATCACCTCCATCCCTATCCCCAGACCTGACCCCATCCAGTGGTCTTTGGAACATAGGCTGGGAGCCACTGTGCTGTGTTGGAAAGGTTTTTTAAAATTTGCTTTGGTAAAGGAAATAGCCAGACTGATTAAATCATAAATCCTAGGAGTATTATAATAAGTTTATGTGCATGCCAACTATATGTGAGGTGTTGTTCTCAGAACCATGGAGGGTACAAAAATATATAATATTTGCCCTCAATTAGTTTATAGTCTAGTTGGAAAGATGGGAGTCAGCCAATCAATAAACATTTCTTTTTTTAAAACAAGGTCCTAAATTCCATTTATTGAACATTAAGTTTACAAATTAATGAACACCAATCAGCGGTATTGATGAGGCTGGAGAGTATTGTGCTTTCTCCAAGCAGCACGACAAGACCCTCCAATAGTATGTTGGGACTTGCGACCCTTTCCAAGACCCCGGCTCTTCCGGCCCGCTGAGGTAAGCCCCCGCATCTCTCTGTGTTTGTGCACTGCCTTGGTGATCCATTGAGCGTCGGGGTTTCGTCTGAGAGCTTTATGGAATGGGTCGATAAGAATAACCTCAAAGAATTTATAGGTTCAATCTTCACCCACCCAGTAGGATTTCAAGACTCTCAGGGCCCCACAGTGGCGGCCAGCAGGCTCTTCTGCTACGGACTGAAGGCCCAGGGCAAACTTCAGCTGATTGACACCGTGATGCACAGGTTTACTGTAGGTCACACCCTTGGGAACTGGACACTTTCACCCACCCCTTGTAGCCCGGCCAGCAGGCCTTGTACGGTCCGGTGGGCCAGGGAGCCCGGTGCAGCACTGACCCCTGGCAGTACTGCCATCAGCGCACACACAGCAGGAACTGCATGACATCCTACTGCTTCTTCCTCCATAGCTCCTGGATGTATTTGTGGGCCCCCATGCTGGCTCACACATACCCTGTCAGATGGCTGCCTCAAACTGGATTCAATAAACATTCCTTAAGCCACTATTATATGCCATCCACTGTGGTATGGACTAGGACAGAGACAAAACAAGCCCTGTCCTCAAGGAGCTTCCATTCTAAGAGTGAGGCGACACGCCCATACAGTGTATAAAAGACATATACAAAGTTGATATAAGGTAACTTTGGAGGTGAAAACATGGGGAGGAGAGGCCTCCTGCAAAGGTGGTGGTTCGGCTGAGTCTCAAAGAAAACCACGGATTCCAAGAGTCAAAGATTGGGAGGTAAAGCATTCCGGGTCAGGGGGCCAGCTAGAGCAAATGCACAAAGATTGGGGAGGGAGCATGATGTATTAGAAACAGGACATAGGCCAATATGGCTAGACCAAAGGTTTTGGAAATGGGAATGATGTGGCAGAAGAATAGAAAGGTGGGAAGGGACCAGGCCAGGAAGAACTTCAAATGCCAAACAGAGGAATTTAAGTTTGACCCTGAGGGTAATGGGGAGCCACTGAAATTTATTGAGGAGCTGCAGTGACATGGTCAGATCTGTACTTTAGGAAAATTGTTGGTTGATGAATTTGTCTGGATCAAAGAGCTCTTGTAGGAAGATAAAGTTGGAAAGATAGGTCAAGGCAGATTGCAGAGGGCCTTGAATGCCAGAAAGAGAAGCTGTGGGAAGCCTTACAAAGTTCCCGAGAGTGAAATGGCAGTGCTTTCTATTAAAGCAAAAACATGTTGGGGGAACATTACACTTGGTTGACCTCAAGATAGAAATATAGGCCCAAAGCTGCCTTCACCTTCCTCCTCCCCCTTCCCCTACTGTAAACCGGGTAGGTGTTGGAATGGTTCCCCCCCCTCCCCTTTTTCTCCAGCTTTTCATCACTGATTGCCCCAGCTGGCTTGAACAAGCAAGAGATTCCTCCCCGGAGCTGGGCTCTGTTTGGCTGAACACCTGCTCCCAGCAGCTGTCATTGCAGCTCTTGTTAATGGTACCAAATGGGCTTTCTAATGGACAAGCCGCTTAAGCTCAGCTGGCAGTGGGGTTGTGGGTAAGCAGAGGGCTGCTCATATGGGCTTCTGGGCCATTGGCTACAGAAGAGCCAGGCAAGCTATGAGGCCCATCCATCAGCCATTCACCTAGCCAGCCAGTCATCCTCTGCTGAGTGCCTGATATATGCACAGCCCTCCAGGTAGTTAGCTCCCTTGGATAGTGCCCCATGTACACAGGAAATTCAAGATGGTTCCTCTTCTCAGAGGGCTTTCCATTTCAAGTGGGGAAACTAACAAGTGTGGAAGGATGCACAAATAACAGAACCCAGTACATCAACGCTAGACTCTAGCAGTCAGTGCTAGAGATGGGAAAAAGGAGGGAGGGCTGGAGATAGAAGGGAAAACTTCTCTGAAGAGTTCTGATGAGGTTACTACCCTACTCAAAAAATCTTCAGTGGTTCCTCTTCAAGATTTGAGCATAACACTTGGTTTCTTTGGTCATAAGTAAAGTCTTGTGTATCTTCTCTACATTTAATTTCCCCAATTTATCTGTTTTGTGAGTTTAGTTTCGGAACCAAACTTCATTGACTATTTATTTATTTATTTGGTGAGGCAATTGGGGTTAAGTGACTTGCCCAGGGTCACACAGCTAGTAAGTGTCAAGTGTCTGAGGTCGGATTTGAACTCAGGTCCTCCTGAATCCAGGGCCAGTGCTCTATCAACTGCGCCACGTAGCTGCCCTGTGCATTTAATTTCAATGCTTCAAAACCCTTACTTCTTATAATCTAGTCCCTTTTCATCTTCAAATGAACCATCATCTAAACTCTTTCTCTCCCTCCAGACCTAATATAGTGACCTGCACCCAGTAAACCTAACTCAGCCTTTTACTATGTGGAATCCCAAGCAAATTATTTTATCTCTGTGCACCTCTGTTTTCTCACCTACAAAATGATTGGGTTAGACTAGATAGCATTGGGAGTCCCTTTTAACTCTATATCTTATGTATCACACAGCACCTTTCTATTGTAATGTGGTCATAGATTTATGTCTGCAAGGACCTCAGAGGTCTTTGAGTCTACCCCTACCTTTACAGAATTGCCTAGAGGCAACATCTTGGAGGTAGCAAAGCTGGGATTTGAACCAGGTCCTCTGACTCTAAATCTGGCACAAGTACCCATGTACTTGTAACAAGTACCCATGTACCATGTAAACACTTTTGTGGAATTGAATTGAGTTTCATTGACCCAATTAGGGTAGTTCAGGCCTCATGACTGACATGCCCATTTCTTTAGCTTCACCATGCCCAAGTAGAACTGCATAGCTAGAAAAGGTAGCTGCCTACAGTGTGATTTGGAAGAGGTCAAAAAGGTGCCTTCTTCTTAAAAAATATGTTGTCCACCAGCCTGCCATGATCTTGGAAAGAGCTGTTACCATTAGATACTCTTTCCTTTGCATCTTTTCAATTTTCATTAATTGCTCCAGTGAGGAATCACACCTTAACAAGTAGGAACTAGTTGAGATCAACACCTTAAGAATGAGAAAAAGCATAGGTTCTTGGTAAAAAGGATGCACTGAACTGGGATGAGAAAAAATGAAAGTGATCCAAAAGACAGTTTTCTTTGACTTTATAATTTGGCTGAGGGCCAGCTCCAAATGAAAGGAAAGAAGGAGGGGAATAAGCGTTATTGTTATTATTATTCAGTCATGCTCAATTCTTCCTGGCCCCATTTGGGATTTTCTTGATGAAGATGCTGGAGTGGTTTGCCATTTCCTTTTCCAACTCATTTTATAGATGAGGAAACTGAGACAAACAGGGTGAAGTGATTTGCCCAGGGTCACAAGTTTCTGAGTCAGGATTTGAACTCAGATCTTCCTAATTTCTGAGCCTGCTCTCCATTCACTGCACTGCCTAACATCAGATAGCATAACTGGTAATGGAGATGTGGGTGTCCAAAGAGGAGCAGTTGGTCCCCACAACACCTGGGAATCAATCCAAACAGAGTTGGATGGTTTAGAAATGACTACAGATTGAGCATTTCAGAGAATCATGAGACATTAGCGACCATGTAATCTAACTGCCTCATTTTTCAAAGGAGGAAACAGAGGCCTGAAAGAATTGACTTGCTTAAGGCCACACAGATTGTAAATAGCAGAAACGAGATTGGAATCCAGATCACCTTGACTCTGATCCATTGCTCATTCCTCTATGTCCAGCTGCATGTGTGTGTGTGTGTGTGTGTGTGTGTGTGTGTGTGTGTGTGTGTGTGTGTGTGTGTGTTCCTCAGCAACAGGCCATCTCCATATCAAGCCAGAAAGAATTCCCCAGTTTTCGCTTGATCTACAAAGAGGCATCTGGGATTCCAGTGCACCAGAGGCCATGAAGAGAGGCTACCCTTGTTCTAGCCTTTCATCCCTGTTGGTGAGCTGCTCTAATTACGGGCCACAGCTCTCTGATGTGATGTGACAAAATCAGTTGGGATGGCATACAGCCAGGCAGTTGACAAGCATTGATTTGCAGGTCCTGGGAAGGGGTGATTCATTCTCTATTCTTCTCTCATTCAGTGTCGGGGAAAATAGATTCCTGCAGAGCCTTTTCCTCAGCTCATCCCAGTCTTTGTTAAGGAAATGAACTGTTGGACCTGAAGGTTCTTTTATATTCTGGAGTTGGAGTGAGTGAGCTCAGCAGCTTGAGCCTTTGGTAGTCTGGCTTCCAGATTCATTCAGCTCCGCCTGAAATTAGATCCTATGATCTCATGATTAAAGGATTCTGAAGAAAAAAGAGATCATCTACTTCATCCCCCCACCCCACCTGCTCCCCAATTTGGTGGAAATGACTTGGGGCCCAGAAAGGAGAAAGGAAATGACATTCTCCGGGTCACATAGAGAGTAAGCAGCACAACCATAAACTTAGATGAGGTAAACAGGGCTTTGCCCCAGAATGGGAAACCACTGTCCCTGTGCATTACATTATAGTGCTCTGCCAGTCTGTGGTATAAGGCATAACTGCCCCCAGGTCGTGTCCTAGTCCACCCACTCTTCCCCATCCCATTGCTGTGGCACCCCTCTTTCAGAATTGGTCTTCCCTTCGGCCCCCACAAAGACATGGGCTGAACTCTCTAGGGCACTGGCCACTGCCTCTCCTGGTAGGAGTGCATCCTGAATGGACTATACTCTGCACTGCTAGCCACCTGTGTGGCCACACCCAGCCAATTGAATTTGCCTTAGGCACAAGACTCTCTCCTTAGTTTGTTAACCATAGTACCACAGATCTCGGGTGAGAAGGACACTCAGAGGATATCTAGTCAAACCTGCCCGTTTTACAGTTGAGGAAACTGAGCAGCTGGCCCTAGGTCACACAAGGTAGTCAAGCATCAGAGTCATGATTTGAACACAGGACCTTGGATTCCAGAGCCCATGCTCTTTCCACTGGGCCCAGCTGTCCCCCTTCAATTGTGCTGAATTTTTATGATTGATTCCCAAGGCTTTTAAGTAGATCTAGAACCAACTTTCTCATTCTTCAGATGAAAGCCTCAGGGTGATTAAACTGTGAATTCTGGAGAAATGGGTTCTAGTATTAGCTCTTCTACTACCTATCTATATGACTTTGGACAAGTCACCTTCTCTTGTAAAATGATGGTAAAATGATGGGCTTGAACTAGGCCAGCACAAAGGTTCTTTCCAGGTCTGTTGTTTGGAAAACTGAGAGGGAGTGGTTGGTAGCATAGATGACAAAATTAAGATTCAAAATTATCAGAGTCCAATCTAACAAAAGAAATGAAATGAGGACCAAGATGAGACCCTACCTTTTAGACAAAAATGCAGTGTGTTGGACAACTTGTTTTTTGTCAAAGAGGCCCAATGACATTGCAGGGTGATGTCTTGACTTGACCTGAATTAGATTGAAGTGGGGCAGGTTGATAAGCACTGGCGCTGGATTCAGGAGGACCTGAGTTCAAATCTGCCCTCAGACACTTGACACTTATTGTCTGTGTGACCCTGGGCAAGCCACTTAATCCTCATTTCCCTGGAAAAAAAAATAATTAGGTTGAAGTGAGGCAGAGTTGCACAAGTTCATCAGCCTCACTGTCTCTTTCTGAGTCATTTCCAGTGGCAAGATAAAAGTCAAGACCAGGATGCAGTGAATGACTTTGGCATCTTTGATGTCTGACCAAGCTCTAACCTCTCCACAGGGTCTTTTTCAGCTGCCTCCAGGTCCCTTGGAACAAATTGTTCTCATCTACCAGTTCCACCCTGGGGATGTCTTCACATGCTTGGGGTAGACATCCCCCAACTCACCAACAGGTGTGAGGCTTGTCAGTTACTCTCAGCCTGGTTTAGCCCCTCTGCCCAGACAGTTTACCAGAGTGTGACCACTGTGCATGCTACAGATTCTTGGAGCCACAGGTGAGAGCTGGGTGAATCAGGTGGATACCCAAGGTTGATGAGCAGCCCTGAAAAGGGCTTGGCAAAGTCTCACATCAGAGGTCCTAGTCCTCTTGAAAAGCCCATAAAGCCCAGATTGGACAAGTAGAACATGGGGGAAGGGAGATATAGAGTACAGAAATAGTTTATGTGGAGAAAAATACAGGGGTTAATTTGGCGGCAAACTCATTATGAGTGTGATGTGCCTGCTGGAGGAGTAATGTGATTTTAAGCTGCCTTAATAGGATCAGAGGATTAAAGTTGAAAGGGACCTTAGCATCTAATCCAACCCCTTCATTTTACAGATGGGCTAAGAGAAATTAAGCAACTTCCCTATGGTCACACAGATGGTGAGCAGTGGAGCCAGAATTCAATCACACTGTCCCCGCACAATGTGGGCAATAGTTCTGAGTAGGGGGAGGCAGTGTTGTGCGGTAGAAAGAGTTTGAGCCTTGTCCCCAGGAGAAATCCTGTTTGTATGATGATGGACAAAGTCATTTCACCTCTCTATGCCTCAGTTTCCTCACTTGTAAAAAGAAGATAATAATATTTATCATATTATAACAGCACAGAACAGTTATGTAGGACAAATGAGATGATCAATTAATTAATAAGCATTTTTAGAATGACTAAGATGTCAATGCTAGGCATTGTGCTAGGTATGGAGAAACAAAGACAAATAATCAAACTATCCCTGCCCTCAGGGAGCTTACATTCTAATAATGTCTATAAAGAGCTTTACAGACTTTAAAATGTTATATAAGTGTCAGCTAGTATTATTTATGGTATTGTATTGAGTTTTAAGGGCTCTATTTTAAGAGACATTGACAAAGTAGAGAGTGGCTAATATAGGGTGACCAGCATGGCAGAATCTGGAAACCATCTCATATGAGGAGTAACTGATGGAAATGAGAATACTTGGCCTGGAGAAATCAAGGTTAAGGGGGTAGTTAGTATCTCTCGTCAAGTCAACAAAATTTTATTGAGATCCTACTGGGAATAGTCAACTTTTGGGCACAGAGAATACATGTAAAACTGGTCTGAAGACTAATTTTCATGAGATCAAAATCTGATCTCAGACACTTAGTAGCTATGTAAGCTTGAGTAAGTCACTTAACCCTGTGTGCCTCCTTTTCCTTATCTGTCAAATGAGCTGGAGAAGGAAATGGCAAACTATTCCAGTATTCTTGCCAAGAAAACCCAAATGGGTTCACAAAGAGTCAAACACAACTGGAAAATGACTCAACAACAAAAGCCCTTTGGGAACTTATTATCTGGCTGAGGAGAGAGAACACACATAAGAGAAAGATTGAGCAGTAGTTGAGAATTTAGATTAGCTGCCCAAGACTAATATTCCAAAATGGTATTCCGGAGCAATGCATGGTGGAGTTTTCCATGAATGCTATAGACAATTACAATGATTGCCATGGAAGATTGAAAGAAGTGTGGAAATTTATTTTGATTTGGGGACCCTACCTTTGGGCTGAGATTGGAAAGGTCCTCAGGGTCTCTTCTGTGTGGGAGGGGCTGGTGCCCCTCCCCCTCTGCTTCAGCTGAGCCAGAAAGCCCCATGGGCTGTGCAAGATGCCGGGTCAGACAGCTTCGGGGAAGAAGCCCTCAGCTCCCTCCGCCCTGAGTGGAGGTATCTGAGAGATGCTGGGCTCTGGCGTGGCCTGTGCTGGGGCCTGTGCTGGGGTGCATGAGGCTCAAGTGAAGCTCCCCCCCCCCACCAGCCGCAGCCCTGGCTGGCGGATTAGCTTGGTCTGTGGGGGCGCAGGAAGCCCTGAGATTTGAGTGGAGAAAAGAAAGGTATATATAGACCTGGGGGTTAGACTTTGGGGGAGGGACAAGAAGAGGTCAAGAGGCTGCTGAGGAGATGGCAAAGGTTGGAGAAGACAGATGGGGCTGCAAGGATGCAGGAGAAGACGAGAAGGACCAGGAGCAGAGAAAAGAGAGGCCGAAGGGCAGACTGATGGAGCAGACAGACAAAAGGTTGGTGAGAGAGAAACACAGGGGTTCAGTGGTGGCAGTAAGGAGAGGAAAGTTAGAAGCAGGGGGATTTACAAAGTGAAAGGGGCTCGGAGTTAGAATAAAGTACCTGGCTGTGCCTGGTGCCCGCTGGGATGTTTTTGAGGGCACATCCTTCCAAGGCAAAGAGCAGGGGGTGGGACCCCCGGCCCAGGCTACCTTCCACCTGCAAAAAAAAAAAAAATAAAGTGCCTGAGGGCCCTAAGGCAAGTGGCAGCTAAGGCCCTTATTGTATTAAAGAAGTTCCAAAGAGATGCAGTGGAAAGCGAAGTGCTGCAACACAGTCAGGTTGTACATTTTATTTCCCTGTATTCTTAATTTTCAATAGTATCTCATAAATAAACTATATTTCTAGACAGATTAACCTGGCGATATTGTACAGGAAGGATTTGAGAAGGAGAACTGGGAAAGAGGCTCTTCAGTAAGGTATCTGAAATAATCTAAGGGTGGAGAAATATAGGTGTAAGCTAGGATACTCTGTCTAGCAAATCAACACATTTATGGAATGCATACTGTGTATAAGACTGGGTACAGTTCTATGGGAGATACAAAAGTGTAAAACGTATCTATCTCTGCCTTCTGGGGAAGTTACATAAGCACATGAAGTTTTATCATTTCATTTTGGTTTGGACTTGGGGATTTCTTTAGTTTGGGGAATCCTGGGAAGGAAACTCCCTCTACTAGTGAAGATTTGCAATTTATAGTCTGAGAGTGTTGCCTGGGGGCACTGAGCACTTAACTGATTTGCCCAGGGTTACAGCACCAGTGTCTATCAAAGGTAGTGCAGTCTCCAAGATCTGGAAAAGCCACTTAAAATTTTTTGGTCCCTCCCTTCATACCAGAGAAGAAGTCTGAATTATTATGATATTAAAAGGTAAAATATATTCAGATAACACACTACCATCCTTATATGTTATGCATTTCTGAGTTTCTAAACTTTTTTTCTGTGTCATCTGCTGGACTTTGTGGGTCATCTGTGGCTTCCAAACTCCCCCCAAATTACCATTTAGTTTCTTATACCAACCTGTGCTATATAGAAATCGCAATGGGGAAATTTGTGGTGTGGAAGGGATGACTGTACTTGAAACCAGTTCTTCCTAACTTCAAGGAGGTTTCCTAACCACAACACCATGCTCTGTCTCTAAAATATGATCTGCAAATAACATCTAAGACGAAATAATGAGAGAAATATTAAATGATGAATATGATCAGTTTCTAAAACGTGATGTGCTATGGGCTAGGAGAGAGATTCCCAACAAGCAAAAAAGGTCAGGGAAAGCTTTTTGAAAGACAGTGGCCTTGAAGAATGATAGGATTTAATAGGATGGGAGAAGGAGAAGCATACTCCAGGTGCACAGAAAGACTAATGGTGCTGATATGGAACAAATTCCAGTGTGTTGGGCTGGGAGATATGTGGGTTTGGGGGATGTATAATCATTTGACTGGAACAGAGGCTTTGGGAAAATGATAGGTTGGAGCCAGGATGATAAGGGTAGGTTGAGGTGAAATTGTATGAGGACTTGAATTGGACATTTAAGAAAAAATGGTGTCAAATAGGAACAGAAATGAAGGTCAGGATATGAGAGAGATTATAAACAAGATTCAGCCACTGGTAGTGGAGGCAACTTAGAACAATAGAAAGAACCCTGGATTTGGAGACAGAGGACCTGGACTTAAATATTGACTTTGCCACTCATTACTTGTGTGGACTCCTGGACTCAATGGCCCATGGGGTCCCTTCTAGCCTTAAATCTATAATCTTATGATCTTGGATTATCTATGGTTACAGACTAGGGGAGAAGTTGGTATTAAAGATCACTTTGAGCCCAGGTGCTGTGAAAGATAGTGGTAACATTAATAGAAATGGAAATGCAGAGCAGATATTGAAAGCAGAAAATGAATTGTTACATATAAGAAAGAATAGACTTGGGCAGCCAGGTGCCACAGTGGATAAAACACCAGCCCTGGATTCAGGAGGACCTGAGTTCAAATCCAACCTCAGACACTTGACACTTACTAGCTGTGTGACCCTGGGCAAGTCACTTAACCCTCATTGCCCTGGGGGGGCGGGGAAGAAAAGAAAGAAAGAACAGACTTGTGAGATGCTGCAGAGGGCAGAACTAGCATTGATTGGTGAATGTCACAGGGAGGTGATTATTGGCTCACTATAAGGAAGAACACTTCCTTTTTGGTCAGCTTTAGCCTGACTAAAAGAGTAAGCACCCCATTGCTTGAAGTATTCAAGTAAAGGTTGGATGACTACCTCTCGCTACTTCTATAGATGGGGTTACAGTATTGGGTGGGTTAGTCTGATTAGGTGACTGTGAGGAAAATGACTGCTACTCAATAATTCTCTCAGTGTCGGTGATGTGTCAAAGGCGTATTAATCATTATTTTCCTGAGAATGGGCCACCCAGTGTGCAGCTGGTGGGTGACAAAAAATGGAGGCTCGGAGGCCCCTTTTATCCCCTAATCCCTAACTCGAAATGGACCCTCCCCTTTCTTATTTTAGCCAATGGGGGAGGTGATAAAGGGACAATTCTTCAATTCCTCCCTTATATGGACACAGCTCAAGAGTGGACCTAATTGAGACCAGCTCAGGGTTTCCCTGAACCATGCGATTTTGTTTGCTGGAGGTGGGGGAAGGGAGGAGGAGAAGGAGACCTTTTTCCTCAAACGGGTCTGGAGGAGTATAATTTGAAGGGTGACTCTTATATTCTTATTGAGAGGAGACCAATCCCCATTTCCTCCCAGTGACCTCAAAGACCCTTCCAACTCTAAAATTCCATGATTTTGGAAACCCTAAGATCTCATTACTTTGTCTGTTCTCATTCAGAAAGAGCCAGTCTAACTTAAAAAGGAAAGCCAAGTGTGTGGGTGGGTTGTTTCTTTTCTTTTGGATGTCTTTAAATGTCAAATTGCAGACCCCAGTTCTTCTTGCATGGTGGTTAGCAAGCAACCCCCTGAGAAGTGGGTTTTGAATAGCAATCTTGGCTGGGGCCTGACTACAGCAGGGCCAGCGGATCCTTCCATAATGCATTTCTAATGCACATGTATTTTTATAGAAATGAGATACTTTCCCTTTCCTCATTATTCCCAACAATATGATATGCTAACGCCAACACATGGTAATCTGTCATGATAGAATCATATTGTTTGGGGGGGGGGTGAAGGTGGGTGGGGAGAGGAGAGGACGGGTGTTATGTATTTTGTTATAAATACCAAAATAGTCTTAGGAAAAACACCTCCGGACTAGAATGCATCCAAAATACATTTGTTCTAGATCTTATTAGGCAGATTGATTACCTTAGCTTTTCCCTTGCTAGAGTGACCCCAGAGGTAGGTAGGTAACACTGGAGAGAGGACCAGGCCTGGAGCCAGGAAGGCTGGAATTCAAATTGGCCTCAGATGACTGAAATGACTGAACAGCAACAACTTTCTGGTGACTCTGGGCAAGTCATTTACTCGCTGTCTGCCTCAGTTTCCTCAATTGTAAAATAGGGCTAAAAAAAGAATCTACCTCCCAGGGTTGTTGTGAGGATCAAGTGAGATAAGCAAGGTATCTGGCTTATAGTAGTTTCTTTCTTTCTTTCTTTCTTTCTTTCTTTCTTTCTTTCTTTCTTTATTTTTTTAGTGAGGCAATTGGGGTTAAGTGACTTGCCTAGGGTCACACAGCTAGTAAGTGTTAAGTGTCTGAGGCCGGATTTGAACTCAGGTACTCCTGAATCCAGGGCCGGTGCTCTATCCACTGTGCCATCTAGCTGCCCATAGTAGTTTCTTAATAAATGCTTCTTCCCTTCCCCTCCTTCTCCCATAGCATCCTGTCATCATGTTTGCCACTTGGTTAATCTTCACTGCAGTCTCACACCCACAACTTGGGAAGGACTTTTTAGGGGATCCATAGGCTGGAAAAGGAATCTCTCCAATAATTATTGAGCATCTGCTCTGTGCTCAGTCCTGGGCTCCACTTTCTGAAGGATACAGAGGAAGAAAACACAGTCCCTGACCTGGAGGAGCCTGCAGCCTTGTTGGGGAGACAAAGGTAACACAATCCACACACCACTTAGGACATTACACATCTAAGTGTAGAAATGTGTAGAACAGACTGAAAATCTGGTGACTGTGTTTTCTGAAGCAAGAATTAGGACACATGATTTGATGAAGGATATTTCTTTTGCAAAGCTTTTTTTTTTTTTAATGCCTCAGTTTCTTCACATAAAGATGGACATCTTTGAGGTACCTTTCTGTCAGAGTGGCTGAGAGGAAAAGTGTCTTGGACACACCTTAAAGCCCTGTGTAAATGAGTTATTATAATGATACTGGCCTTTCCCAAATGTCAGCTCTGACATTTGTACCTCACAGCTTCCAGCCTGTTCAGCTAGTCTCATACTGTCCAAGACTGGGGAATCACTGGTTTCCCTCTCCTCTCCTCTCCTCTCCTCTCCTCTCCTCTCCTCTCCTCTCCTCTCCTCTCCTCTCCTCTCCTCTCCTCTCCTCTCCTCTCCTCTCCTCTCCTCTCCTCTCCTCTCCTCTCCTCTCCTCTCCTCTCCTCTCCTCTCCTCTCCTCTCCTCTCCTCTCCTCTCCTCTCCTCTCCTCTCCTCTCCTCTCCTCTCCTCTCCTCTCCTCTCCTCTCCTCTCCTCTCCTCTCCTCTCCTCTCCTCTCCTCTCCTCTCCTCTCCTCTCCTCTCCTCTCCTCTCCTCTCCTCTCCTCTCCTCTCCTCTCCTCTCCTCTCCTCTCCTCTCCTCTCCTCTCCTCTCCTCTCCTCCTTTCCCCATTCCTCCTCTTTCTAAATTGGGATTAATAATGAATGTTGATTTTCAAAGATCACTCTACCATTTCATTGATTCATCAGCCTATCTATTGTGTAGCTACAATATCATTGTGATTACTTGACCCCTCCTAAAGGAAAAGCTGGTTGTCCCCTGTTTGTTTTCAAACACATCATTAGTTCCTAAGTAGCCAGGGTAGATGAATTTCCTGCCCCAACCCCCTTTTCAGAATTTACAATCATTAACCCCTTCTTATCAGTAGATTGGGTTTAAATGATTTGCTGGATGAACAATTAATCGTTGCAAAGTGCTGGTGATGGAGAGTGATAAGGTGGGAAGACAGAGAGAATGAGAATTATGCTTAATTTAAGGGAATGATTGGAGTTTGTATTAGGCAACATTCAGTCTTCATCAGGTGGCAGAGCCTTGGGACACATGGGTCCAATTCATCCTAGACCTTCAGATCTCTGGCTTTAGAAGCTCTGTGGTAGGAGGCATGATGGAGGGAGTGGAGAAAAGCCTGGCTTTGGAGTCAATAGACCTGGGTTTAACTCCTGCCCCAGGTACTTCCTAGATTTCTCACATGGGGTAAGTCACTTAACCTGTCAATGCTTCACTTTTCTCATCTGTAAAATGGGGATAATAAAACATAGAACTTAGCTCATAAAATTGTTCCTGGAAATTGCTTTGCAGATTTAAAAATGGTACATAAAAGTGTTAAATTGTTGTGGTCACAAAAAGTAAGTTGTTGTGTATGGGGAGACCAGTCAATTTGATCCCTGTCCCAGTCCTTAGAGCACATATGTTATTCCCTGCCTGGTAGAACTCAAGTAGAAGCTTGTTGAACTGTTTATGGGTGTGAGTAATGAAAGAACCCTTTCCTCTTTAGTGCAAGAATGGGTATCATCTAATTATTTTCTATTAGCTAACTCCATGGTGACAAAAAGTCTTTTAATTGACTACTGAGCCAGAATTGATGTGCATACACAAGACTTGAATAGATAAAAATCTTATTTTCTTTCCTGGCAGTTTATGAGTGAAGAGGAAGAGGAAATATAAGCTTTCAGTTATAGCATAGGGGTGGGTGGCAGTTGTGGTAGTAGTGGTCTGCTGCCTCCAGTTATCTACTCTCCCTACCTGGCCACCATGTGGCCGAAAATGCTTGGTGCTGCTGCTGCCTCTTTTTTGGTTGCATTTACCTTTTCTTGAATTTAGGAGAATGGGTATCAGAGATGATTAGATCAGGTGATGGCCTTGGGAGCTTTGGAAGGTTAGAAGAGGCATCAGAGGTCCAGCATCTGGAATCTATGACAGTTTGCTGGTAGCCACAGCAGCTGAGCCTGGCAAGAAGCCAAGCCTGAGGAGTGACCTACTTGATCCAGCCCAGATACTGGTCCCGCATAACAAAAGGAAGTGACTTGTCCATTGGCTATGGCACATCCACAAGTGAACTGGTGTTGGTGGTGGGGACAATGTTTGTAGCAACCACTTTAATTTTGAGCCTACTTTCTCCAGGTACTAAGGTGGTAGAGGAAGAGAAGGAGGAGAAGGAGGAGAAGGAGGAGAAGGAGAAGAAGGAGAAGGAGGAGAAGGAGGAGAAGGAGGAGAAGGAGAAGAAGGAGAAGGAGGAGAAGGAGAAGAAGGAGAAGGAGGAGAAGGAGAAGAAGGAGGAGGACAGCAGCAGCATATGAACTCTGGAGATCCAACCTACTAATCTGAGTTTGGGTTGAGACATTGAACCTCAGAGTGAGTTACATGCATAAGTTCCTTGATATGTCTGAATATGTATTATTTGTGGTTTCAAGAATGTTGGACACATTGTATTCATGTTTTTGCAATAATATACCTTGAAAATCTATTTAGATTAATTTTAGTTATGGACAACCCTCATAATTCAGTTCTATGAGTTTATCAAAGAAGAAATATTACTGAAAGCTGAGGTGAGACTTCATGGAGATGGTAGTATTTGGCTAAGCCTTGGAGAATGAGTAGAATATGAAACAATTTAGGAGCATTTCATGAATGGGAAGCAATATGAATAAAGGAAAGGAAGTGATCATAGGCGTGGCATTCAGAAGATGGTGAGGAGACTGCGTGGGCCCCAACAGAGTGTTCAAGTTGAGGAACAGTAAGAAATGGGAAGATTTAGTTAGGTGGAAAGAACATTTGAACTAGTCAGGAGGTCTGAATTCAAATCTGGACTGTCCTCCCCACCCTGTGACTTTACTAAAATTGTTTCTCTCTCTGGACCTCACTTACCCCCTCTCAAAAATTCAGGGGTTGGGCTAAATGCTCTGGAAAGTCTCTTTAGTTCTTGGGGGGAAGAAAAAGAAAAAAGGAGGGAAAGGACCCCAGGCAGAATGCCTACGTTTGGAGGAGTTGGTTTTGTTTTGTTTTGTTTTGCTTCCATTTTCTGAACAAGGAGAATGATCCAGTCCAGATCTTTGGACTGGAAAAGAGTGAGCAAAAATAGCTAATAAGCTGTTAATACCCAAAGTAATAAGGAGATTTGAGAGCATGAGTTCAAGTCACTTGAACTAGGAGAAGTATATCTCAAGTTACTCAGAGATGCAGTCTGTGAAAGATCACAATATGGAGAACAGAAGTGCCATGGGAGTGGAGAGAGGTAATGTTGTCCCAACTTTCAAAAAAGGGATGAATGTAGTCCGCTCATTATAAGCCAATGAGCTTTTAAAAAATTACTGGCAAAATTCTAGATGTATTGTTAAAGGAATGGTTAGTGAATGCCTAGAAAAGGAAGCCAAGCTTGATCATAAAGCACCGGCATAGTTCATCAAGAACAGGTCATGCTAGACTAACCTCATTTCTTTTTTTGACAGGGTTATTAGATGGTAGATTAGAGGAATGTTATTCTTTACACATATCTTTAGCAAGCCATTTGATAAAATCTCCCATGTTATTTTTATGGGAAAAAATAGAGAGATGAGGGTTAGATGATGGTACAATTAAGGGTTGTGTGACCGGACTCAAAGAATGGTCATTAATTAAGAGTTGTTGGCCCACTGCCAACATGGAAGGTAGTCTGGAGTGGAGTGCCCCTAAGGATCTGTCCTTAGTCCCATGCTGTGTAACATTTTCATAAATGACTTGGATAATGGCAGAGAAAGCAGCCCTACCACATTTGCAGATGACACAAAGCTGGGAGGAATAGCTGGTGAGCTGGATGACAGCATGTAAAAAAGATCTTAGTAGACTATAGCATTGGGCCAAGTTGAGTAAGATAAAATTCAATAGAGAAATGTAAAAGCTTATGTTTGCATTTAAAACAACAACAACAAAAATCTGCCTCACAAGTATAGAGCTAGAGAGACATGGTTAGATGGCAACTCAACTTTAAAAAAAAACAAACTGAGGCTCTTAGTGGATACCAAGGTCAATATGAGATCACAGGGTGATATGGCAGCCAAAGTTGCTAATTCGATCTTTTTTTTTTTTTCAGGGCAATGAGGGTTAAGTGACTTTCCCAGGGTCACACAGCTAGTATCAAGTGTCTGAGGCTGTATCTGAACTCAGGTCCTCTTGAATCCAGGGTTGGTGCTTTATCCACTGCGCCACCTAGCTGCCCCTGCTAATTCAATCTTAAGCAGCAATCAGAGCAGCAGGTATGGTGTCAACAAAGAAAGAGAGGAGAGTCTTATTGAATGTCATCCTGGACCAGTGCTGTAGTATCCTGTTGAATTCTGGTTGCCACATTTTAGGAAGAACACTAATAAGCCAAAAAGCATTCAAAGGAGAGAGATCAAGATGGTGACGTGCCTCAAGATTACATCATTCTTAGATCAGCTGAGTACCTAATCTATTCCACTAATCTACCAATTTATTTCTTAGTGCCAGATAGTTTTGAAAATTACTGCTTTATAATACAGTTATCCCCTCCATATCATAGGAGTTAGGGACATGGCACCCTGTGATCTGGAAAATCTGCATAAAATTTTTTGGCCCTCCCTTCATACCAGAGAAGAGGTCTGATTTTTTTCTTTTTCTTTTATGGGGTGTTTACAGTACCTTATTGTAAAATTGGGGTTGATATTACACAATACTATTTGTATATCTTATGCATTACTGAGTTTCTAAACTTTTTTCTTTGTTGTCTGCTGGATTTCATGTGTCATCTGCAGCTTCTGAAAAGCTCCCCCAAAATTCCCATTTAATTTCTTATGCTGACCTGCTATATATCAAAACTGCAATGGGGAAAGTCATAATATGGAAAGGTTAATTGTACTTTGAGGTATGGTATGGCTAGGCCACTTTCCTTTGCACTTTTTTCTTTCATTCCTTTGATATTCTTGACCTTTTGTTGTTCCAGATGAATTTTGTTATTATTGTTTTTAGTTCTATAAAATAATTTTTTATAGTTTGGTATGGTACTGAATAAGTAAATTAATTTAGATAGAATTGTCTTTTTTATTATATTGGCTCAGCCCATCCATGAGCAATTGATATTTTTCCATTTGTTTATATCTGACTTTATTTGTGTGAAATGTATTTTGTAATGGTGTTCATATAGTTCCTGGGTTTGTCTTGGTAGGAAAACTCCCAAGTATTCTATGTTGTCTGTAGTTATTTTCTTTCTATCTCTTGTTGCTGGAGAATTAGTTGAATAGAACATTATGAGCCTATGAAATGGAGACTATGGTTTGGAAAAAACTGGTGTTGGTGTGAGGGAAGTGGTGGAGAGGAGAAGACACAAATGATAATTGTTTTCAAACATTTGACAAATGTACATGTAGAAGAGAGAGGGGATAAGCATTTATATAATACCAGGCATTGTGCTATGTACCTTGCAAATATTTTCTCACTTGATTCTCATACTAACCCTGGGAGCTAGGTGCTGTTATCATCCCCATTTTAGAGTTGAGAAAACTGAGTCAAACAGAGATTAAGGGATTCACACAGGGTCATACAGCTAGTGAATATCTAAGGCTGGTTTTGAACTCAGGTTTTCCTGAGTCAGGCCCAGAATTCTATCCACTGGGCCATGTAGATGTCCAAGAATTAGCTAGCAGCAGGAAGAATAATGTGTTTTCTCTGCTTGTCTTCAGCTGGGCCATCCTAGGAGAGGTGGAAAACAAAGAGAAACAAGCTTCAGTAGACTGTGAGCTCCTCCACACTAAAAGTCTTCATATAAATATTAGATTCCTACTTTACCAGGGATTCTGTAGAGTGGATGCTTTGTTTAGGTTTGGGTTGGACTAGATGGATTCTGAGGCTCTTTCCCCTTCAGGATTGCTCTGATGCTACCTCCTATGGGACTATACAATTGGAGAGATTGGGTAAGATCTGGATTATGGAGGACTTTAAGTGACAAGCAAAGAAAATAATTTCTTGGTTTTTTATTGACTTTTTAGTTTTATATTATTCTATATAATTTACAAATGTGTGTCTCTCCCTACCCCTCCTCAGAGAGCAATAATTTGCAAAAAAAAGTGAGAAAAAACAAACCTGGAATTCAACAAACAAGCCATCACATGAGCTGAGCAAGACAGTATGTGTGATGTTTTGTACCCCTATTTCTTCACCTCTGAAAAGAAGGAAGAAAAGGGAATTAAGGAAAAACAATTTCCAAAATTTATTAATAGGCTTGCCAAAATTTGGTTTCAAGCCTTTATCCCTCTTTTCCACTAGTGTGCTTCAGCAGTTGGAGTCACTCCTCAATCATCATTCTCCTAATAATGGCAGACCTATCCAGGGGAGGTGCTTGGACCAGAATGACTGCAGCTCTCTGGCCCCAAACTGGAAACCACCTCTTGCTCAGAACCACGGCTAGCGCTTCCCTTCTCAGCAACATGCTCTGTTGGAGGGAGCTATTTGTCAAATAGAAACCAGTGTAAATGCTTTAACCCAGGGATGACAGAACAGGGGAGTGTGGGTCATGTTGAGCAAGCATTTGACTTCATTTCCTAGCCTCTGGGAAGAAAGGAATTGGTACCTTGCTCTTATAGGACTGGAGGTTTTGTTTGGCAACCTTCTTTCTTTATATTTCTTTTTTCTCCATTAGTGCCTGGTAAATTGTTACTTCAGTGTCAGCTTTCCGGGAGAGACATTACATTGCTGAAGAGGAAGACAGAGGAGCAAGTGATGTTGTCTATGATGGGCTGCAGACAATTGAGTTCAACAAGCATTTTTAAAGGACCTCTTGTGTGCAGAATACTTTGCAACTCATAGTGGTCAGGAGAAATAATAGGTTTAGGAAGAAAGATATTGCTCTTGGCTTCGGAAAGATGAGAACACTGAGGGCCATAGGGGTTCAGTGGCTTGTTCAAGGTCACATAGGTAGTAAATAACTGAGCTGTGAAGGTATTGAATAAACATAGAAGATCCAGGTGACTGATGGGTGAGGAGAAGATCATTTCCTCTCCCTGTTCTGCTGCTTTCCCCTTTTACAGTCTGCGACAGAGGCAGTGTCTACTTCTGGTCCCTTAATCCTTTCTATGATCTATGGGTACAGGAAGTTGGGTAATGTCCTTTAGCCATACCCAAAGAAGCTGGAGGGCATCTGGGGGGAGGTTTGCAGAGCTGGTTCTATGTAGGAGAGCTTAAGCCAAAAAGGTGCTGGGAGATACTTAACAACTGGCTCTCAGAAAAGGACACTTTTCTAACTTTCATGTGTATTATTAATACTTTCTCCATCACTTTAAGTCTAGACAATCAACAAAACAATACATTTAGCCCTGACTTGTAGCATTAGCTGATTTCAGAGGTATAAAAGCTCATCCTGGAAATATAACAATTGACTTGAGAGTAGCTGTCTCTAGCATCTCTGTGGCTTAACCTCCATCTTTCCACTTTGGCTATGTCCAATAAACCATGTCAATGTAGGAGGCTGAGCATTGGAATCTTTTGAATGTGGATCATAAAGTGGAAAGTTCACATGCAAGGTGGAGCTCCTAGAATGAAATACCTGAGATATTTTGAGCAGTATTTCATACCTTCCTCCAGCTAAATTCTGAACTTGAACTATGTGGCTTTAGAACACCTAGGGATACCTTTTTGAAGTTGTGCTGTACAGGGATGGGGAAGCCATCCAAGCATTTGTAGGCTGGGTGCCCTCTGGTGGCCAGGAGGGATACCACAGGCTTTTGGGAGGCCATCCCAATACGTATCAAAGGAATTGGGCTATTGGCTTAAGGAGAGAATCATCTGGTGAGCAACTCATATATTTGACATGAAGTCAAAGGACCTATATCCTAATCTGACCTCTGTGACCTTGGGCAAGTCACTTAGCTTTATTAGACCTCAGTTTCCTCATCTGTAAAATGAACAGATTGAACTAGATGACTTTTGAGGTATCTTCCATCTTCTATGGTACTAGGGTTCACATAAATTACAATTTTATTATTTGCTTTTACACTGCTTAATTTGTCTTATCTTTTCCCACCCCACCCCACCCCATCCAGAGAGCTATTTCTACTTTTTGTTTGTTTGTTTGTTTGTTTTTTTTAGTGAGGCAATTGGGGTTAAGTGACTTGCCCAGGGTCACACAGCTAGTAAGTGTTAAGTGTCTGAGGTCAGATTTGAACTCAGGTACTCCTGACTGCAGGGCTGGTGCTCTATCCACTGTGCCATCTAGCTGCCCTGAGAGCTATTTCTTATAACAAAGAATATAACTTTTTTGATAAGAATAGGTTTCATTATTTTATCATACTGTTATTTCTTGTAACAAAGAATTTCATGTTTGATAAGTACTCATAGAATAACCTTAAAAATGACTTTAGGGGCAGATAGGTGGTGCAGTGGATAGAGGACCGGCCCTGGAGTCAGGAGGACCTGAGTTCAAATCCAGCCTCAGACACTTGGCACTAGCTGTGTGTCCCTGGGCAAGTCACTTAATCCCAATTGCCTCACCAAAAATAATTTTGTAAAAAAAATTGACTTTAAATAAGGAATTAACTATTCCTCCCTTCCTTCTTTTCCTCCCTCCCTCCTTTCCTTCCTTCCTTCCTTCTTTTCCTCCCTCCCTCTTTTCCTTCCTTCCTTCCTTCCTTCCTTCCTTCTTTCCTTCCTTCCTTCCTTCCTTCCTTCCTTCCTTCCTTCCTTCCTTCCTTCCTTCCTTCCTTCCTCCCTCCCTCCCTCCCATCCTTTCTTCCCTCTTGTCCACCCTTAGCTCACATTTGGTCTGTAAGCTATGAACTGCCAAGACTAAAAGTCCATCACTGATGATCAATTAAATACATACTGACATGTTAACTCTCAACTTACAGTTTTCAATCTGGAAGGTACCTTAGAGGTGATCTGTTTTACAGGTTAGGAAATGGAGACACAGAGAAATGATGTGATCGTGCCCCAAGTTACTGGCAGATCTGGGATTGGTCTCCTCCTGACCAATGCTCTGAGGTTTAGAGTGAGCATCAAAATCTACTGGTTTATTTACTTAACTGTTTTGATGCTGTTTTATTTGGGTCTTTTAGTACTTCAACAAGTATTTGTTTAGCTCAATTAAATGCTAAATTATCCTTCTTGGATTTCCTCTGTTTCCAGTGCTAATTGTTTACAAATGCCCTTTTGATGTGTTAGGAGTCCCTAATGAGGATATGTAAATAAGAAAACTATTAGGCTGTGTACAGGAGGGGCAACACAATCAACTATTTCTGTTACTAGTTAATAATTAAGTGGGAAAAGGGAAGGGGATCTGACATGATTGTCATTCTTTTTTGGAGGATGTTACTCCATCTAGCCAACCTTTCAAGTAATTTACCCCAAAGGAGTGTGTATGAGGATCCTACTTTTTTCTTATCTCAAATGAGATAACATAGACTACCCCCCCCCACACTCCAACTTTTGGATTTATAGAGAGAGTGTGAGAGGTAGAAGGGACTTAGAGATCATCCTTTCCATACTAGCTATGTGGCCTTGGGCAAGTCACTTAACCCTGATTATTATTATTTTTTAAGAGATCATCCCTTCCAACTCCATCATTGGACAAAGGAGGAAACTGAGGCCCAGGGACAAGAAATGACCCACCCAAAGCAATCTTATTTGTTAAGCAACAGAATCAGAACTCAAACCCAGGTTTCCCAATTTAAAATTTAATGTTCTTTCCACTATATTTTTTTCTCTCACTTCACTTCACATTCATGCACACACAAGTACACACACACACACACACACACACACACACACACACACACACACCCACACACTGGCTAACTCGGAGAAAAATAGCCACATACTCTTTTTTTCTTTTAATACATCCATCCACTTCCAAGCGTCTATTTCATTCTCTCTTCTCAGAGTAGAGAGTGATCTTATAAATTCATCCTCACTGAGGCATTATAATTTTTACGTTTTCCACTCTTAAAGGAAAATGCATTTAACCAAAAGAGTGAAAAAAGAGAAGATGAGGCTTCACCCCAAAGAATTCATTCTTAATGGTGGGCTCTCTGGATAAGCTTGTGAGGAGTTATTTGTGTGGGGAGGAGTGTCTTTCTCCACCCCCTACCCCTTCACACCACGTAAGTGACCCCTATTATTTGTGGAAGCCTTTGGGTCTCTGGAAAGATAGCCATTTCCGGAATTGTTTTAAGCCTTCCAGTGTTTGTGCATGTGTGTTTCTGGATGTATGTTTGCCTCTATATAGTTGGGAGACTTGCTGTTCCACCCTTCCCCCACACACTTCAGTAACTTGCTTCCCAGGTTAGGTTTTTAATGTAGACACTCAGATGACAATGAGAAGAATTTGCTCTGGGCACCAGAGTGAAGAGACCAGCTGAGAAGACAATGTCTCTCTGAAACTTGTTATTAATATTTTTTTTGCCCTAGCCTGGATTTAAATATTTGCAAGAAGATAAATTCCAAACAGATGCCCATTATGGAAATGACAGCAGCAGCTTAAAGATAACATTTACATTCTCTGGGTGTTTATATATATCTATCTCCTTCTTGCTCAAACTCTCTCCCACCTTCAGCAGGATCAATACCTCCATCAAAGGTTATGTGGAGGTGGCCACATTCTTCTAAGCTGTTTGTTTAGCCCTGGGTTTGCTGTGCTAACACACACTGGTACTTCTTCCAACAGCTCTGTTTGCCTTGTATTAGGGCTGTTTGCTGAAACACCTAGCCCAATCCAATAGAGGACAGGCTTTCTAAACACGGGGTACCCACATCTGTCAATCAATAACACCAATCGGTTTCCTGATACCAGCAGCAACCCCTGCCAAAGACAATATTTATCCAAACTTTTTTTTTTTCGGACTCTTGTAAGTTTCAAGTAGTAAAAGGCATCTAGGCAGACATTAGCGATGGAGGCCCCTCAGCTAATATTTAACTCTGAGCAAACAGAAAGCATAATTCCGGTAATGAAAGGAACAAAAACAAACGTTGTAATGATTGTCCCCTTTTTATGAGCGGGCAATTTATTTAAATATGCAGGCGATTATCTCCTCTTTGAGCTTGGGCATAATTAAAAGGGGGCAGGCTAGAGGGTTCTCATTTAGCCAGGACTGGCAAATTGACACTGATTTCAACTCATGAACCTTGCCCTAGCTTTCAGGGTTGGAGTTTATGCGAGTGGTTGGGGGGACAGGCTGGCTGACTTTATGAAGCTAAGAAGGACAGGGAGCCGGGAGAGGCTGGACAGAAAGAGAAAGTAGAAACAATTTAGGTAAAGGTTAGTTATGGGGGAGTAAGCCTAGGCAGAAAATGAAAGTGAAAGACATAAAAATTATAGGGGCTCTCTTTCATAGTGCGGGCAGTGGATAGAATACCTGGCCTGGAATCAGAAAGACTAATTTTTATGGGTTTAAATCCGGCCTCAGACACTAGCTATGTGACCCTGGGCAACTCATTTAACCTTGTCTGCCTCAGTTTCCCCATCTGTAAAATGAGTTGGAGAAGGAAAAGCAAAGTGCTTCTGCATCTCTGCCAAGAAAATCCCACATGGGGTCAGGAAGAATTGGACACGAGTGAAACAACCGAACAAAATCTTTCATTAGGAGGCAGGATGGCATAGAGGCTGGAGAACTGAGCTCAGACACTGGGAGGCAGGGGAGACTCTAACTCCTCACAGCAGTACTTTGAGAAGGAGGGAAGTAGGGTCAAAGTGGATGAAGATAAAAGCTGGCAGAGGGAAAGGCATCATCCAAATCTGAAGGACTATTTGGAACCATTCACAACCAATTAGAACAAGAAGTCTTAACCGGGTCTTTGAGTAGATTTCAAGTGGGTTCACAAGCTTGGATGGGGGCAAAAGACATCTTTATTTCCCTAATTTCAGCATTTCCTTGGATTATAAACATAGGGGACAAACATTCTGAGAAAGGTTCCAACAGTCTGCCAAAGGTATTGGCTACATACACACAAAATTTCTATATTAGAAGCTACTCACAAAAAAAGAAGCTACTCACTCTCTAAGACCCTACATTGCAGAGAAAATGATGATCTGCATTAGTGAAGGGAATTTCCTCACTTGGGATTCACCTATATCAATGAAGTTTCTATCCTGCCTAAAGTAGGCACATATAAAATCTTCTGGTATGGCCCAATTGTATTGGCTAACACTTTTCATGCTGTGGTCATGCTCTTTAGAAATGTCCAGAAACATGTGTTTGTTTGTTTGTCTTAAAACCTTTCATAACCTGGCATCCTCCTACCTTCCCAGTTATCACTTCCTTCTTCCTAGCCTGTCATTCAGCAACAATGACTTCCTCACACACGACGTTTCATCTCCCATCTCTTTCCATTTTCACTGGCTATCTCTCAAGTCTGGAATGTTTTCCCCTCCTCTCTACCTTCTACAGGAAGTCTTCCTTGATCCCCGTTAATGCTAGCACCTTCCCTCTGCTGATTATCTCCAATTTATCCTGTCTATATCTTGTTTGAATGCGGTCCCCTCCTCCTTTCAACCACGAGTTCCTTGAGAAAAGGCACTGTTTTTGCCTTTATTTGAGCCCTCTATGATTAGCTTGGCATATAGTAGGTGCTTAATAAGCATTTGTTACCTCAACTTGTTGATTTTATTTTTAAAGTCTCCAGAGCATTTGAGTTTTTAAGCTTATTTCCCCCGGGTATTTAAAGTCCTCCGCATTTGTGGATCCACTGTGCAGTGCTTCTTTTCATGATTTTGCCCTAAGTCATAACTTTGCTATATGGAGCCCCTTGGGGGTGCAGTCTACAAAGGTGTATGTGTATTTGTGGGTGATGTGTAACTGATTCTATGTACTTTACTCCCATCAAGAATTAGGTAAGGAGAATGGATAGACAAGGAAAATAGATAGGTCCTCCCTGCTCAGAAGTAGGTCACCCACATAGTCTGTCCATTAGAGAGATTCATTTGAATTAACTAGCTCACCTCTAATGATGCAAACCTTCCTTAGAAGGTTAAGCCTCATTTATTATACTTAAATGTAAATTAATTTCATCAGCTAATGAGCTCTACAACAGACTGCAAACTGCAGTTTGATGGGGGAGGAAGGATTTGGGTTGCCAGTCATGGTGGTAGATAGTGGGGAAGGGGATTGGCAGAAAACAGGGAGAGCATAAGGATTTGGGGTGGGGAGAAAAGAAGGAGGGCAGAGGAATAGGGAAGCACAAGAGAGACATGGATAAACTTGGGCAACCTTTCAAATCTGGCAAGAATTAAATGAAGGTGTAAAAACTGTGTGCTTGAACATTGAGAAGTCTACACATAAAATCAACCCAACTGCTTTTGATAGAAGTACCTGGACTACCACTCTAGTTCAGATTCTCATCCCTGTTTTTTTTTAAATTGTGAAAGTATTTTATTATTTTCCAGTTACATGTAGAGATAGTTTTCAACATTTGTTTTTATAAGATTTCCAGTTTCAAATTTTTTTCCCTTCCTCCCCTCCCCCCCAAGACAGCAAGTAAACTGATATAGGTCATATATGCACAATCCCATTAAACATATTTCTGCATTAATCATGTTATAAGAGAAGAATCAGAGCAAAAAGGAAAAACCTCAAAAAAGAAAAACAGCACCAAAACCAAAAGAAATAGTATGGTTCAATCTGCATCCATATTCCATAGTTCTTTTTTTTGTTCTTCTGGATTTGGAGAGCCTTTTCCATTATGAGTCCTTTGGAACTATCTTGTACTGAGATTCTCATCCCTTCTTACCTGGACTATGGCTATATAGCCTTCTGATCAGACTTTGTGCCTCAAGGCCCTTCCCTTGACAATCCATTCTCCATGTTATGTGAATGTTATTTCTAAAGCACATATCTGACTCTGCTTGCTCAAAGGACTCCAGTGGCTTCCTATTACCTCTATGATTAAAGACAAACTCGTCTGTTTAGCATTTAAAACACTTTGCAACCGGCCTCCAACCAACCTTTCCAGCCTTATTATACATTTCTTCCCTTTACAAACTCTTCAATCCAGTCAAACTCATCTTGTTATTCCTCACACCTTCTCCCTTCTTCATCTAGGCTATTCCCCATATCTGCAATGCAGTCTCTCCTAGGAGACTCTCTAGTTTCCATCAAAGTTCAGCTCAAATGTTATGTCCTCCATGAGTCTCCTGATTTCTCTAAGTGTTAAACTGCTTTCCCTCCCTCATTGCTTTGCATTTATTTTTTATATATTTTGCATGTGGCTATATGCAAAATCCTGTTTTCGCTACATCCTTGTGAGATCCCCATTTCCCCCAACAGAATGAAAATTTTTCGAGAGCAGGGGCCCTTTCATTTTTGTTTTTGTGTTCTCAACATGGGGAGAAGCATCATGGCTTATAGAGAGCGAGCTGCTCTGAATCAGGAAGAGCTGAATTTGCATCCTGCCTATGACCACACTTCCTCTGTGACCATGATGGAGTTTCTATATCAGGGAGTTCCCTACACCAATGACATCACAGTCTCTATCCCTTGCCTGCAGTACCTGGCAAATAGTTAGTGCTCAAAAATGCTTGTTGGTCGATAGACTGACGGTTGTTGTTGTTTGCTGCTGTTGTTCACCCTTCATTTTTGAAGAGGTCCAATGACATCATGAGCTAGTGATGTCTTGACTTGGGAGTGAATTGGATTTAAGTGAGGTGGAGCTGTACATCAGCCTCACTCTCTTTTCTAGTTATTGAAGTCCAGAGGCAAGACAAAAGCCAGGACAACTGGTGATTTCTCAGGATGCAGTAGATAGATGACCTTGGTGTCTGATGTTTGACCTAGCTCTAAGCTCCCCACAGCACCCACTTTAACTGCCTTCGTGGCTGATGGAACAAATTGTTCTCAGCTCATTCTGCTGGGGGAAGTCTTCCTCCTAATTCACCGATGTCTTTGAGGGCTGTTGGTTTTCCTCAACTTGGTTTAGCCGGTCTGCCCAGACAGTTTACCAGAGTGTGGTCATTGCACATGCTGTAGCCTCTTGGAGCTACAAGTGAGAGTTGCATATCAGGTAGACATCAAAGGTGGGTGAGCAGCCCTGATTGCTTGGTAGATTGACTTGGAAAGGAGTGGATATCTATCTGTAGGGGGAAAAAAGATCACAATGCTATTTACAGACAGCCACTTAATGAGTGCCTTCTGATGATCGGGCTTGCACTGATGCCAGCCTCTTTTTCATTTGATGCTAGTGCTAGGTTTGAAGTCACGGATTCACATACTGACTCTGCTGTTTGCTACCTGTGTGACCTTGAGCAGCTCCTCCTAAATCCATTTTCTCATCTGTAAAATGAGGGGGCTGGGCTAGATAACTTCTGAGGTCCCTTCCAACTTTAAATCATTGATCTTCTGACCTTATTTTTTTATTTTTATTTTTTTAGTGAGGCAATTGGGGTTAAGTGACTTGGCCAGGGTCACACAGCTAGTAAGTGTTAAGTGTCTGAGGCTGGATTTGAACTCAGGTCCTCCTGAATCCAGGGCTGGTGCTCTATCCACTGTGGCACCTGGCTGCCCCGATCTTCTGACCTTATTGTCCCATTTTCTACTCACCTTGAGCCACTTGAAGAATCTGTGATCTGAGCTGTCTTGAACATATTCTGGAAATGATTTAAAGATCTCTGGCCTTTCACAAACATGTCATAGATGGTCATGTTGATCTTTGGTGCCCTACCAACTCCCTTTTTAGTGTCCTACTCTTCCTTCTTGCTACCCTTCCTTCCCCCATATCCCTTATAAAATCCCCAGCAATGACAAGTAGGAATTGAAACATGCTAAGGCTGGTAGTAGTAAAAATTAGTAAAATAGCACTTTAAAGTTTCCAAAATGATTTCCCCACATTTGTGAGGTACTATCGAAAGGTATTATTTTCTTCATTAAGAAGTTGAAAAAAAAAGTTGACGTTTAGAGGAAGTGAGTGACTGATCCCAGATCACCCAACTAATAAGTGTCAGAACCAGAATTTGAACCCAGGTCTCTTTATTTTAAGTACAACTATCTTTCCATTAGACCAGCCTGCCTCTCACATTTTTACACACACACACACACACACACACACACACACACACACACACACACACAGAGAGAGAGAGAGAGAGAGAGAGAGAGAGAGAGAGAGAGAGAGAGAGAGAGGTGGTACAGTGGATAGAATGCTGGGCCTAGAATTAGGAAGCCTCATCTTTTTGAATTCAAATCTGGCTTCAGACACTGACTAGCTGTGACCCTGTGTCACCCTGTTTGCCTCAGTTCCTCATCTATAAAATGATCTGGACAAGTAAATGGCAAACTATTCCAGTATTTTTGCCAAGAAACCCCAAATTGGGTCACAAAGAGTTGGACTGAAATTACCGAACAACAATATGTGGAGGTTTTAATACCTTGGTTCCTGTCTTGCTTGCTATATGTGTAAGTAGAAATCACCATTAAAGATGCAGACTGAGAGCAACTGAACCAGAACAAGTACCCACTAGGGAAATCTGTCATTGGAGACAAAATCATGTAGCATTAAGGGTTTGTCAAACGGGCAGTCTCAGGGAGGGGAAACACCACAAGAATTAGAACTCTCTCACAGACAATGTTATCAATTCAAAAAGGTATATTGGATATTAATATCCACCAACACATATGCCTTTTTCTTTTCTTTATAACATCTTTATATGAGAATAGTCTATATACATATCAAGGGCATCTTGATGAAAACAATAAGAACGGAACAGGTCACTTTTGCAAATGATTTTCAACAATAGACCACATTTTGTAGTTATACAATTGACTGAAAGGTATAAAGAATACAAGAGCTTAGTGTTTATTGCTTAATAAGCAAAGTTCATTCTTAAATTCTGTCCTCCAATAGAGTTTTTATAAATTTATTAATATGATAGAAGATTTTTTCCATAAATTTAGCCTTCTAGATAAATCTGTTTCTAACTCTAGCAACTCTACAATCAAGGAGATCAAGTGAGGCATAAAGCAAGGAGATATAGGCTTATTGAAGATGTTTACTGGAGAATGTCCTACTCAAAGTTGGAAGAGGGATTCTCTAAAGAGAGCCAAGTCCTTCAGAAAAGCTCCTGTCTGGGGATAACATTATGCTGATTATACCAAACCTCTATTTAAGGAATATATCTAGATATATCTAAAATGTAATAATGTAGAAAATTTACATTTTATATGTCATATATGTGTCTTTGTGTATATTATGTCTGTTTGATATATGTAATATAATTATATATAACAAATTTTTAAATAGAATAAAATTTAAAAAATATTACTGACCTTCCTCAATGAAATCTATGATTAGTCAAAAAAGACTGGCCTGATAATCCATATAGGAAAAACTAAATGGATGAAAAAAACATATTTTGAGACTATGCTATTGTAATTAAATTGCCAGTCCATTGAGTTAGCATATGAACACAAACATGTGGGACAAGTATTACAGAGTTTGGCTTTGAATCAAATAGCAAGAAATCCAATTCAATAATCATTTACTAAGCACCTCCTATATGTCAAGCACTGTGCTAAGCATGGGGGATATAACTAATAAAAAGCAAGACAGTATCTGCCTTCAAAGAGCTTATAATGTAATAGGGAGGTACAACACATAAAAGACAGGAGATAGGAAAGGAATGGGGGTGGGGATACCAGGAGGTACCTGGCCCTGGAGTTAAAACTAGGAAGAGCAACAGATGCAAAGTTGAGTGTTCTGAAAATCCAGTTTCTGCCTTGTATAAAGAAAGGTATTGGGGGGGGGTGTTTGGTACTCTACACTCTAATCAGAGGGGAGAGAAGGCTGAGGAAGGTTATGTCAGTGAAAGCTTGAGTTAGCAGCATGATGGTGAGATTAGAACAGATAAGCTCATCCTGGAGGGACTTGTTCTTATGGAGTTGAAACTAGGCAGAGCTGTAGATACAAAGTAGGGAAACGAATGGACTGGATTGCATTTGGGAAATTGTGAAGTACTTTTACTTATTCTAAGGGTAATATTTTGCATTTATGTTTATTAAATTCCATTATAGACTGTCACAAACTCTCTGGATTTAGGTGGTTATTAAATTTGTTAGCTCTCATTCCAAGATTTGTGTAATTTTCAAATTTTATAAGCATGGCATCTGTGCTGCTAAAAAGTGTTGGCTAACATAAGCACCAAGGACAGATTCCTGGGATGCACCACTAATGACCTTCTTTTAAGCTAACACCAATTGTTGACTGTTTGGATCTAGTGGTTAAAAAATCCAACTAATAATAATATCATTTAGCTCTACCACTACAGGGAGGACCCCAAATGACAATGTTTTAATGACTTTTTGAAAATTAATTTTTCTTTATTTTTTTACCATTTATGAGATTTGATTTTTCACACATAATGTAAATTCATTTCCTATGTATTCTATATATGAGGCTATGGTATTGTAAATTAAAAACAAAAAATAAAGGAGTTAGTAAATATTGAGGCCCCTCATGACTTTTGGCCCACCCTTGTAGAAGAAGAAAGACTTTGAAAGAGAGCATGGATGAGTTGTGAACTACACTGCTGTAGGGAGTACTCAGGTCAATGAGTCACAAATCCATAGAAAGGTTGCAATATTTAAGGTTTGCTAAGTATTTTCCTCACAACCTTATTAGGTAAGTAGAGCAAACCATGCCTTTACTGAGGCAACAAGATTTCAAGATCCTAATGGGCTTGTTCTATGTCACATAGCTAGCAAGTAGCAGAGCCCAGAATCAAACCAGCTTTCTTGATTCTGAGTCTGCCACTATTTCTACTACACTAGATATTTTTTCAAATTTATTTATTTATTTATTTTCCCGTTAGATAGTTCTCAACTTTTGTTTGTATAAGCTTTCCAATTTCAGATTTTTCTCCCTCCCTCCCCTCCCTCACCCCTCCCCTAGACAGCAGGTAATCTGATATAGGTTATATATATATAGATAGATAGATATTTATATATATATACACATATAATAACATTAATCCTATTTCTGCATTAGTCATGTTATAAGAGAAGAATCAGAGCAATGATGAAAAACCTCAAAATAGAAAAAACAACAGCACTAAAAACAAAAGAAATAGTATGGTTCATTCAGCATCTATACTCCACAGTTCTTTTTTTTTTTTTTCCTGGATTTGGAGATCCTCTTCTATCATGAGTTCCCTGGAACTCTTCTGTACCATTGCATTGGTGAGAAGAATATAGTCCATCACAGTAGGTCAACACTCAATGTTGATGATACTGTGTACAATGTTCTTCTGGTTCTGCTCATCTCACTCATCATCAGCCCACGCAAGACCCTCCAGGTTTCTCTGAACTCCTCCTGCTCATCGTTTCTTACAGCACAATAGTAATACATTGTATTCATATACCACAACTTGTCCAGCCATTCCCCAATTGATGGGCATCCCCTCAACTTCCAATTCCTTGCCACCACATAAAGAGCAGCTATAAATATTTTTGTACATGTAGGTCCCTTTCCCCTTTCCATGATTTCTTTGGGAAAAAGACCCAAAAGTGGTATTGCTGGGTCAAAGGGTATGGACAGCTTTATCACCCTTTGGGCATAATTCCAAATTGCTCTCCAGAATGGTTGGATCAGTTCACAGCTCCACCAACAATGCATTAGTGTTCCAATTTTCCCACAGCTTCTCCAACATTTATTATTTTCCTTTTTTGTCATTTTAGCCAATCTGATAGGTGTCAGGTGGTACCTCAGAGTTGTTTTAATTTTCATCTCTCTAATCAATAGTGATTTAGAGCATTTTTTCATATGGGAATAGATAGCTGTGGTTTCTTCATCAGAAAACTGCCTGTTCATATCCTTTGACCATTTCTCAATTGGGGAATGACTTGGATTCTTATAAATTTGATTTAGTTCCCTATATATTTTAGAGATGAGGCCTTTATCAGAAATACTGGCCACAAAAATTGTTTCCCAGCTTTCTGCCTCCCTTCTAATTTTGGATGCATTGCTTCTGTTTGTACAAAAAAATGTTTAATTTAATGTAATCAAAATCATCCATTTTGTATTTTATAATATACTCTTATCTCTTGTTTGGTCATAAACTGTTTTCCTTTCCAAAGATCTGATAAGTAGACTATTCCTTTCTCTCCTAATTTACCTATGGTATCACCTCTTATGTCTAAATCGTGTATCCATTTTGACCTTATTTTAGTATAAGGTGTAAGATGGTCTATGCCTAATTTCTGCCATATTATCTTCCAGTTTTCCCAGCAGTTTTTGTCAAATACTGAGTTCCTATCCCAGAAGCTGGAGTCTTTGGGTTTATCAAACACTACATTACTTCTACTACACTATATTGATAATGGCTTGAGATGTTCCTCTTCCTAGGGTATGCTTATTGAATTGAACTGGAATAAAAAGGAAAAAAAAAAGAATTGAACTGGAATTCGCACATGGAGGCTGAAAAGCTATCAAGACCCAAAGGAAAGAATTTCTAATAGTGGAATTTCACACAGGATAAGGGGAGCCATTTAAGGGTAGGATGAAGGTATTGTAAAAAAACCAACAATTTGAGTCAGGGTCTTTGGCTGTGAAAGCTGAACCTTATTCAATTAACAGACATTTATTAAGTACCTACTATTAGCCTATGGATTAGGGATATAAAAAGAGGCAAAAGACAGTCCTTGCCATAAGGAGGTTTGTTTTTTTGTTAGTCTTTCATATTTGCAAGACTAAGCCAGTCTAATACCAACTGGTCCAGTTAAATATTCCACACTTGTTTTACTTCCAATTCTGACTCCAGGGGGCAGCTAGGTGGTGCTGTGGATAAAGCACTGGCCCTAATTCAGGAGGACCTGAGTTCAAATCTAACCTCAGACACTTAACACTTACTAGCTGTGTGACCCTGGGCAAGTCACTTAACCCTCACTCATTGCCCCACAAAAACACAAAAACCCAAACCCAAACCAAAACAATTCTGTCTCCACCTACTTAGCTGGTTTCAGATTTCAGATTGATGAATTATGAGGAAAAATCAATCCTCAATAATTTCTGGAACTCAGCAGTGGTGATGTGTCAAAGGCTCATTTATTGTCATTCTCACGAGAATGGGCCACCCCATGTCCAGCTGGTGGTGACCAGAAAATGGAGGCTCGAAGACCTTTTATCTCCTAATACCTAATATGAAAATGGCCCCTCCCCTTTTTCATCATTGATCCTACTCAAGGGTTACAATCTATACACAAAAACTAGCTAGTCTGAATGCGGTATTTCTTAGCCAATGGGGGAGATAATACAGGGACCATTCTTCAATTCTTCCCTTATATGGACACAGCTCAAGAGTGGACCTGGGGCGGCTAGGTGGCACAGTGGAAAAAGCACCGGCCCTGGATTCAGGAGTACCTGAGTTCAAATCCGGCCTCAGACACTTGACACTTAACTAGCTGTGTGACCCTGGGCAAGTCACTTAACCCCCATTGCCCCGCAAAAAAAAAAAAAAAAAAAGTGGACCTAATCTGGACCAGCTCAGGGTTTCCCTGAACCATGTGATTTTGTTTGCTGGAGGGGGGCCCCCGGGAGGAGAAGGAGACCTTTTTCCTCAAATAGGTCCAGAGGAGTGTAATTTAAATGGTAACTATTATATTTTTATTGAGAGGAGAACAATCCCCATTTCCTCAAATGAATCATGGCTACTTTCTATCAGGGAAGTGTCTCCTGAAAGTGCCTTAAAAGTTGATTGTATGCATATAATGACAAATCATCATATTAACATATAT
The DNA here is from genome assembly GCF_019393635.1 of Dromiciops gliroides. NCBI lineage: Eukaryota > Metazoa > Chordata > Mammalia > Microbiotheria > Microbiotheriidae > Dromiciops > Dromiciops gliroides. The sequence continues at coordinate 154,389,333 of NC_057862.1, forward strand.
TTCAGTAGTGCTTTATGGATTTACAGGTACTTTTTTTTTTTTTACAACAACACTGTAAGAAGGGCATCTTTATATTGATTTCACCAACTGCAAAGCTAGGATCATTTCATTATAGACAACTCTTGAAGTCAAACCTTATACATGGCTGCCAATGGGTAAAACCAGACTTGAATGAAGAAAATTTACTTAGGAATGTTTAATTTCTTCCTTAACAGTCCTCACAGGTCGTTACATTGTCTTGAAGCACTGCTCCTGTTTCCTGGTCCTTCAGAGAATTTTCACTTAGCAAACCCTCCTTGAAGGTCTGTCTCCCTGTGTGTAAGCACACATGCCCCTGAGACCTTTCAGTTTGTGAATTCTACCTAGACCAGTCACACACTAGCTCTGATTCTGGTGAAATAATTAGAGTCCATGGAAAATGGAATTCCTTCCTTCCTTCCTTCCTTCCTTCCTTCCTTCCTTCCTTCCTTCCTTCCTTCTTTCCTTCCTTCTTTCCTTCCTTCCTTCCTTCCTTCCTTCCTTCCTTCCTTCCTTCCTTCCTTCCTTCCTTCCTTCCTTCCTTCCTTCCTTCCTTCCTTCCTTCCTTCCTTCCTTCCTTCCTTCCTTCCTTCTTTCCTTCCTTCCTGTCTTTCTTTCTTTCTTGAATCCCCACTCCTACAACCATCCTTTAGCTATTGCTCTTGGCAGTGGTTTGAAGGAGACCAGTGGTCACAGATTTTAGACAGAGAAGGGATGGAAAGCAAATTTTGACATCATAATATTCCAGAGGACAAGCCCTGGCTAGAAGTGATTCCTCTCACCTAAAAGGCTCTCCCTCCTAACCTGCTTGTTGAATCACTGGCCTCCTTTAAGACCCAGCTCCAGTGTCTTCTGCTGCAGGAAGCCTTTTCCTGTCCGTCCTTCCAGTGCTCCAGCTACTGTTATTTTCCCCTTCCATGTTTGTTGTTGTTCTTCAGTTGTTTCAGTCATGTCTGACTCTCTGCTACCCCATTTCGGGTTTTCTTGGCAACGATACTGGAGTGGTTTGCCATTTCCTTCTCCAGATCATTTTATGGATGAGGAATATGAAGCAGAAAGGGTTAAGTGACTGGTCTAGGGTCACACAACTATTAAGTTTCTGATGTCCAATTTGAACTTAGGTCTTTCTGACTTCAGACCCAGTGCTCTATGCACTATAGTGCCACCTAGCTGCCCTGTTTTTACTTTGTTTCTTGATTTATACATGTTTTCTTCTGCATTAAAATTGTAAGTTTCTTGGGGGTGGGGATTATTTTTGTTTTTCATTGCGATTACCGGTACTTAGTTGACTGATTGATGCCTTGGACTCAATGAGTTTCAAAAACCGAGTCACATTTTACATATGTCTGTATGTTTAACTATCGCTACCCTGGTTGCTTTGAGAGCTGAGAGCCCAAACCTGGGTTCTTTTACATTCAGAGCCATAATGAAGAATTTTTGTACCTAGGATAAGCTTCATGGAGCTCACCCTCAGGTAAAGAGGTTGGTTGAGGACAGTACCTTGGTTAGGAGGAGTGAGGTTGTGTGTGTGTGTGTGTGTGTGCGCGCTCGCGCACAGGAAGAGTCATCTCAGAATTATGATGTGAGGACACTTCGAGGAAGCAGGAAGGGAAGGGGGTACGCATGATTAAGTGCCTACTATGTGCCAGACATTGTGCTAAGTGCTTTACAAATATGATCTCATTCCATCTTCACAACAACCCAGTGAGGTGATGTTATTATCATCCCCATTTTACCCTTGAAGAACCTGAGAGAGACAGAAGTGAAGCATCTAACTCTTCATGGCTCCATCACTGGGTCTTCTTGACAAAGATACTGGAGTCATTTTGCCATTTCCTTCTCTGGTGTATTAAGGCAAGTAAAGGTTAAGTGACTTGCCCAGGGTCACACGGCTGGTGTCTGAGGCCAGATTTGACCTCCCCTCTTCCTGAGACCAGGCCCAGCATCCTATCCAATTCACTGTCCAGCTGTCCTATGGCTGCAGGATGGAGCAAATGAGGCAGGATACCCATTTGGTCACTGCCTATTGTTATCAATCATTCTTATTAACTTGGTAGCAATAATAGCTAGCATTCATGAAGTGTTTTAAGGTTTGCAAGGGCTCAACACGTGTTGGTTCTACCTCCACAAAATCTCTCTTTCCCTTCTCTCTTCTAACACTGCCTCTACCCTGCTTCAGGCCCTTGTCACCTTGTGCTTGGACTATTATGATGACCTTCTGGTTGGTCTCCCTCCTTCAAGTGTCTCTCTGCCATCCTGAAACCCCCTTGAATTTCTTCATGGGTTTAGGTCAGTGGTTCTCAACCTTTTTGGTCTCAGGATTCCTTTCCATGTGTTAAAACTATACAACCTCCCTACCCTCCTTTTGTGTATATGGATTGTATCTATAAATATTTATCTTGTTAAAATTTAGAATATATCAGTATGGCTGTGAAAATAGTTTTGACCTTGTGGGCCCCCTAAAAGGCTCTCAGGGCCCCCCAGTGTCTCCCAGGCCATACTTTGAGACTCTTTGGTTTAGAATACCAGCTGACACTGAAGTAAGGAGACTAACCAGCAGATGGCACTAAAGGCCTGTCTTAGATTTTCCCCCGACTAGCCTGAGGTGGCAGAGGTGGCCACAGTTTGGGCTGGGGGAGTTTTCCAAGTCCTTTGAGGCTGATTACCACTTTAAGTGCTCTTTGAGTTCTCAAAGATTTCAGGTTTTGAGACTCAGAATGAAACATTCCTCTCGATCTTGGTCAGCCATCGAAGCAATTGCCCCAGCTGGTTTGTGGCATCAGGCTCAGTGGGATGGCTGGCCAATTGATGGTCTGAATAGATGGAAACTACTTTAGCTGTGCTAAAAGCTTCCTTCCCTGGGTCAGGAGGACTGGGAACTAGATGGAAGGTGCTGAATTGGAGAGAAATGTTTTTTGGTGGGGGGGATGGAAGGTGACCCACATTGAAACCTTTACCTCTTTTCAGGAGTTCTAATAGGTAAATCCTTCCTTTTAACTAATCACACTTTCTGTATTATCTCCCTTTAGGGCAATAAACTTGGAGTCAGGAGGACCTGGGTTCAAATCCTGACTCAAGATGCTGTGTGACATTGGGCAACCTCTCTGAGCATCATTTTCCTAATCTGTACAAATGAGTTGGTTGGACTCAATGGCTTCTAAATTTGAAATCTATAATTCTTTGGTTTGGGATTAAAACCTTCTGTCCCATTCCCTTTGGATCTCACCTAGAACTTTATTCTATACCTTTGTAATCCAGACTGTTGGTTCCACAAAGACCATTGCTTTGATGAACCTTTTGCATCTTTCCTCAGTGCTCTATACACAGTATGTGAGTTTCACAAATATTGGCTAAATAGATGAATGAATGAATGAATGAATGAAGAAATGAATTTTCTGACTTTAGATACATTATCTAAAATAAGTAAGGGCCCAAGATGGGGCTGTGGGAGGGATCCTGGTCCATGTTTATCTTTTTTCTTCCTTGTACTTAACATACAGTGTGGGGGTGCCTTGTACACAGGAGACACAATAAATGCTTGCTGAATTGAACTGATTAAGAATTCCCCATGACCAAGAAATTGTTTCCAGCAGGCTCAAGTTTCTGTCAAGACAGCATGTTTGCTTATACTCCTAGACTGTGATTACATGAGCTTAGAGAGGGCCCTCAAGTCTACCCAAATATTTCTCTACATGTTGTTTTAAATCCCACCATCAAAAAATCATTTCTTTATCCTAAGGTTAAAATGCACTCTCCACCCAGGGATCAGGTCTTTTCAGTCACTGATATACTAGGAAGAATGATGGATGACCTGAGAGCAGGTTTGATAAGGGACAAATAGTGCTGGGTACCTAGGGATAAGGTAGGGAGGAGTAGAATGGTGGAGCTGAGCCACTGAAAACAACTTTAAAGATCCACCGTTTGGTAGAGGGCCATCCTTCATTATGAGTCTATGTTTTATGTATTCCAGGTGTGTATACAGGCATAGACATATACACAATATTTACATTTCTTTAGATCATATAAAGGGCGAGGTCACTGAAAACCCATTCAAATGTGACCTGGACTTTGCCCAAACTCAAATGAAATGGATTATGGCCTTCTCCACACTCCTCCCTCTTCTCCCCCGCCCCCCCCCCCATTAATTTCATTCACAAAAGTACTTCCTGGTTGGAACTAGAACCTGGCAGGTCTGGTATATATCTAACTCATGATAATAGGTTATGTTTATATAGTACTTTGAGATTTGCAAAGCATTTTACCCACAACAACCCAGAGAGAGAGGGGATCATAGATAGAGATCCGGAAAAGATCCCAGAGTGTCATCTACTCCTATTCCTTTATTTTATAAATGAATCAACTGAAGCCCACAGTTACATCATTGGTAAGCACAGTGGTGGGATTTGAAACCACAGCCTGACGGCATGCAGATCCATTGTTTTTCCCACTGTACCAGACTGCTTTTTCATCTTGTACTGAGGAAGTACAAGGATAGTCCAATAGATAGAATAGACAGGATTGGAGAGCTGTTTGGGGAAGGCCTTGCTCCCCCCTTTCCTAGTCTTTATCTTACTGGGTGCAAGTGTTATTTATGTCACTGACTGAATTCATACTGGACAAATCTATTATTTTTTAAAATTTATTTTATTTTCAATTCACAGAACAAAAACAAGCATTCCCATAACAGTGCAATAAAAAGATGATTGCATGTGAAAATGCAAATCTACCATGTACAACTTGCTCTTTCCTCCAAATATACAACAATGTTATGTAAATTTCTTTATCCCCCCCTTTTTTCTCCCCTCCTCCATGGCTACCATTACATACACACACATATACACACACATCATGTATAAAATTATTTTATACATACTTCTATTTATTAGTTCTTTCTCTGGATTCAGATAGTGTCTTTTGTCATATATCCTTTATTTTTAATTTGTACGTTTATAATAGTCAAAATAACTTAGTTGCTCGAAGTCATTCTTAAAACAACGTTGCTGTTGCTGTATACAATGTTCTCTTGATTCTGCTCAATTTGCTCTTCATCATTTCAAACAAGTCTGTTCCCTTCATTAGCTCATCTGTAGAAGGAGGATGTTGGATTTCAGTAGTTCTTTGGGAGGAGGGAGGGGTGATCTGTGAACTTATTAAAACATTTTTGATAATTGCATTTCAATATAATTGGTTTCTTTTACAATACTGTGAGCTTTAGACACTTAAGAACATTATTCTGAGAAAGACATTCATAGGTTTCACCAGACTGCAGAAGGGGTCCAAGACTCAGAAAAGGTTGGGGGCTCTTGGGATAGCTGCTCTTTAAGAACCCTGCCACCTCTGAAAGTCTATGAATCTAACAGCTACAGTGCCTAAGACCCCATTGCCAGAAATTCATTCTTTCAGGTTAAGATTTCCCTTATAAAAATGCAAATCCCTTGAGAGCTGATGCAATGTCACTAATACCTCAGGGTGGACTTATTATCAGATCCCTTTCATCTCTGCTTTTATAGGAGTTCCTGAAAATAGGGGAAAGGGAAGACAGATGTCCTAAGAACACACTTTGCCCATTTCACAATCTTCCCCTAGGGTGTGAGGAGGCGAGTGGAACAGAAACAAACCAAGGATGGTCAAATGAATCTCAGGTTCTGAAAGTTGTCCAGATCAGTAAACAACAATCCTTTATCTGATTGCAGATCATGTGAATCATCAAATCTTAGGAGCCACCTAGTCCAACCTGTACCTGAATAGCAATCAATAAATCAATCAGCAAGTATTTATTAAGTGCTTACTATGTAACAGGCACTGGGTAGAGAATTATCCCTTTCTACAACCTTCTCAAAGAGGAGTAATCTGGTCTTTGGAGATATCTCCATTCCTCTTATGACCCACTCCTGATTCCAAGCCAAAGTCTGTCATTTTACAAAGTCCAACTATAGCCCTGTGTACTATGTTGTTTGATGTCTAGTGTCACCAAATGTCTCCATTAGAGAAAAGTCATTTAATCTTGTTCACTTGATTCCTCTCATTTTCAGAGACTTTATAAGGTGGGTCTCTGGGTCTCCCAAAGTCCTTCTCCTCTGGTCCCTTAATCTTGGCATGTGGGTATTTCCTAACCAGAGATACTGTGCTATTAACATATTTGTGTGGGCCATTTATGTGTTCTTAGAAAAATGCCATTTGGAATTAGCCAGATACTAGTTCAGGTCACATGAAGGATGCATCATCCTAATTCTCCCAAAACCTATGAGACTCAGGAATAAGCAAGAAATAATATCCTTCCAGAATATCACTAGTGCCCTAAGGCCCTGGGAATCCCCCAATTTAGGGGCTGAGTTGATTGATTTCTGTCAGGGATATGTATCTCACAGCTAGGAGACTCCTCATAAAGCTCTCTGTAAGAGATAAATGACATGATGCCTATCTTATAGATAGGAATTCTGAAGCTCAGACTCCAAGGCATGGTAAATACAAAGGCATTGAAACACCACTGAAACTTCAAGAAAAGTGTATTCAATTGGGGAGTCATGAGAGTTTTTCTAGAATTTTATACATGATGGAGAAGAAGGATGGAGGTAGAGTCAGAGGATTTGATAACAAAAACAATAATACATATTCTTGTCCACATCTTCCCATAAGTTCACCACTAGGGGTCCATACAATGTGCTAGAGCCCTTCCTCATTTTTTCTTTAAATTGCAAGGATACCAATGGAGTGCACAGGTAATCTAGAGGTTATCCTCCACTCTTGTCATGTGACCAGCCCATTTTTTTTTATTATACATTTCTTGGCCAACATCCTTTTTCTCCTTCAGAGTTCCTTATGTGGTATGTTGTATCCACCATGTACTTCTCTGTCACCCTCTGCGTGGTATTTCATTTCAATTCTTTGAAGATTGTTGTGCTTCATGACTCATATTCATACAACAACACTAGTAGAATTCCCGTACTAAAGAGGTGGACCTTTGTCTCCAGGAGAAGTTTGAGACCATTGATAAAGGAGCTCTTCAATTTCCTACAGGGAGTTTAGGTCAATATCCTTCTCTTTTTTCATTCTTGGTCTAACTTGTTGCATAAGCTATCTATCTATTATATGTCATAGTTTAGCCCCAAAGCATTGATCTTCTACTTGATTTTTCCTACTATTCCTATTACTATATTACTTTAAAGTTTGTAATGCAACTTACATTACACACACACACACACACACATAATCTTCCTGGGATACTTGGACAACTTGCACTCTCCACCTTGGAATCAGCTATTTTCAGTCAGACTAGTAAGAATGGTTGGGTCCCCATAAGGTAGCTATTAATGCCTGTGGGGCTTCATTCCTAAACCTTCATGGGCCTCAAATAGTATATTCCCCATTAACAGCCAGCGAGTAGAACAAATTGGTGCTTAGCAAAGACATTCACTAAAATGGCATAGTAGGTATAAAATATTGTTCTTCACCCTCCCAGAAACCTAGAGGGACACCTTCTAACAAATATACACAATGTCCATGGAAAGAGTGGGTATAAACTTAAAGAGTAATGGTAGCGAAGCCCATGTGTAGGGAACATAAGTGCTAAGATGACTACAAATTCTTTGTCAGGTATAAAATACTATATAAATGTTATCTATTACTGTTGTTGCAATAATCAACCTCATGGGTTTATTGTAAGGAAATCTCTCTTTAAAGTATTATATAAATGTAGTTTACTATTTTAAAAAATGATGAGCAGGATGCTATCAGAAAAACCTGGAAAGATCTACATGAGCGAATGCAAAGTGAAATATACTGTATACAAAATAACAGCAATATTGTAAGATGATCTGCTGTGAATGACTTGGTTATTTTCAGCAATGCAATGATCCAAGACAACTCTGAAGGTCTTATGAAAAATGCAATCCATCTACTGAGAGAGAACTGATGGTATCTGAATACAGAGTGAAGCATAATTTTTTTGTTAGTTCCTTTATCTGATGTTTTGTTTTCTTTCACAACCTGGCTAATGTGGAAATGTTTTGCATGACTGATCATATATAGCTTATATTAATTTGCTTGAGTTCTGGGGTGTGGGGTGAGGAGGGAGGGAGAAAGAGAATTTGGAAGACAAAGGTTTTTAAAATTGATGTCAAAATTTGTATTTTACATGTAATTTGGGAAAATAAAATTCTAAATATAAATATATTAAGATGACTACAATTCTGGAACTTCAGGAGCAAGGAGTCCTTTCTCTCCTTGTTCAGTTCTTCCTGTAGCACAACTCTCATTTGTCAGGGCTATATCTCTCTTAAGTCCATAACTGTCACCATTCTATGCTGTCTGAGATCATTCTCCTTGAAGCTGTTTCCTCCCTCATGTGACAGACTCTCAGTAGCTTTGTACCTTCAGAGTATGTATCTCTACTCTCTTAAATAGGCCACATACTCTTTCAGACTTACTCTACAGTGACTCGGTGGATTGTCTCTTTTTGAGCAAGTAAACTCACTGCTAGATTGGTATCTAGCTGATAGTGGTGAGGGGGAAAGAGAGAGAGAGAGAGAGAGAAATTCTCTACTCTGTTCCTGATGGGGTCTCATTCTATGATTTCTCTGAGGTTAATCCAAGATGTTTCAGAACTATTTCTCAACCTTCTCTTTGCCTTCTGTGTCAACCCTAGTTTCATTGTGTACTTTTTAGAAAGAAATCTCTTAATGGTTTCTCTGTTGTTATTTTGTCATTGTTGGTCTTGATTGTTATATCTGTTTACTTTTCTTGGATTTCTGTTATTTGGGGTAGTTGAGATGCAAAAGTTCAGGTCTGTTTTTCTTTTTAGAAATGCTTTGAATACTTTTTTTCTTTTTTCTTTTCTTTTTTTTTTTTGTGGGGCAATGGGGGTTAAGTGATTTGCCCAGGGTCACACAGCTAGTGTGGCTGGATTTGAACTCAGGTATTCCTGAATCCAGGGCTGGTGCTTTATCCGTTGTACCACCTAGCTGCCCCTTGAATACTTTTTTAAAAAAATTGAAATCTATATTTTTTCATTAATGTTAAGGCTCAGATTAATATGGCATATTACTTTGGGTTGCAACTCCTTTGCTCCTAGGAACACATTCCATTATTCTATTCCCCCCTGTGGTTTCTGGTGGGTACAGAGTGTTATTTTAATTTCTCTTTCTTTATATTTGAAGAAGAAAGCTCCTGCTCACTTGCAGAATTTGTTGTTTGTCACTAGAATTAAATTTAACCACTATATGTCTTGGAGTTTGCAGAATAAGAGTCCTCCATCTCACCCCCCATCCCAAAGTGATCTTTGGATTCTTTAGATTGGCACTTTGTTTTCTGTGTTCTGAAGTTCTGGAGCATTTTCTTGCATTATTTCTTGCATTATAGTGTCCAGGTTTTTTTACTTGTCCATGTTTTCCTGGGATGTCTACAATCCCTAGGTTGCTTCTATACATCCTATTATCAATATAAATGTTTTGCTTATTGAATCTAGTTTTCTTTTAATGTTATTGCCTTTTGCTTCTCTTCTTCCAAATTTTTTCTTACTTCTGCATAATTTCACCCCCAATCAGCTGTTCTCTCTTTTGTTTCTTTGGTGAGACTCACCACCATGGATTCACATTTTTCTGTTCTGCCTATTATTTCTTCTGTGCAGACCATTAAAATGGCTATCATAGTTCTTATTTCTCTTTTAAGTTGTTCAGGAATATTCTGTTGTGGTTTCATATTCTCTTGGGAATCCACAGGTTATTCTGCCCTGACAAGTGTTGATTTTATTTTCCTTTGTAATGTTTATTTGTAGCTGCCTGGACTCTTTTAGCTGTTCTAGAAGCCATATTTCTTTACAGTATCAAGATCTTCCTTGTGGGTTTTTTTTTCCTTACACTCAAATTCTTTAATGGCATTTTCTTCCTTCTGAGATCTTTGATAATTTCAGTCTCTTTTCCTTACTTTCCCCTAGTGTTCACCTTCTGACACCTTGCTCTTGGATAGTTGTTTGCATGGGGGGCTGGATCTCAAAGCCACCTCAGCCTTCTCTGTCACAAGGTGATGAACATTTCACTGCTCTAAGTCTTTGCTCCAAGTGACTTCTGGGGGGTAGAATTGGTCGCCACTGGATGTTGAGCTCTTTCCCTTAGGCTCAGTAGAGCATGACACCGTCACACATATTTGTCCTGACCCAGTTTCCCCTGTTCCTTAATTCTCCGACTGAGCTCCATTACAGCAAAGAGCACTGCTGTGCCTCTGTGCAAGCCAGAGCAAGCTTTATCCTCTTGGTTTCCTCCAGCACTGGGAGCATAGAGTGGTGGAATTGTGTTCTGCTGCAAGCTCTGCATCCGCTGTGTGGTTCTGTCTTAGTGGTGGGCAGTAGAGGAAGGGATGCTGAGGAAGGGTTTAGGGATTAGCCTTCTGGGCTCTTTTGTGGTTGTTCTTCAGTTATTTCAGTCATTCAGAAAACACCATCAGAGGTTTTCCTGACAAAGATACTGGAGTGATTTGCCATTTCCTCCTCCAGATCATTTGATAGATGAAGAAACTGAGGCAAACAGGGTTAAGTGACTTGTCCAGTTAGTAAGTGTTGGAGGTCGGATTTGAATTCAGGTCTTTCTGATTCCAGGCCTAGCACTCTAACCACCCCATCACCCAGCTGCCCAACTTTGCTATTAGTTGGTTTACCTCTTTAGGGTTCTTAGTGCCTTAGACCACGCAGCTGAAATTTCTTTATCTTTTGAACATAGTCCTTATTTTGGTAAGATTTGAGAGTTGTGAGGATCAGAGAAAAAGTCAAGTGATTGTCTTTATCTTTTCTTATCTTTATCTTGTCATTGTCTATATCTCTTCTAAGCCCTGACTGACTCAAACTGACTTTCTTTTAAAGTTCATCACAGAGAGCTTGCCCATCAGCAACAGGCCAGTGGAGATTGTTCCTTCTGATTCAATCACAAAAAGGGATCAGGTCACAGAAGTGTCTTTGTGGTGAAACATCCCATTAAGACCTTGTGATTTTATTCTAAGCAATCTGGGCTGCCGGGAGGTTGATCAAAGAGTAACTCCTGTACAAATATATAATTTCATTTGTGCTCCTGTGAGGCTGGAGCTACACTTTAAGGAATGGACTATCATTCAATGTATTATCATTCTCACTTTGTGGTTGAGAAAAGTGAGGCACAAAGAAATTTAGTGACTTTCCCATGGTCACACAGCTAGGAAAGGTCTTGGTACAAGAGAAAAGCTAATGAGAACACTGACTGATGCTTCCTTTGAATCCTCTACAACCACAACATTTCCTCAGTTCCTAATCAAAGTTACTGGTGGTGTTTTTCCCTGAGTGATTTAAAACAGTCATATCCCAGACAGAGAATTTTTTCCTGTGGGTTCTGGGAGAGGTGGGGTTAGTTGTGGTTAGTTGCCCTCAGTCTGGGATCCAGTCCTTGGTGGGGGGGGGAGTATTTTTTTCTTTATAAAATTTTAAACATTAATTTTTAAAATTTTCAGTTCCAAATTGTCTCCCTACCTCCAGCCCCTCCCCCATCAATTAAGAAGGCAAGCACTATGATACCCATTATACATTTATGAAGTTATACAAAACAGATTTCCATGTCAGCCATGTTGCAAAACAAACAAACCCCCAAAATAAAGAAAGTGAAGAAAAAATGCTTCTATCTGCATTGAGTTCGTCAATTCTCTCTTTGGAAGTGGACAGCATTTTTCATTGTGGGTCCTTTGGAGTTGTCTTGGATCACTGAACTGATTAGAAAGCTGTCTTCCACAGTTGATTATCATAATATTGCTGTAACTGTGCACAATGTTCTTCTGGTTTTGCTCACTTCACGTTGCATCAGTTCACTCAAGTATTGCCAGGTTTTTCTGAAACCATCCTGTTCATCATTTCTTACATAATAGTATTCCATCCCAATCACATACCACAACTTGTTCAGCCATTCCTCAATTGGTGACCATCCCCTTGGGGGATTTATGCACAAAGCTGTAGTTTCTCTTCACCCTACTCTACATCTAATCCAAGGCATCTGAGATGATGGAAAGATATTTCTCTCCCCTAACCTTCCTGGTTGCGTTATACAACAATTTTGCATTCATTCACTTCTGGACTGTTGTTTTTGGCTCCTAAATCATGAGAATTTCAAGCAGCCTGGCCTTGATTACTCCCAAGCAACAATATAACTGGCTAATTGTGCCCAAGAACCAAAACTATAGAATTGTCTCTCCCTACCTGTCAATGACTTAATGGTATGGTGGACTTGGGATGGAAAATGCTCATTTTATATATTTTTCTTTCCCCTTCAAATTCATGTGCCCAAAACAAATCTCTCATTTGCTTTACCCTTGGGGCAGCTAGGGGGCACAGTGGATAAGGCACCAGCCCTGGATTCAGGAGGACCTGAGTTCAAATCCAGCTTCAGACACTTGACACTTACTAGCTGTGTGACCCTGGGCAAATCACTTAACCCCAATTGCCTCACCAAAAAAACCCCAAAACAAACAAATAAACAAGTTTCTCTGTTATTTGTTTTACCCTTGTTATAACTCTACTCCCAAGGCCAGGTAATGAAGGTAGAGAGAATAGGGTTCTGTGGATCTGGAAGAATGGGTGTCTATCAGCTTCTGGGGGTGTCAAAAATAGAAAATCAAAGGGGCAAGGAATTTCCAGTTTTTATCTAGATTTAGAAAGCTTCCATGGAATGAGGTCAAGTATTTAAGCAGGATAAGAGCTAGAATAGACATACCTTAGGAGCCATTTAAGATAACCTCATCATTTTAAAGATGAGGAAACTGAGGCTAAATGGCTTGCTCAAGATCACACAGGTAATAAACAGCAAAACTAGAATATGAACTCAAGGTCCTCTGATTCCAAACCCCAAAACTCTCTCCTTTTATCATGACACCTCCCAGCTAGCATTCCTGTCCAGAATGTTTGCTTCCTAGATATGTAATAAAAGCACTGTGGTCTTAAATTCAAGAATCCTGTTTTCAAGTTTTGGCTCTGCCCCTTACTGTGATCCTAGGAAAGTTATTTTAGTTCTCTGAGACTCAATTTCCTCTTCTGTAAAATGAGAATAATACTATTTTTCAGGCAGGGTGGCTAGACCCAGGGATCCCCCACAGAGTCTGATCAGTAAATCACTGTTTAATGAGTGGAAAATTAAAAACTTGCAATTACTCAGACTGTGCCCAGATGAGAAAAGGGTAGATTTTTAAGGACAAGAAAACATTCACTTCTGTTTTCTCTGTCAAGGAGAATAAATCTTTCCAGTCTAAATACTAGAAAATTTAGAAACAAAATATCTAATAGAGAGTTGACAAGATACACACACACACACACACACACACACACACATATACATATCTTTCCTGTCTTTCTCTGCATAGGTAGATGTATAGATATACAGAGATAGATAGATAGATAGATAGATAGATAGATAGATAGATAGATAGATAGATAGATAGATAGATAGATAGATAGATAGATAGATGATAGATGGATGGATGGATGATAGATAGAAAGGTAGTATCTAGCTGTCCTTGATGATTTTGAAATACCAGACCCAATTCAACAACCTCAGATACTGGAAGAACTGGCAAAAATGAGTGCTGAGCTACTGCCTGACCTTTGAAAAACTGTGGAGAGCTGGGCAAGTTCTTCAGAGTTGAGAAGGACAAATGCTATTCTAAATTTTAGTAGAAGGGAAGAGAATGGAACATGTAAACTAAAGACTAGTGAGTTTGACGTAAATTCCTGGAAAAATTCTAGAAAGTATTATGGAAAGGATGGTTAGCAAACATCTAGAAAGGGAAACAGTAAACATAAAGAATCATCATGTCTTCCTCAAGGACAGGTCACACCAGACCAACTCCATTTCCAAAAATGTTACTAGACTGGTTGATTATTCAAAAGGCATAAATAAAGTTTACCCAGATTTAAGTAAAACATTTGACAAAGTTAGGTTATTGCTGTGGAAAGGCAGAAAGAAAGGTATGGGTTAGACAATAAATAGGTCAATTAGTTGAATTCAGAGTCAGTTGGGTGGATGGACCCAGACCATAAATCATAACTGCGTCAATGTCAGCTTGGAAGGAGATCTCCAATGGAGTGTGACTTCCTAAATATCTTTCTGATTTTATGCTACTTAACATTTTCCTCCATACATGTATCATATATGTAGAGAGAATTATAGATGACACAGAGTTGGGAAGGCTGGCTAAAATACAGAATAATATACTCAAGATTCAAAGAGATTTCACTAGATTAGAAGAGAGGTGTTAAACATGCTGCTCCCCCCCCCAAAAAAAAGGGGTCAGATAGGTGGTACAGTGTATAGAGCACTGCCCTTGGAATCGGGAGGACTAGAGTTCAAATCTGGCCTCAGACACTTACTGTGTGACCCTAGCCAAGTCACTTAACCCCAGTTGCCTCTAATTTATCCCCCTTGCCCACCTCCCCCCAAAAAACCCCATGCTGCCCTTAACACTCCCCAGTATGACCCAAACCAGGTTAAAATGTAGTTCCTATCTAATTTTAATGTATTGATGTATTAAGGATATATATATATATACACACATACATACATATATATACACACACACACAATGTATATGTATATATATACACACAATGTATATGTGTATATGTGTATATATACATACACATACACACATGCATATATATATATATATATATAAAACATGCATGATTTTCCAAGTCAATATGTGATCCATAGGGATCCTTATTTAGGGTTTAGTGGCCCTCATTTCTATTCGACTTCAACACCACTGAGCTAGAACACTGGGCTGAATACACGACAGGACCAAGGTGGTGCAGTCCCTATTGTATTCTGCCTTGTTCCAACTACATTGGGAATACTGTGTTAAGTCTAGGGAGCCACATTTTAGAAAGGATATTGATAAGCTGGAGAATAGGCAGAGAAAAGTGTCCAAGGGGCTGAAGGATCTTGAGATTATGTCATTATAGGTGTTAGGGGAGTTAAAGGATCTTAAATATTTTAGCCTGGAGATGAAATGACAGTGGAGATATGCTAACTCATTTCAAGTATTTTAAGTTGCTGTGATGAAGAGAGATTAGATTTATACTACTGGTTTCTGAGCAATGGGTAAGAATGGCAATGAGGGCTATCAGGGAAATTAAGGCTTGATATAAGGGGAAAAAACTTCCTCATAATTAGGAGTTTCCCTGAATAGAATGGGTTTCCTTGGGAAGCAGCCTCAACAACAATGTTCCCCTCTCCTTACTCCCAAACCCCTTACCACTGGTGGTCTTAAATCTGGATAAGCATTTGTTGGGGATGTTGTAGAGAAGAAATTCTTGGTCAGGTATGGGTTGACCTAGGTGGCGCCTGAAGCCCTTTCCATATGTGAGATCTGTGAGATCTGGAGAGATTCAAGGTTGGCCAATTACTGGCTATGTAACCATGGGCAAGTGTCACTTAACTGGTCTGAACATCAATTTGTTCATATGTAAAATAAGAGGGTTGAACCAAGCGACTTTTAAACCCCTCCCCTGCCCTGCTCTCCCCTGCTCTCCCCTGCTCTCCCTTGCTCTCCCCTCCCCTGTGGTATAAAGAACATTGGCCCGAAGTCTTCCTTCTGACATGTACTAGCCCTCTAACACTGGACAGTCAATCAATCAATCAATAAGCACATATTAAGTACTTACTGTGTACTAGCTGCTGGAGGAACAGACAAAAGTAAAATAACTCTTGCTCTCCAGCACCTTTGGGGGGGGGCGGGTAGGTGTGTGTGTGTGTGTGTGTGTGTGTGTGTGTGTGTGTGTGGAGAAACTATGGACATATATAAGGATCTCAATAACATATGAAAAATAGATATGAGGTAGTTTGGGAAGGGAGCCACACTGGAGTGGGGGTGGGGAGGGATCGAGGAAAGACTGCACAGAAGTCATTTAAGCTCTCTGGGTCTCAGCTTGCTCATCTCCTGAGATGAAAACAATACTATTTGTACAAGGACCTCACAGGGTTGTCTTGAGGTAAGTGCCCGGTAAATCTTAGAACTCTATAGAAATGCAAGGTATTGTTCTTTAATGAGTTCCTGGAGAGGAGAGTTCCTTGGGAGGTATAAAGTGTTGTACAAATACAAAGGCTTATCATTCCTTCACCCAACCAGCCATAGAGCCACCCCCCCCCCCCTTCCTTCCTTCCTTCATTCAACAAATATGTATAGAATTCTGTGCCTGGCATTGTGCTTGTTTTGTTATGAAAACAGTTAGGGTTTTGCAATTCAGTCATTTAGGGTAAAACCCCTTCAGAAAATAACTTAGATGTCAATTGATTTTCCCTTGGCCCAGGAGGGACTATGGGGTGAGGGACAGAGAGTGAGGGGGCTGGCCTTTGAGGCAGAGTTTCTTAGGCTAGGGATGGTTTGGAATGAGACTCTCCAACCCCCTCCTCCTTCTCCCTCTCCCTCTCCCCCTCTTTTTTCTTTTTCTTGCACTCCTCTCTTTCTTTGTCTCTCCCTCTCTCTTCTCTCTCTGCTTCTGTCTCTGTCTCTCTGTTTCCCCCTCCTCCCCCACCTCCCTCTCCCCCAGGGAAGTGAGCTATGTGAATTTTAAGATCCCAGTGATTTTCCACCTCTCTTGTCCAGGCTGTGTTTATACTGATCTAGTGTCAAAGTTTGCTTTCTGTGGGGCATGCTGACCCCAAGGAGTTGCATAATCTTCAGGAATAGTAGAGATGATTGAGGAAGGTCATTGATCCCCTCCGGCTCCCTGGTGTGTGTGTGTGTGTGTGTGTGTGTGTGTGTGTGTGTGTGTGTGTGTGTGTGTGTGTGTGTGTATGCCTGTATGTGACAGAACTATCAGTGTCTCTTTGATCAGTAGCTGTCAGGGAAGGTGAACCTTTCCCCTGCTCACTCTCTAGGCCACCGGCCTCCCTAGAGAGCCTGACAGGAGCTGAAGACAGGAACAGAGAAGGTTTGCTTTTCTTTGCCTTTTCAGAACTGGAAGTTTCCTTCAGCTTGGGCCACTAAAACATGGGCCAGCGTAGGTAGTGGTAAGAGTTCAGAACAGGGAGTCAGGAAGCCTGGATTCCAGGCCCAGCTCTGTCACTGATTTCCTGTGTAATCCCGATCCTGTTTCCTCATATGTAAAAAGGAGGATAATTATACCTGTACTACCTACCTTGCAGGGATTTATGAGGATTGAGTGAGATACTTAGGTGTGAGAACACTTTGAAAACTTAAAAGGGCTAGTAAAATAGCAGGTATCATTATTATCGGTTTATGACTCAGGCAATTGTGGCCTACTCTCATTATAACAGCACAGGGTCCAGCGGCCAAGTCCATTAGGGTAATCTTTTGTTGAGATAGAGATTTCTTAGTGATATGACAAGGGTTCATAAAAACTATCTTTGAATTGTTGTCAAAACACAGAAGTATAAAACAACAGCACTGGATAGAATGACCTTGAAGATCATGGAGGCGGTGCAATGAGTGCTGGACCTGGGAGTCAGGAAGATACAAATTCATATCCTGGTACCTGCTGTGTGACCCTGGGCAAGTCATTTAACCTCTGTTTGCCTCTGTTTGCTCATCTATAAAATGGGGATAAGAACAGCACCTACTTCCCAAAGTTGTTGTGATGATTAAGTGAATTGAGAAATACACAGCATTTTGCAAACCTTGAGCTCTAATATATCAGCCATTATGATCAACTGAGGCTCTTGTTATTACTATTTAGAGAGTAAACCTTGTTATTACTTTTTCTTTTAAAAATGTTTTATGAAAAACTTTACATGGATTACCAAATACCATAAACTAAACTTGCAAAACACTGAATATTGAAGTTGATTTCAATGCACAATGAATAACCCTGTTTTAGTCACTTGCTCAAAGTTCTTATCAAGTCTTTGTCCATTCATTCTCATTGCCTTTTTCTCTTCTAAGCTTGTCAAGATTGTGGGCTCTATTCTTCTAGTTCCACTTTTCTAGGTTTTGCATGGAGATCTTTCCAGATTTCTTTGTATTGCTCACATGTATTGGTCTTAATGGCATTTATAGTGTTCCATTGCAGGAATGTACCACAATTTATGCTACTGTTCCTCTATTGTTGGACATTTAGGTTTTTTCTAGTTTTTTTTTTGAAATGACACAAAATGTGGCAATAGAAAATGCTTGGACAGCTCATTTGTTGTTTGTTTTATTTTGGGTGTTTTGAGGGGTAAGCCTTTCCTAACAGTAGATGCTACTTTCTAATAGTTTAAAGTTCATAGAATCATAGAACATTGGATTTAGTATGGAGTAGTGGACAAAAAATCCCTGGTTTGGGATTAGAAGCCCTAAATTTGAATCCTAACTGTGCCAAATCCCCATGTGATCTCAGAAAAATCACTTAGACTTTCTGAGTCTCAGTTTCCTCATCTGTAATATTGGGATGAGAGTCACGGGCTGGTTGTGAAAAACAAATGAGATTTTATATATATATATACACACACACACACATATATGTGTGTGTATTCATACATTTTTGCATATACACATGCACATATGTGTTATATACATATATATATATATATATAGTTTAAAATGTTTTAAAGTTTTGAATACCTGTTGTTTTTATACTACTTTCATTTCACCTTCATAGAAATACAATGTAACACAGTGGATAGAAAGCTAACCTTGGGGGCAACTAGGTGGTGCAGTGGTTAAAGCACCCACCCTGGATACAAGTGAGTGAGTTAGTGCTGAAGAGCTTGTCCCCTAATATGACTAAGAGGTAGCAAGGTGGCAGAGTGGAGAGTCAGGAAGACCTGAGTTCAAATCCATCCTTGGACACTTATTAGCTATGTGACTATGGGCAAATCACTTAACCTTTGTTTGCCTCAGTTTCCTCATTTGTAAATTGAGGATAATAATAGCATGTACCTCCCAGTGTTGTTGTAAAGATCAAAGAAGAGAATAATTGTAAAGCACTTAGCATAGTGCCTGGCACATAGTAAGCTCTATAGAAATGTTAGCTTTATTATTAATAAGACTAAAAGGCAGCTAGGTGGTACAGTGGATGAAGTGTTAGACCTGGTGTCAGGAAGATGTGAGTTCAAATCTGGCCTCAGGTGCTTATTACCTACGTGACCCTAGGAAAATTACATAACTTCTGTTTGCCTCAGTCTAAAATGAAAATAATAATAGCACCTCCCTCCTAGGGTTGTTGTGAGTATCAAATGAGATAATCATCAAACAAACATTTATTTAAAACCTACTATGTATCAGACAATGTGCTAAATACTGAATGGATAATTGGATAATAATTGTAAAGCACTTAACACAGTGCCTGGAATGTAGCAAATGCTATATAAATGTTGTTGTCATCGCCATCATCATCAAATCCCCTAATTGGGCACTGATCAGGAAGAGCTCATGGCTCAGTAGATATTTAGAAGGGAGTGTCCCCAGCCTTAGGGATCTCTTCCCTTTCTTCTCTGAATTGTGTTAGGACTGTTTTAAGCCCCATGAGAGGCAGAAGAAAGGAGTGACTTTCCTTATCCTCCATCTCACCCATCATGTAGCCATGAGCACATGGCATCTAAAGTCCTTGTCCTATCTAGGTAAGCCTGGGCTTGGGTTGAAGCCACTGCTTTTGAGTTTTCTCTCTTCTGAACTAAAGTGAAGAACTATATACCCTGAGGTGAATATGTCCAGACTTTGTAGCAACCTTGCAAGTGTGAGAGGTCCAGAGGTCTTGAATCCCATCGGGTTGGAACTGACTGGCTGCAAGGAGAAAAGTCCTCGAAAGCAACAACTCCAATGATCTTGGGAAATATGACCACCAACAAGAAGACTGACCTAAGCCTGGTCTATTTTACCAGAAGCTGGTAGACTAGGCATTGTTTAGACAATGCGGAGCTGAGGAAATGAAAAATGTCTATCAACAGTTCTTCAAATTGCTTTATGTTCTGATTAGGTTTCAGTACCAGCCTCTGAAAGAATGTTTTATACCAATTATTCTTGATATATCACCTTTGTAAATGTCCATTTGTTTTAGGGTGCTCTTGGTGCCAACTTTTAAATAGATTTTTACTCCTCCAGGACAGGACATTTCTGCTTGTTTACACCACTGATAAAATTCAACATTGTTCATTTCTCTCCCTCTAAATATATTCAAGTATTGGGAGTAGTTGAAGTTGAAAGAACAGCTCAAACATAGTTGTTTTTTTTTAATTGCCACTGCCCCTAGTCCTGGCTACAAATTGGGGTCCTTCATTTTTTGACAAATTGTATGAAATGTTCTCTCTTCTCCAGTACTTAGTTGATCTCTAATTGGTGATTGGTGGATCCAGAAAAAGCACTTCTAGATGGGTCAGTTCCACCACCTGGGAATCTCCAGGCATGCCCCTTGAACTCTAATACAGCTTAGTAATGATGGGGCTACAGACCTCTGGTTGTTCTGATAGACAAATTCTTGCTTCTCAGCAGTCTGTTTCTTACTGAGCCAGCTGATTATTTCATTGCATTTGTCAAGGTCTTCCTCACCAATTTTGCCTCAGGGTTTCTCATTATCCACTTAGCTGTCATTTTGAAAACATATGATGCAAATGAGTTCTTGGAAGATACCTTGACTCTCTGCTTCTTATCTTCAGTCTTTTGTTTCTTAGCTTTCCCAACTGGTGTGCTCAGTGTCTCCTTTGCTCAGGTGACCTTTGCCACCGGTGACGGTGATGCTATTCTCCTTGACATTCTCTTGGCCACAGCAGATACATTTAGGATTCCATTTGTATAAATGTTGAAGGTCACTTAATTCTGAGGAATACACTGGGGAGCAGTGATGATTCCTCTGAGCTCCAACTCACCAAGTAGTTGCTATCCTTTGTAATTTCTCTCTCACTTTCATAAGACTTGATAAATAGATTGGGATGGTTGTCTGAGTAAGTCATGAAGATTTGTGTCTACTTGGTGGGGATGATGGTCAGAATTATGGTAGTTCTGCCAAGAGTTTCAATATTAAGGGAAAGAGGAATCAAATCTAACAGCACCAAGTCTTGAACACTCTTAGATTTTTCGATTTTTCCTTGACAGGTTGGCAGCCTGAATACCTGCTTCATAAGAAACAATTTCATTAGGATGGCTGCTCATGGTCATCTCCTTTCCAATGAAGAAGTCGTACAAATGTGCTTAGATGTTGGGGAGCTGAGTGGGACCATTCACCAAGATGGTGCAATAAATATTTGACTTACTTCTCTTGGTATCTCTTAGGTATGAAGTACCATAGAATAGAACATTCAATTCTTCAATGTAAGTACAGATGACAGAGGCATAGAAGTTTGTACCTTCATAAAGGGCATCAATGTCAATCTGGGTATCAACGATGATCTCAATATTGGCCTGGATACTGGAGGAGAGGCTGAGTTTTGCATATTCACAAGCAGGGTGGAAGTGGTAGACAACCTTCTTGTTATTATTGAAATCCTTCTTATACCTGCACTTGAAATCAGCAATGAAATGGTTGACCACATGGTTGTTAAAGTCCTCTCTACCCAACAGGTGTCCCCAGCTATGGATTTGACTTCAAAGATGCTACTTTAAATTTTTTTTTTTTTGCTCGGGGCAATGGGGGTTAAGTGACTTGCCCAGGGTCACACAGCTAGTAAGTGTTAAGTGTCTGAGGCTGGATTTGAACTCAAGTACTCCTGAATCCAGGGCTGGTGCTTTATCCACTGCGCCACCTAGCCGCCCCAACTTTAAATTTTTTAATTGAAGTTTTATCTTTTTTTTTTTTAGTGAGGCAATTGGGGTTAAGTGACTTGCCCAAGGTCACACAGCTAGTAAGTGTCAAATGTCTGAGGCTGGATTTGAACTCACGTCCTCCTGAATCCAGGGCCAGTGCTTTATCCACTGCGCCACCTAGATGCCCCAAGTTTTATCTTTTAATAAGCACAAATCTACTTTCTCTCCCACTTATTCCCCATCTCAATGAAAAGAAAATGAAATTTCCTGCAACAAATGTGTGTAGTCAAGCCCAATAAATTCCCTCATTGGCTGTCCTCAAAACACATTTGTCTCCTTCTATAGTCAGAATTCATCACTTCTTTTTTAGGAGGTAGACAATGCTTCCCCATCGGGATTCTGGAATCAGTGTGGGCACCATAATTCTTATAGATTTCAATGCTTTTTTCCTCTTCACAATGTTATTATTATTATTATTTTATCAATTATTCTCTTGGATTTTTAAATTTTATTCTTCCTCAGTTTGTAAAAGTCTTCAAATTTTTAAAAATAACATTGATATTATAGCATAAATTAAAGATGCTGAGTTCAGTGGAGAGGATGGAGTCATCAAAACCACCACCACTGAAGTCAAAGATCAACCCAACACCAAGCCAAAAGCAATAGCAGAAATTGTTGGCTCACTGATGACTCAGAGAACATTAACACCAGTAGTGGATTGAGCATCCTTGGTAACCTGACATTGGGAGTCATTGCAGTAGGCTGATACTATGACAACAGTGTTTGTAATACTCTTCCTAAGGTAACCTCCAGAAATTTCTTTTATCTTTGTCAAAAAGATACCTCTTGGGGCAGCCAGGTGGCACAGTGGATAAAGCACCGGCCTTGGATTCAGGAGGACCCAAGTTCAAATCGAGACTCATACACTTGACATTTACTAGCTGTGTGACCCTGGGCAAGTCACTTAACACTCATTGCCCCGCACCCAAAATAAATAAATAAATAAATAAAAGAAAGAAAAAAAAGATACCTCTTCAGGACAGAAGCTTTTGTTGTTTCCTTTGTTCAGACTGTACAACTGCATCATATATATTTTGTTGTTGTTGCTGAGGCAATCGGGGTTAAGTGACTTGCCCAGGGTCACACAGCTAGTAAATGTCAAGTGTCTGAGGCCAGATTTGAACTCAGGTCCTCCTGACTCCAGGGCCGGTGCTCTATCCACTGCGCCAACTAGCTGTCCCCATCATCATATTTTTAACCAGTCAGATGGTTGGCATAAAAAATTGCATTGTGGGAGTCATTGCCCCTTGATTCTTTGCAGTGTCACCAACCAACTGTTCTATTTTTGTGAAGGCAATGTAGATTAATGGTGATCCTGTTTTCTTAGTCATTGTCAATGAGCTCTACTTTCCCCAGGATGGACTCATACAGTAGTATGAGCCAACATCAATGCCAACTGTGGGTTCCTTTGACATGTTTTCTGGGGCATCAGGGTTGTTGTTGATCAATAGTCACAAAGACTACTGCTGCTGAATTGAGTGAGCATAAATACCTTTTGTTAAAAACTAACATGGAGAGGGGGCGCAGCTAGGTGGCGCAGTGGATAAAGCACCTGCCCTGGATTCAGGAGTACCTGAGTTCGAATCCAGCCTCAGACACTTGACACTTACTAGCTGTGTTACCCTGGGCAAGTCACTTAACCCTCATTGCCCCACAAAAATAATAAATAAATAAATAACATAGGATAGATCATTTTATTGATTGAGATCATTTGATTGATTGAGAATGTTGAACATAGCAGTTGGGACTCAGGATCTCAGTGTTGGAACCCTGAACCCCCTCTGAGGATAGTAGCAGCCCTTCTGGGGAGTTCAAACCACAAGTGCAAGGTGAATTTGGGGATTGGTTTCAGGAGGGTTACTATTTAACAACACAGCAATGCCAAGCCTAGGGTCCAATGCAATTGATCCACTTTGATCATCTTTAAAATATTACATATATAATCACATAACCAGTACATGTCCAAGGAAGGATTTGAACTCACAACTTCCTGATTCTGAGGACAACTCTCTGTTGTATTCAGATCCCATGTTATAGATGAGAAAACAGAGGGCTAGAGAGGGAAAATCACTGATTGGTGGCAGAGCTGGGGCTGCAAGCTAGATCTTTTGATTTTCCTTTATACCATTTGTCTTTTCATGTGTGTGTTTTTCCCCTTCTGCTAGCCTGCAAATTCCTAGAGGACAAATGCTATATCTTACATAGTTCTGTAACTTTACAAGGCCAAAAAAAGATCCCTGCACATAATTTTCATTCACTGGCACCATAGGAACTTAAGTCTGTATGTTTGAAGATCAGCATAATTAGTTAGATTGGATATTTACTTAATTGAAAGAGACTGAAAGGCAAGGGAAAAAAGCCCAAACTCATCCACCAGACCCCTACTGTATCCATCTGTCTGGTGAGTGGGCAGAAGCCCTCAGGGAAGAACTAGAGGTGGGGAATTAGAATAATCATATAAACTCAAGAAAAAGAAAGCTTTTATAGTTCTAGATTGTTATTGTCTCAAATTTTAAAAATTTTAAATCCATAGAGCCTTGAACAAAAAAAAATCAATTAATTTCCAGCACCTACTATGTGTTCAACATGGGGCTCAACACTTTGGAAAGACATATAGGAATATATAAGGCATAAGCTCTGCCCTCAGGGAATTTATACAAGTTATATTAGAAATTATATAATACTTAGATGAATGAATGACCATATAAAGCAGGATGTGAGAAGAGGGAAATGAAAATTATAGACCATACATACACAAGAGTCCAAAGGAAGGATAAATTAATATCGACTAGGAGAAATAGGGAAGGTTTCAGTGAGGAGGGAACTAAGGAATAATAGGTAATGGTAATAATAATAATAATAATAATAATAGGTAATGGTTATATAACACTTTATGGTTTGCAAAGTGCTTGACATATATAGGTATTATTATTATCCCATTTTACAGATAAGGAAACTGAGACTGAGATAAGCTAAGTGACTTCCTGAGGGCCACATGGTCTAGTTAGTGCTTGAGGCAGGATTTGAGGCCAGTTCTTCCTGACTCCAAGTCCAAGGTGCTATTTATTTATTGACAACTGTGTCTGCCACCAAGGATGATACCTTTGTGAACCAGCAACTATAGCACACCAGAATCTATTTTGTTTGCAAAAATCTCTAGGGGATGAAGAAGTAATGATTTCCACTGCTTTCCTGTTTCTAGCATCTTTCTCCCCTTGTGTTTAATCTAAGTCTCTGGAGCTTTAGTCTAAGTTTATCTTGTGTTCTCCATGGAACTGAAGAAAGGCTGATTGCTCTCCTCCCAATGGCAATGGGATAATACTTCAGAGACCCGAAGATCATTAAGTGAATTCATCCTTCCCTTTTCCAAGTCCTTTAACTTTTGTTCCTGGGGCTTATCAAATTTTGGAAGAGAGGGAAGGTAACTATGTTAAGAATTTTGTAAATATGTTGCAATTTTGCCCCAGGCAAGATATTTAATTGAATACAATAGGCTAGCCCAGAAACACCATACTTCTTCTATGAGACCCACAATTACTCAAAAGATATTGACTTGACAATCCACATAGGAAAAACCAAGTGGATAAAGACAGCCTATTCTTAAAGCTATGAATAGAAGGAAAACCTTTAGATGACTTGGTTCATATACACGCATGTGCAGGCATGCCTGTGTGCACACACATACACACAATCTTGGACAGACAGTACAGATGGATTTTAAGCAGGGCCTAGAATTGAAAATCAGGAAGTGAGGGTGTTGGATAATTTATGGGAAATTGTGCATAATATTCAACAATACCAAGCTGCTCCCTGAAACAAAAAAAAAACTCCATGTTTTCAACACCAATATTTCCCTAGTGATGTTACATGACTATGAGTCATGGACTACCTCAGTATTTAAAGAACCAAACTTTGTGGGTGACCCAAATGACAATGAAGAGCTTTTGGGGGGCACAATTAGGCTGTGGTCTATAACCTATCATATAACCTGTACTCAAGTGGCATTTTTTCAGTTGTCTCAGTAGCATCCAACTCTTTGTGACACCATTGGGGGTTACCCTGGTAAAGGTATTGGAGGGGTTTGCCATTTCCTTCTCCATCTCATTTTACAGATGAGGAAACTGAGGCAAACAGGGCTAAGTTACTTGTCTAGGGTCACAGAGCTAGTAAGTGTCTGAGGCCAGATTTAAACTCAGGGAGATAGATAAGTTTTCCTGACTGCAGGCTCAGCACTCTATCCACTGTGCCACCTAGCCATCCATTCAAGTGCTATAAACATTATCATTCAGAAACTGTGTGATTAGAAAATGAAGTGAGACACTTGTATGAGGGTTCACAGATGGCCAAACAGAGTGATTCATTGGTATCCATATAATATAAGAATACCTGGAGGGTGACCTACAGCACATTGGGTGGATTGTTTATAGAATATTTTTAGAAGGATACATCCAAGAACCTCCCAGGATGAGAATATATGTTGCATTCTGAATCACTTTGAAAGGATCAAAGAAATCACTAGGAAATCATTTACTTGGGACAAAAATAGCTGAATAGGGCTGGAGAGGTTGGTGGCGGGAGTGGCAAAAAGAACAGTTTAACTCTCAGTGCAATTACAGCAGAAGAATAGGGGACCTATCCCCCAGAGAGTTTGACCCTTGTGCTTGTGGGGAGCAGAGTACAAAGATAGGCATTAGGAGAAGGAGGTTCTGGGTGGTGTGTTTCAGACAAGGATTAGATGTTTTACTGAGATAGAAAGGATATTACTCCCAAGCAGTGGATATATATGAGGCTCTCAGATTCCATTTCCTGGTCATGATGTGCTCATTTATCCTAGAAGGAGGTGTCCCATATAGGGCGATAAAGCCGTGGAGGGGCTGGTAAAGTGTCCTTCTTTGTTCATTAAGAGGCTTCTCTTCAGTGGCCAATCTATTACCCCAAAGGCCATCCTTATTTGTGTCTTAGGTCATCTCCTTGGGGAGATATTTCTGTTCCTTCAACAGGGCTGTACTGTGTCTCTATTGCTTCCTTGTTCTAAATTTCTGACATCTCTGTATCCTTATTCAGCTCTCGTACTTCTACAAGGTAGTTGCTGGCTCTGAGGCAGCTGTGTTATGGTATGGGTTGGCAGTGCACATAAAATGAGGTTTAGAGACAGTAGTCATCAGAAATGAGAAGCATGCCTGCATGCAGAGAAGGTCTCCCTTCCCTCTTGGAATTATGACCCCCATATTTTTAGAACCCTGGGGGACAAAACGCCATTTGTCCCTGGCTAATTTCAGCTCTGGGCTAGCTAGGTGGTGAGGTGGATAGAGTTGAGAGTCTAAAGTCACTCATCTTCTTGAGTTCAAATGTGGCGTCAGATACTTACTAGCTGTGTGATTCTAGGCAAGTCACTTCACCCTGTTTGCCTCAGTTTCCTCATCTGTAAAATGAGCTGGAGAAGGAAATGGTAAACCACTCCAGTATCTTTGCCAAGAAAACCCCAAATGGGGTCACAGAGAGTCAGACATGACTGAAACAACTGAACAACAATAATAACAAGTTTCAGCTCCAGAAGTGGTACCCACATCAAGAAGACCCTAGAACCATGGAAGGATAAGAGGCTGGGTAGGTAGTTCCTTGTGTTCACTTTGAACAATCTGAGCTCTTATTTAGAAGATTACGTTTTCCTCTGTGTCACATTGACTTGTAGCTCTATTTAAAGTAGAAATAAGAAGCATTTCCGGGAGGAACTTTCAAAATCTTTTTTATTTAGAATTTAAAATTTGGTTTAAGAGACACCTCTTCTCAAATACAGAGAATCACTCTAATAGCCTATTATCTAACAGCTGGCAAGGAGAAGTTCAAGTTCAAGTTCAACCCTCCTCCCCCAAACAATTCTATCCCATTTCAGAGATGCAGAGTTTCCAACCATTAATGAACCCCACATTGTTTGAATTTTTCTTTATCATATATTTGATCTTTGTGCAATCAGTGGTTATGTAGTTCTGACTCTGTGCAAAGCGCTGTGAGGGAAATGGATAAAAAGAAGAATCAGGCATGGGTCTTGTCCCCTGGAAGCAGCTCCAGCCCTCAGCTGAGCACAAGCTGAGGAGCTAGAAGCTGTTAGCAGCAGTGGGCTGCCTCGGCAAGGGGAATTGCTCTCCTGGGTGATCCAAGAATAAGTACCATGTGTGAGAATGTTCACTATCTCTCTTGGCAGAGACCCCAGCTCCCTCCCCCGCCATCCTCCCCCAGGACTGACATGGCCAGCTGGGAAGCTAGTGTCTTTCTCAAACTTGGTGGCAGGCTGCTGCCAGTCCCTGGAGACAGGGAAGAGTAGGAGTAGGAGGCAGAAGAAAAGAGAAGGATGATGGAGAAGGAGGGAGAGGAGGAGAAGGAGAAAGAAGAGGAGGAGGGGGGGAGAGAAGGAGGGGGAAGGATGAGGAGAAAAAGGAGGAGAAGGAGGAGAAAAAGGAGGAGGGTGGGAGAGAGAAGGAAAAGAAGGATGGAGGAGAAGAAGAAAGGGAGGGATGAAGAGGAAAAGGAGGAAAAGGAAAAGGAGGAAAAGGAGGAGGAGGAAAAGGAGGAGGAGGGAAGGAGGAGGAGAAAGAGGAGGGGGAGGCTTTCTGAGATTTCAGAACTTACCTCAGGTGCAGACAAACCTCCTCTACCTGCCTTTTATGTGTCTCTTTCTCCACTGCAGCTGTTGTTGCTGGTGATGGAGCAGGTGTGAACTCCCACTGGCCACGACCCAGCCAGGTGTATGGGATACCGAGAGCCACTTCCTTTGTTAGTCACAGCATCTTAGAGAATGAACCTTGGAGGAGCTTTAGATGAGGAAACTGAGGCCCGGGACTTGTCCAAGGTCACTCAGAAAGTCAGGGGCTGAGCCACGTTTCTCCTTCTTACCTATTTCAGGTTCTGGAATTTCAGGGATTTTTTTCCTTTGCATTTTTTGCACGATTTGTTCTTGCCGTTGCCATTGCTGTTGTTACTGTTGTTGTGGCTAGGACCCAATGTCTCTGGCTCAGGTTATACCTTCAATATCTTATTTATTTATTTATTTATTTTTTGTTGGGGCAATGAGGGTTAAGTGACTTGCCTAGGGTCACACAGCTAGAAAGTGTCAAGGGTCTGAGGCCGGATTTGAACTCAGGTCCTCCTGAATCCAGGGCCGGTGCTCTATCCACTGCGCCATCTAGCTGCCCATACCTTCAATATCTTAAACAGTTACCTTATTCATACTGAAGAGCAAAGCTCTGTGGGGATAGGATGTAGTGTGGACCTTTGGGCAGAAGTGGGTATCAACTTCAGAGGCATGGGTGAGATGTGCTTTGCACCAAAGGCAAATTTTGCTGAATTAAATTTGACTTGGATGACTCTGTCCCCTGATGTTTTGCCCGGTTCTTGGCCATAGGCCTGGTTTTCTTTGTGGAAAATATTCCCTGGTAGTTTGGAGGAAGAGAGAAAGAGAAGATTCCCACTATCCCATTA
The DNA here is from genome assembly GCF_019393635.1 of Dromiciops gliroides. NCBI lineage: Eukaryota > Metazoa > Chordata > Mammalia > Microbiotheria > Microbiotheriidae > Dromiciops > Dromiciops gliroides. The sequence goes on from NC_057862.1 coordinate 154,418,562, forward strand.
GGCCCATTTCCCTTCTACGTTCTCTCTCGGGTACAGGTCAGGGAGACTGTTTAGTACAGTGGAAAAGATGCCAAAATCAGAGTCAGGAGTCCCTGGGTTTGACACTCCCCTCTGACACTACTCTTTCTGAGATCACTCTCAGCCTTGATGTCCTTATCTGCCAAATGGGGACAATGATGTTTGTACAACCATCCTCACAAGGTTGTTATGGGAAGATGAACTTTAGAATACCATGGAAAGGTGAGTAATTATTTTTGTTATCCTCAGTCATAAAATTTCAGTCCTGTAGCCCCATTGCTCCCTGCCAAGCCTGTCCCAATAAGTGGGCAGAGGGAAGGAAGAGCCCTTGTTAGCATGTATGGAAAGTAGCATTTTGGAGAACAGGGGAAACAGGAAATATAAGTTCTCAATTAAGCAGGACCCTCAATGAGCTGGGATTTATTCCCTTCCTTTCCCTTTGATGTGAAAAGGTAAAATCACAGGTGAAAAATATTGATTTAATTATCAGGGTTAACTGACTATGGGGTAGAGGAGGGTGGTATAAGGGAGAGAACATCAGCATTGGAGCCAGAGGAGCTGGGTTCAAATTCCACATCTCATGCTTACTATCTGGATGATGTTGGATCAGAGTCACTGCTTAGCATCTCCTGGGCTGAGCTCTCATTTGATATGATCTCCCACATCTTCTCCATCACTGCATAGGGCCAGAGTGTGAGGACTCCTGGGGCCCTGGAAGTTGTATAGGATAGTACTGCCACCGCTACCATGACCCCATGGCCACCTCCCATTTATAGAACACTTTAAGAGCACGTTCTATACCACAACCCCCAAGAAACAGGTAGGGTAGGAATGATTAGCCCCATTGTACAGATAGGGAAACCAAGTCTTAGATTAAATGACTTGGCCAAAGTCACGTCTCTTAACTCTAAGCCTAGAGCTCTTTCCAATATACCAAGGGTTCTTAACATGGAGTCTGAGAACTTTTTTTTTTGCAGGGACAATGAGGGTTAAGTGACTTGCTCAGGGTCACACAGCTAGTAAGTGTAAAGTGTCTGAGGTCGGATTTGAACTCAGGTCCTCCTGAATCTAGGGCCGGTGCTTTATCCACTGTGCCACCTAGCTGCCCACAAGAACTTTTTTTTTTAAAGAAGATTTTGATAACTATATATTTCAACACAATTGACTTCCCTTGTCATCCTATGTATTTTATGCATTTAAAAAATATTATTCTAGGGGGCAGCTAGGTGGCTCAGTGGATAAAGCACCGGGCCTGGATTCAGGAGGACCTGAGTTGAAACCTGACCTCAGACACTTGACACTAGCTGTGTGACCCTGGGCAAGCCACTTAGCCCTCATTGCCCCACGAAGGAAAAAAAAAACACTACACTTTCCTCAAATGGAATTAAAAACAAACAAATCATTATTCTGTGGAGTCCATAGGCTTTATCAAACTGTCAAGGGGGTCCATGACCGAAAAAAAAGGCTAAGAACTCCTGTATGTGTTGAATAAAAATTAATTCTACTCACTACTGTAACGATTGGAATAACGCCACCTGCTGGATACTTACTGTAGAGGAGTTCTGCCCATGAAGGGAAGGTCTTTGAGGGCAAGACCAGGAGTCAGGAAGTGACGCGGGCTAGTGGGAGGAGGAAGGAAGAGACTGGCGCTGACTCTGGCCCTCTTTCCTCTGGACTCTGGCGGAGAAGGGAGCTAGAAATGCGCTCTCCCTTTAATAGATAGGAATCTAGACCTTTCTCTCTCTCTTTACCAAATTCTTATTCTCCTTAATAAATGCTTAAAAGTCTAACTCTTGCTAAAGCTTATAATTTATTGGCGACCACTCATTAAATATTTTAGACAGACTAGCTAGAATTTTAACCCTTAACAGATGGCTGACCACGAAGAGGAAAGCTAACCCTCAGTCTTCTTCTGATCTGCTGGTTGGGTAAGAAATTTCCCCTCCCTCTCCCTTTAACTGCTAAGTACTGGTGTACTGGCTGTGTTTTTCCTTTGAATTTTTTCGAATGGACCTTTTAAACTCCCTAATTATCCTATTTTTGATTTTGGTCTGTTTAACCAGACAAATGGGAGATAAGATCATGTTAATGCTTTGTTTTTGTGGATTTTCTATTTTTCTTTTTATTTTTGTTAAAAGAGCCAGCAACTTACTCACACAAGGAAATATCTCTCCCTCTCCCAACCATGCTTTTTCAGAGAAACCTGAAGAGATTCCTGCAGCTTTTCCCAGTTCTAACACTAATTGTTGCTCTAATTTTGCATGCCTGGAGGCAATGACCCACCCTCTAGAAGCTTTTAATCCCCTAGCACCTGGAGGCAAAGTGGGGGAAGAGGAATCCAGGCCTGAGTTCAAAATCAAGTCTGATTCAAATTGCTCTGGTCCCTCCCCTCCTCTCCAGACCCCACCCTCTACTCCTCCTATGGCCAAGCCCATAGCTTCCCCTGCCTGGGAAGTCCAGAGATCTGATGCACATGCTCAACTTTTTCTACCTGCATTTGCAGCTTCAGGCTCAGCCCTTCCCCGGCCTGGCTGTGCTTTTGAGACAATCTTAGAAAACTCTTTAAATTCCAGATATGCTTGTTTTGTTCATAATTTTGCTAACCTGCTTTTGTCTTTAATTAGTAATCTTATAAAGCATTTGTATGGTGAAAAGACTGACAAACAATATAGAGGGGTTAAAGAAGAAAAACTTAAGCTGAATAAGAATGACAATCATCAACATAGTTCAAGACTCTGCTTCTTTTGCCATGGAAGGGTATATATTTTACAGAAATGTAGAAGTAAGCAGCAAGGTATTGATATGAGTATTGGGGATTTTAGATATCGGAATCAAAGGTGTTCTGAATTCACTCAGAGTATTAATATCAGTTCAGAGGTTACATAGGATTTCTATGCTATTACATATACATTTTGAAATTAATGGTATGGGTTTATTTTCATAGAGATTTTCATGCTTTTGAGATTGTGTTTTATATTTAGTTTTTAAAACAAGGAGAATATTTGTAAAAGCTTTTTATAGTCATGTGATCAAGTTTATATTTTATAATACTCTTATTAATATTAAGTTCACATTCATTTAGACTTCCTTAGTTTGAATTTCATTGTCTTTTATTGTTCCATGTGTATTTTCTTCTATTCATTTGTCTATCTAATTTTGAAACATTGCAAGATGGTTTTGATTTTATTATACAATGTTAATTCTAGGAGTATTGTGCTCCCATATTCTGAGTTGTTTGTTTTTGTTATTTTTTCTCAACTGATTATTTGATCAAACTCTTTAAAGCATTTCCCTGGCAAATTGTTTGCCATGGCAAGTGTAAATTGATTCTAGAAGTATTATTTTTGATAAGCATATTCCAAAAAAAAAAAAAAAAGAGGGGAACATTTGTAAAAGTTTTCTTTGAGATTGTATTGTGCTTTAACTTGTATTTAAATATGTTCAGATTTTTCAAAAAAGTAATTGTATACTAAGTTAAAAAAAGGGGTATTATTTGAAATTGTTGCATAATTATATATTGTGTTCTGAGTCAAGATGTATTCACATTTTTTGCAATCATTTATTATCCTCAATTTTTAAATCCATATGAGACTTGGATTATGGGAACTTATCATTTAAGACACTAATTACCTTTATTCTGAGTTATCAGATGCCAGTTGGCCAAGGTGCCATCCAATCACAAGAGGAATACATGCAAGAGCAGACACTGAACTGTCACATGAGGGGAGACATGCATGAAGTCAAGGTATGGCCGAGGGAACGGCTTTTGACAAATGTTGAGGTTGGATTCTCTTGGTTTAATATTTTATTCTCTTTTCCCCACAATATTGTACAGATGGCTGGAAGTATTCATCCCACCCATCTCACTTCTACACCTGGCTTCTATGCTCCCTCCTATATGCCTGATGCCATGGACATCTCAATCCCATGCATCTGACTCAGTTTCTTCCAATATGTTCGGTGGCATGGACATATATTCCATCCACCTATTTTAAGCCTGGCATACTGTATGGGCAGTATATATTGCTCAAGTGTGGGAATGCTCATATCCCATCATTTCTCTGTTCTTTTATGGTAACCCCCATAATTATCTCAGGTGTCATGATAAATACAGTGTTGAATTTGGCCTTGACACCTGTTACCAATTATATTAGATTTTTTAATTTCTCATAATGGCATGAGGATAATTAGGCAGATGATGCAAAAAGTGATAAAACAAAGATAAAAATTATTTTTATTAATTAATATTGCAGCAATTGTCTTCTTAATTACCCTCCATAAGGGGGGACTATAATAATAATATAATTTTAAAGAATGGTTCAATTTTTGTTTTATTGTATGTTTCACGTGTTAACAACTAAGATTCTGTATTCCCTTAGACATGTTTTTGAGAACTTTCATTGTTTGATTTGATTATTGACAAAGCTATTTTAAAGTTGTGTTAAGCTCAATTTTGTAGGAAATTTCCTGGCTGATTACCAGCATCCACACATCAACCCCTGAAAAGACTTCCATTCCACGACTACACCTAGAGGACATCTGAGAAAAGACTTTCAGAGACTTTAAATGAACAGTTTTGATTTGTTGTTTTTGTTTTTTTTTTTCTCTTTCTGTTATAATATACACCATCTGTAACATGTATTCTCTGCAGAGGCCCTCCCTTTGCAAGACTAATGTCAAAGCGTCGGTTCATGAGGACAAAAAAAAAAAATCGCCCCTCTGGACAAAACTTTCCTCTCTTCCTTTTCTATATTGTCGTTCACATATTATTAGTTAGCAATAGTTATTATATTCTTTTTACTGTTCCGTCAAGGAAACATTTTGTTTCTTGAGGAACAACAGGGGGGACTGTAACGATTGGAATAACGCCACCTGCTGGATACTTACTGTAGAGGAGTTCTGCCCATGAAGGGAAGGTCTTTGAGGGCAAGACCAGGAGTCAGGAAGTGACGCGGGCTAGTGGGAGGAGGAAGGAAGAGACTGGCGCTGACTCTGGCCCTCTTTCCTCTGGACTCTGGCGGAGAAGGGAGCTAGAAATGCGCTCTCCCTTTAATAGATAGGAATCTAGACCTTTCTCTCTCTCTTTACCAAATTCTTATTCTCCTTAATAAATGCTTAAAAGTCTAACTCTTGCTAAAGCTTATAATTTATTGGCAACCACTCATTAAATATTTTAGACAGACTAGCTAGAATTTTAGCCCTTAACACTACTAAGGCAGTTAGGTGGTATAGTAGATAAAGCACAGGACCTGGAGTCACAAAGACTTGACATGTACCAGCTGTGTGACCCTGGGTAAGTCACTTAACTTCTGTTTGCCTTGGTTTTGTCAATTTTAAAATGAGGATCCTAGTAGCACCTATCTCACAGGTTGTTGTGAAATTCAACTGAGATAATATCTGTATAGTGCTTAGCATGATGCCTGGTATATCATAGGTACTTAATAAATGGTTATTCCTTCCCTAAGGAATTTTAGCCTTTAGCACTTTAGAACACTTTGCAAACAGGTTTGAAAAAAAAAACACAAAACAAAACCCCAATACTAACACAGGTTTCTGCTTACTCCCCGCCCCAAGTTAGACATAAAGCTCCATTATCTTAAACTCCCCTTTCCCTGAAAATGTATATGAATTGAAGTTCAGTTCTAAGCATGTCTAGCAGGAGCTGGATTGGAACACACCCCACTGGGTGCTGAGTAAATGCCCTGGCCACTTCTGGCTCAGCACCAAAGAGGCTTTGAAAGGATGCTGCAATCCTGTTATTGGCCACTGAGTGGGAAGGACCACTGTCTCATTGGATATTTCAAAGGAGGGCAAGTGAAGGCTGAGATGTTAAGGAAGTTTCCTGCTGAATCATAGGATGAAAGACAGAGAGCTAGAAGGGACCCTTGTCATTGTTCTATCATTTCAGTCATGTCCCACTCTCTGGGACCCCATTTGGGGTTTTCTTGGCAAAGATACTAGAGTGGTTTGCCATTTCCTGCTCTAGCTCATTTTACAGATGAGGGAATGGAGGCAAACAGGGGTAAGTGATTTTGTCCAGGGTCACACAGTTAGTATGTGTCTGAGGTCAGATTTGAACTCAGGAAGATAAGTCTTCCTGACTCTAGGGCTGGCACTATATCCACTGTGCCACCTAGTTGTTCCTGGAAGGGACCTTAGAGAATGACTAGTCCAACCCCATCATTTTGCAGATGAAAAAACAGAGGCCAACAGGAGATAAGTGACTTACCTGAGGTCATACAAATAGAGACAGATTTGAATCCAAGACCTCTGACTCCAGATACAGGGCCCTTTTCACTGAAACATATTGAATTCATCCTTGAGGGCTACTAGAAAAGAAGACAGATAAGCAACAAAGAGATTTGTTCTCAAGGAAGAATGGTGGTAAGTATAAAATATGGAACTTGAATAGCACGGTATATTTCTAGCAATGTCTGGGGAGAAGGTGTGTGTGTGTGTGTGTGTGTGTGTGTGTGTGTGTGTGTGTGTGTGTGTATGTGTGTGTGTATGCGTGCAGTGGGGAACAAGGGAGAGGAGGATGAGAAGTAAACTCCTCAGGCTGAGCACACTTGTCCCAGACAACTGCATTCCATTCAAATAGAGCTATCGCTGTGATTTGGAAACCACAGAGGGTTTGTTCCATTTCCATTGTAGCTAATTATGAAAGGTAATTGTTTCAACATGGTGAAGTGTTTTGACCTGAATGATAATATTATTGCAGGCATCCTTTTTGTTTTGCCACATCTGTGCTTAGCCAGAGGGGAGTCTCATCACACTCTGCACAGCTCCACACACCCAGTGAAGAGAGAGATGGACAGGTGCGCTCTTCCGAGATCCAGAGAATGAACTTTTCACAGGGGGCCAAGGCGCTTTGGCTGCTCTTCCAGTGGTTGTGTGCATGCTTCTGCGGGCATACATCAAGGCCAATGTAGAAAGTATGATACTCCATTGTTTCGTGAAGCCAGTTCTTTTTGCCAATGTAGAAATTCAGCCCACCAGGTCAGTAAATTGATCAACAAGCATTTATTAAACATTTTCTATCTGCCAGGCACTGCGCTAAGCACCAGGGATACAAATATACACAGAAAGAAAGATAGTTCTTGCTCTCAAGAAGCTTACATCTTAATGCGGGAAGACAACACATACTAGGAAGCTATAAAGTACAGAGTGGAGAAGATGAAGAAAGGAGACGTGCTTGAAAAAGTCTGGGAGAGTCAGGAGTATAGCCTATAGACATGTTTGGCCTGGTAATCCTCCTTGAAAGAGAGGTTCTAATCCCCAAAGTCTAAATATATAACTTATGGGCAGCTAGGTGGGGCAGTAGATAAAGCACTGGCCCTGGATTCAGGAGGCCCTGAGTTCAAATGCGGCCTCAGACACTTGACACTTACTAGCTGTGTGACCCTGGGCAAGTCACTTAATCCTCATTGCCCTACAAAAAAACAAACAAAAACCAAACAAATAAATATATAACTTACTCTTAAAAAAAATTTTTTTTTATTTTTTAGTGAGGCAATTGGGGTTAAGTGACTTGCCCAAGGTCACACAGCTAGTAAGTGTTAAGTGTCTGAGGCCGGATTTGAACTCAGGTACTCCTGATTCCAGGGCCAGTGCTTTATCCACTGTACCACCTAGTTGCCCCATAACTTACTCTTGAGGGGGAGGCATATGGTGTAGCAGAAAGAACCTTGGCTCTGGGTTCAAAGCCTGCTTCTTAAGCTTTCTAGTTTTGTGATATTGGATAAGTCACTTAACCTCCCTGGGCCTCAGTTTCCTCATCTGTAAAATAAGAGAGTTGGACTAGAAGGCCTCAGAGATCCCTTTTATGGGGACCCTAGTGATTTCCACATCCCTAAGATGACCTTATCTGACTTCTTAAAGCACTGAAAGTCTATCCCACTTTCATTAGCACATGATTCTGATCTTTCTCTAAATGGTGCCCATATTATTTCTTCTGTGTCAGTTTTATCTACCTAATTTGATTCTAAGCTCTGTGAGGACAGGGATCATGTTTGTGTCCTGACTATTGTCTTAAGAACTCAAATACTTGTCCAATAGACATCAGAATCACCAATTCTCACTGTAGTCAGCTTTGTGGTCTTTGTCTATAACCTGGTGTTCTCTGTCTGGGCAGGGGTACTGGGGGATCCTATAAAGCAGCGCAAAGGATTTCAAAGTTCTTTAAAGTCATCCTCCCTCGGGGCAGCTAGATGGCGCAGTGGATAGAGCACCGCCCTGGATTCAGGAGTACCTGAGTTCAAATCCGGCCTCAGACACTTAACACTTACTAGCTGTGTGACCCTGGGCAAGTCACTTAACCCCAATTGCCCCTCAAAAAAACCCACCAAACAAACAAAAGTCATCCTCCCTCATTTGCTGGTTGATGTCTGAAACTCTTTTAGGGACAGGGCTCATCATTACCCATTAGGGATCAGAATTAAAGTAACTTTAGGGAGGCTCAAAGACTGGAAGGCTTGTTGGGGGCAGGAATTTAGAACAAAGGATTGAGGTGAAGGGTATCTAAATAAAAGTTTTTGCTCCTTGCCGGCTTTCCACTCACCTGGGCAATCAAAAGAATTTCAGCGCTCAAAATACTGAGGGATTGAAGATCCAGACTGCCCTTGTTGTTGTTGTTGTTGTTGTTGTTGTTTTTAAATACATAGCCCCTGAATGTTTCTGAAAGGGTACAGGTTGGCAATCAGAAATCAGTTGGGAGTTATAAAGACTTTCTAACCCTAGGTCAGAGAGAGGCTTGAAATAAGGGTAAAGATCCTCCTGTCAGAAGGAATTTAATTTCAAAGGCAGATTAAGTGTTTGTAGGTGCTGCTTAGTGGGTGGCTCTTCTGTGTTTTAAAAGCATTTGGCTCCTAGAGGTGAGAACTTTCCTTCTGGAGAGAAAAAACTGAAAATACCCAAGGCTGAAAGATTGCCCTCTCCTTGCAAGGATAAAAACAGTTAAGGATTTTTGCTAGTTTGATAGGAAATGAATGCAAAGGACCTACCTCCAAAGAATAGTCAAAGCTGAAGCTGCTGGGCTCTAAACTAAATCAGAGATGGTAGGGTCTGCTCCTCTTTTCATCTGAATATGGCAGCCCCTCTAATGAGGACTCCAGCTGAAGCCAGAAGGTAGAAGGACAGAGAATCCCCATAGCCATGTGTCCAGCAAAGCAAACATGGTAATGGCCATGAATGGCTTACAAAGACAAATTTAGTGGAAGCCCCAAATGGATGTAGTTGGGAGCAAAATGAGGAGAGGCATTTCTGTATAGAAGGAAGGGATGGGAATGGAAGGCCTTGTCTATCTGAGCTGCATGCTGTATGCTTGGAATATCCTTTCTAAATTATGGTTAAAAAACCCACTTCCTTCTGTTGAATACTGAATGACCTATGAGTGTCTCATTTCATTCCAATATAGGACCTAAAATACCAGTGGAACAGCCCAGTCAGGCTCAATCTATTACGGGAGCAAAGTCTATCAGAGACGACATGCTGTACTCTGAGAGGAGCAGGCCTGATGACAATGTACTGTGATATCACCAGAACACACTGGTGGCCTTCAGTGTTGAAATGTGAGTTGCCCCATGACATATGTCTCCCTTGTATATGTGCCCCTTCACGGTATATCTTGGCCATATATCTTTCTTCCACATGTGTTCCTCCAAATTTGTTCTTTAATGTGTCTACTTTTCCCACTGATAGCATGAGTATTTGTACTCCAGATTTAGGTGGGAACTGTTATAAAAAGACATTTGTTTTTACAGTGCTACTTTTTCAAATACTTCTACTTTAAACTAATTGTATCTGCTGGCCAACTAGTTTAAACAAACACATTGATAGGTGCTTGTAAACTATGGTTTGTTGTGGTTACGAATTCACATAGTGCTTTGAAGCTGGGATTGCTTTTCTCCACTGGGGAAGGGAATAAAAAAGGTTTCTGGGTAGGGGTAAAGTTCTCAGAATGAGGAAGCTAGAGATTAATTTTGCCAACCTTCACCATTTTTCTGGGGGTGTAATCTGAGAATGATAGATATCTTCAAAGGTGAAAGAAGGCAACTCATTGGTGAATGGTTGGGTGGGCTATATAGAAACAAAGGGAGATTATCATGGAGGAAGCCAAAGGTGTGTATGTTGGCGGGAGGGGAGGCAATGGGAAAGGCATTTGCAACAATAGGTGTAGATTCTACAACACTACCCTTCTCTTTTTTTTTTTTTTTTTGCAGGGCAATGGGGGTTAAGTGACTTGCCCAAGGTCACACAGCTAGTAAGTGTCAAGCGTCTGAGGCCAGATTTGAACTCAGGAACTCCTGAACCCAGGGCTGGTGCTTTATCCACTGTGCCACCTAGCTGCCCCCACAGCTAGTAAGTGTCAAGTGTCTGAGGCCGGATTTGAACTCAGGAACTCCTGAATCCAGGGCTGGTGCTTTATCCACTGAGCCACCTAGCTGCCCCCCAGCACTACCCTTCTACAATGCTGCTGCCTCATCTGACCTCTGCTTGGAGACCTACAGGAAGGGAGGGATAATTCACTACCTCCCAAGTATTGGAACACTGGGGCATATACCTGCTACAGTTAATTGCTTAACCTATTGAATTTGGAAAGTCAGATTAGAAACGCTAATCAGTTTTGGGAGAAAAGTTGAAACCCAATAGTCTTAAGCTAGCAAAGGAGAAGTGATTTGGAGTGGTGCAAAGGACATTGGCCAATTAGCCAGGAGACCTGGGCTGCAGTTCCAGTTGTAACTGATTTGCTGTGTGACCTGGGGCAAGTCTATTCATCTGTCTTGGGTTTCGGATGTCAAAGAAATGGGTAGGGTAGAGGTTGGGCAGGAAAGGGAGGAGACCTCTGTAGTATGAGCAAATACCCAATCCCAGCCCACACCTGTGGGCCAGTCACTTTCTGCCTGCTTGTCTGTCTGGGTTTGTAGCCTGTGTTTCTCTGTCTCTGCATGTGTCTCTGGCTTACTGTCTCTCTCACCAGAACACTTAATTTAGTATTTACTAAATAACATACTAAATAATAACCAATCAGTCAATTAAGAACAACTTACTAAATACCTACTGTGCTTGCTATAAGCACTGGGGATACAAGGACAAAAGTCTTCTGGCCACTTTCTGTAGATACATGGATAGATAGATGATAGAGAGATAGAGAGATAGAGATAGATAAATAGAGATAGACAGAGATAGATGATAGATAGATAGATAGATAGATAGATAGATAGATAGATAGATAGATAGATAGATAGATAGATAGATAGAAAGATAGATAGAAAGATAGAAAGAAGGATAGGGCTAATTTCATACCTTAGAAGGTACTTCATAGCTCTGATATTCTATTAAAATTGGAGTGTCCTACTAAGAACTTACTTGGTTATGAAGGGAATTGAAGGTCCTCTCAGGATACCTATTTGAAAACCTCAAGGGAAAACTCCTTAAAGGTTGGGGTAGGGGAGCAGGGAGAACGTGGGAGGAACTTGAGGGATAGTTGAAAGAGTGCTGGGCTTGGAGTCAGGAGCCCTGGGTTTGAATGCTTTGTAATAGTTCAACCTTTTCCCAGCCTGTTTCATTATCTGTAAAATGGGGATAACATATACTACTTGTCTTACTGGGTTGTTATGATGAAAGTGCTTTGTAAAGCACCATATAAATGGGAGTTATTATTATTCCCATTTCACAGATGGAAAACCTGAAGCTCAGGGTAATTACATGGCTTTCACAGTCACTGGGATAGTTAAGAAGAATGGGAGCCCTCATGTTGGAAGGGGAAGGACATTTCCATTGAGGTCTTTTCTTTGTAGGTGTCATAGTAAAAAGAAAGGGACAAGACCCTAACTTGGTGACACATTTGCTACTTTGTTTTGAGTTTTGATTTGCTCTCAGAAGGCTGAAAATAAATCATAACAGAATCTCAAGGCTTATGTGTGAGTGGGGGGCCAGGGGTGGGATGGAAGAACAGTATCCTATCTATATATGCCATCCAGGGACAACAGATGAGCAGGACAATTAAAAAATTCATCCTCCCCCATCTCCTTTACTTACACACACACACACACACACACACACACACACAGGCAAAACCACCACCACCAACCCTCCTTCCTCATCTCCATGTTTTCTGCTCAGTTCCATCCTCTGAGGGATAAATTAGGAGGTCAGATGGATAATCTGGGAAGCCTTCCAGATTCTTTTTTCCCCCCTGAGCCTCAGGCCTGAGCAGGGCCCTCCCTCCCGTCTGCTGGGGAGTCCTTGGCTGTCAGACAACACAAAACTAGGTAGGTGCCATTCCCTCACCTCTTATGGCTCACCTCTCCTTGCTCCAAGGCATCCAGTGCCCCTAACCATTTTCATTCCTTTGTTAAACCTGTCTCCAATCCTTATTTTATACTAAAGTGTGACTGACTAATACTAGCTTAAAGGATTCATTCTCCTGGAGGAATTTGTTTTTGAAAAGGGATCTGTGTTAAAATAAGGGAATGAGGAGCTAAGAGTGGGAAGTGACTTGGTCTTTATGGAGAGAGAATTAGACAAGGATCACAACATTTAAGAATCACAGAATCTTAGAGGTATAATGGACCTCAGGGTCCCTCTAGTCCAAAGTTTCTTAAACTATGGGTCTTGACCCCATGTGGGGCGAAGTAACTCAATGTGGAGGTTGTGAAAAATTTGGCAGATTTGGCAGTAAAAGGTTATGTATACCTATTTTATTTCTCCGGTGAAAAGGGGTCATGAGTGGAAAAAGTTTAAGAAGCCCTGGTCTACTCCAATCTAGACCTTAGTAAATCCCTTCTTTAACACTGCTGGAAAAAAAAATTAAAAAACAAAACAAAACAAAACACTGCTGGCTGAATACCTCCAGTGATAGGGAACCTACTACCTCCCAAAGCAGCCCATTCTATTTGGACACTACAGATAGGTGGAGCAGTGGATAGAGCACCATTCTGGAACTACTTGAGTTCAAATTTGGCCTCAGACACTTACCAGCTGGGTGACCCTGGGCAAGTCACTTCACCCTATTTGCCTCAGTACCTCACCTGTCAAATGAGCTAGAAAAGGAAATGGCAAACCACTCCAGTATCTTTGCCAAAAACCCCTAAATGGGGGTCAGGAAGAGTTGAGCATGACTGAAAAGAATAAAGAACAATTGTTAGGAAGTTTTTCTTGACCTCAAGTCTAACTTTGTGTCTTTGTAATTTCTACCCTCTGCTCTCATTCCTAAAAACTGAAAATAAAAGTCCCCAATATTTGCAAACCACGTTAGCTCCTCTAGCTGCTAGTGGGGATGTGGAAGTCAGTATCTGGGGTAAAACTGAATGGGCCTGCACCTCCTCCCCAATCCAGATAATTGACCTTTTACTCCTCCAGTCCCCAAGACTTCATTTAGCAATCCACATCAACAGGAGCCAAGAAGAGTCAACTCCCTTTCCCACAGGACAGCTGTCTTGTTGTCCCCCAACCTTCTCTTTCGGAGGCTAAATATCTCTAGTATTTAAATCAATCCTCATGTGAAAGGGGCCTCAGCCTGCTCATGATCTTGGTTGATTTCATCTGGACGATCTGCAGTTTGTCCATTGTCTTTCCTAAACTGTGTCACTGGTAATTAGGCAAAGTAGTTCAGACATGATCTAAGCGGGCAAAGGATGTCAGGATAGTGAACTTCCTTGTTCTGAACACTAGGATTCTATCAACGTAGCCCAAGATTTTGGGTGGCCATCTCCAACTGTTGACTTTTGTTGAGCTCAGAGTCAACAAAACCCCCCACATCTTTTGCACTTGGACCTTTGTCCAACTAGACTCCCCCCCTAGTATGTACTAGTGCATTTCAAACCTTTACATTCAACTTCTTCTATTTGGTGCATCATTTTGGCCTGTTTGGAGTCTGATTCTGTCCATCCATAAGCAAAATACAAGTTCCCCTCTTCCAAACTGGTATATTTCTATCAAAGTTACTACTATCCTTCCAACCATGCAGGTTCTCACCTTGGAATCATCCCTGGCTTTACCTTCTCCTTTATACCATACATTCAATCAGTTATTCAGTCCTGTTAATTTTACCTCAATAACATCTCACGGTCCACTCACATGGCTACCACCTAGTTCAGGTGAGGACTTATCTTTCACCATCTTTCATAAAGCCTTTTTTTGGAGGCAGTTGGGGTTGAATGACTTACCGAGGGTCATACAGTTAGTGTCTGAGGCCAGATTTGAATGCTACTGTCTTACAGAGAAGTATATATGTGTGTGTGTGTGTGTGTGTGTGTATCTCCTTAAAATATCCTATCTATATATATCCTTGTAATACTATAATCGTTTTCTTCCCTTACTTTTACCTGTCCCGAATAATTTCCATGTTTATTATTAGAGACATAGGAAGTACCAAAGTTTTTTCTAAGAGTTATAAGCCAACTGCTTTCTGGGTTTGTCACTGTCTAACAATGTGACACTGTCTAGCAAGTGAATTCACTTCTCTGGGTTTCACCTATAAAAAGAGGATGTTGGGCTAGATATCAACAAAGCCTTTTACATCTCCTATACATGCATGCATGTATACATACATACACACACATATATATTATCTATATACACATACACACATCTATCTACCCATCCATTCACCTACTCATCTACCTACCCATCCACTCATCCATCCATTTATCTGTCCATCCTTCCATCCATTCATCCACCTACCCACCCATCCATCCACCTACCTATCCATCCACCTACCCATCCATCCACCTATCCATCCATCCATCCATCCATCCATCCATCCATCCATCCATCCATCCATCCATCCATCCATCCACTCATCCATCCATCCATCCATCCATCCATCCATCCATCCATCCATCCATCCACTCATCCATCCATCTATCCATCCATCCATCCATTGACCCATCCCCCCATCCCCCCATTCATCCATCCAACCATCCAACCATCCAACTATCCATCCATCTATCCTGAGAGGCATTATACCAACCTCCCTTTCCTGATTCTTTTTTGTTCTTTAGCAGTATTCCCTCCCATATTCCCAAAGTATCCTTTTTTGTTGTTGTTTTCCCACAGTTTTCTCTAAGGGAAGAAAGAAATTTGATAAACTTGTTAAGGTGGAGGTGATAGGGGCCTCCCCCAACCCCTTCCAATATACCTGCATGTGTGGCTTATGTTTTCAAAGGACCAAAGGGCAAAGGAGGAATGCTTAACCAAATAAGATGGTAATATGTGGAACTATTGGGACCTGAAAGCATACAAAGCATGTCTGTAAAGTGTTTATTAATATCATAAACCCAAAGGAATGAGATTTCAAGCAGTCCATTAGGGAAAGTATTGGGGGCAGAAAGGCCTTTCTGGAGCTCCTTCAGTCACACTGCAGAGGAGACACATCTGCTGATATATGAGGCCCTGCATCTCTCTGTCTTTCCCCTCTCCTTTCTTTTATTTCTCCTCCTTTTTCCCTCCTTCTTTTCTTCTTCATCTACCTTCCCACTATGGGTTGCCCTTATTTAGAAATAATTTGTTTATAAATGGTTTGTTGATAAGTTAATTCACAAATTATAAGTTTATAAATGACTATTTCCTAGATAATCTTTTTTTCTTTGTTTAGTTTTAATGATGCCTTTGGTTTTACATCACAGTCATTTCTGTATATACTTTGCTCTCCTGGTCAGTCCTCTCTCCTGAAAAGAAAAATAATTAGCCAAAACCAACTGACTTAGCGACTATGCCTAACAGGGTATGTAGTATTTCAAGTCCATAGACTCCCACCTCTCAAATGACAGGCGGGAGGTAGATTTCCTCATCTCTTTTGTAGAGTCAAGATGGGTCACTGTAATTACAAAGCATTCAGTGTAGGGATTTTTTTGTTCTTCTCATTTGCATTACTGTAGTCACTGCTACATGCTATAATTTAAAGTACCTCTGACTTCAGAGCTCTATCTTTTTTTGCTGAACACTTTGATCCTTGCTAAAATGCAAATCCCCAGGAGCAGGTTCCTACTTTGAAACATCAAATGACTGACTCCCCACTCCTCCCTTAAGAAGCTCTAATCAATCCTGGCTTCTTAGGTTGGGGGTGAACAACCTGTGGCATAGATCCCACAGAGAAGTCCCTGAGGCAACCATGCCTCACCTTTTTTTTTTTCCACCTTTTTCTATACTGAATCCTGTATCTCTTTAACAGAAGCAGGGAATTCAGTGTTTCCTCCTATTGCCTGCCACATTCCCTATTCTTTCTCTCCTGCTCTTTAAATCTCATCTCCAACTAAAAAAGTAATTGAAGTCCATGTGCCTTTTGACCACATGATGCCATTACGAGGCATATACTTTTAAAAAGTCAAAAACGGGGAGAGGTTCTACATGCACACACAAAATGGGCGTCCATCCCTTGGGGAATGGCCAGACAAATTGTAGTAGATGAGTACGATTCCTTGTTACTGTGCCATTGGAGCAGCTGGACGGTGTAGTAGGGTCGGGGCTGGGGGTGGGTGGGGGGTGGGGGAGTGCTAAGTTATGAAGGGCTCTGAATGCCCAAAAGAGGATTTTCTGTTTGATCCCAGAGGTAACAGGGAGCCACTGGAGTTTATTGAGTAGGGAGGTAACATGATAGGACCTGTGCTTTAGGAAAGTCACTAAAATGCTTTGCACTTCTTAAAATCAATTTAAATCCATAGATTTCATTTCCATTATTATAGGATGTGAACAGTATTAGGGATTGGGCCTGAGATTTCATAAGTATATTAAAATTTCAGGTGAGAAAACTTATTTTACCAATGCATGTTGTCATCTTTGCCGCAATTTAACAGTCTTAGGGAGTTGCCCAGAGCACTGAGAGCTAATCCACCTGCCTAAGGTCACACAGCCAGCATGTGTCAGAGGTGGGACTTGAACCCAGGTCTTATTGGCTTCAAGACCAGCTCTCCATCTATTACAGGATTCTGCCCCTCAGTTATTGTAAGTTTAAACAGTATAACAACAATGAAGATAACAATTTATGACAACAAATGCACTAGGTTAAAAAAAATCTTCAGGATATATACATATACACAGACATTTACATATACATATACACATACACATACATATACAAATACATATATACCTACACACATACATATGCATATGCATATACATATACATATACATAAATATAAACTTTTTACTGTAAGAAGAGTTTCAATTCTAGGTTCTAGGGCACCTCTAAAAAGTATCGGGGGGGGGGGCGCTAGGTGGCGAAGTGGATAAAGCACAGGTCCTGGAGTCAGGAGGACCTGAGTTCAAATCCAGCCTCAGACACTTGACA
Organism: Dromiciops gliroides; assembly: GCF_019393635.1. Lineage (NCBI taxonomy): Eukaryota > Metazoa > Chordata > Mammalia > Microbiotheria > Microbiotheriidae > Dromiciops > Dromiciops gliroides. Next base: position 154,435,873 of record NC_057862.1, read on the forward strand.
CTTACTAGCTGTGACCCTGGGCAAGTCACTTAACCCCAACTGCCTCACAAAAGAAACAAACAAACAAAAAAGAAAAAGTATCAGCTAGGTCTAGAGTTCATTCAAGTTGCCCAGCACCTGGGGGAAGTTACTTAGAACTTTCTCTCCCAAGGGGAAAGAAGAAGGAAGGGGGGCGGATTAGAGAACTATTCCTGTTAAGGCATAATTTGGGCAAGATCATATGACGTTCCTTCCAACACTTAGATTCTGTGATTAAGCAAAATTTTGGGGCAGCTCGGTGGTGCAGTGGATAGAGCACCGGCCCTGGAGTCAGGAGTACCTGGGTTCAAATCTAGCCTCAGACACTTAACACTTACTAGTTGTGTGACCCTGGGCAAGTCACTTAACCCCAATTGCCTCACTAAAAAAAAAAAAAGCAAAGTTTTGCCAGAGTGAATTCATCATCCCTCAAAAAAAAAAAAAAAAAGGTTTCAGTGGGGAGAAGCCACTGGCTTGGGTGGTCTAGTGGTCATCCCTTTTTTGAGGGCTTGAAGTTATAAAGTGCTGTTGTTCTGGTAGAACTAGAAGTATATTCCTCCCCTAATTCTCGACCCTTGCTCTCTCTCTAGGCACATCAATAATTTTGGTGGCATTGCCCTCTCAATGTTCTCTTCTCAGTGAACTCTGCTTGTAGTGCTGTCTGTGCCACTCATTTGACTTTTTGATCACATTCTACCTTCACTGCTCTTGTTGTACGTGCAGGCCTTCTTCTGGAGATTGTTGGATTAGATTGGGACAAGGTAAGCCTACATTTCAAGGGCAGACCAATGGGATTGTGTCCCTATGTAATGTTCCTTCTGGCTTTATGTCTGTTTGTTTTAACCCCATCATGATCAAAGCGAAGCTGCATCAAAGTTAGGGGGGAAGGGAGGATTTTCATTCTTGGGATTGAGGCAATGTCCCTAAGTACTTGGAAGGCAACTGACAGATTTCTACTAGATGAAAGCACCAAGGCTAAATTAAAAACCACTTGCGAGGCATTTTGACAGAAAACTAACTAGAATCACAGAATTTGGGAAATGGAAGGACACTTAATGGATATGTAGTACAACCCATACCTGAAAAATAATTCACTTTACAAGATATTAGGCAAAACCCCACTTGTTTAAAGACCTCCAATTAGGGGGCAGCTGATTGGCACAGTGGATAAAGCACCTGCCCTGGATTCAGGAGGACCTGAGTTCAAATCCAGCCTCAGATACTTGATACTAGCTGTATGACTCTGGGCAAGTCACTTAACCCTCATTGCCCTGTTTAAAAAATAAAACAAAACAAAACAAAGACCTCCAATGAGGGGGATAGCTCTACCACCCAAAACAGATAATTCCATCTTTTTGAGTTTTCCTTGCATCTAGGTAAAAATCTGCCTCTTTGTAAGTTCCACACATTGTTTCTGATTCTATTCACAGGGGTCAAGTGGTAAAAGTCTAATCCCTCTATATCTATAAAGCACTTAGCATAATGCTTGTTACATTCAGTTCAGTCATTTTTTTCTCAGTAGTGTTTGACTCTTTGTGACCCCATTTGGGGTTTTCTTGGCAGAGATACTGGAGTGGTTTGCCATTTCCTTCTCCAACTCATTTGACAGATGAGGAAACTGAGGCAAATAGGATTAAGTGACTTGTCCAGGGGTCACACAGCTAGTAAGTGTCAGCGGTCAAATTTGAACTCAGGAAGATGAGCCTTACTGACTCCAGGTCCGGCACTCTATCTACTTCACCACCTAGCTGCCCCTCGTACATAGTAGGTGCTTAATAAATGCTTGTTCCCTCCCCCACCTCCAGTCTGTGTGATAATCCTTCAAATTCTTGACAGTACCTATCACATCATGCCTAAATCTCTCCTCTTAAACTGAAACATCTTGAGTTCCTTCAATAAATCTTCATCTAGCTGAAATTCTAGACTCTTCAACATCCTGATTGCCCTTCTCTGGATTCTTTATAGATTTTTCAATGTCCTTCCTAAGACATGGTTGTTGTTGTTTGTCTTTCATTCTGGAAGAGGACCACAACATGGGGGTCATGTCATGACTTGTACTGAATTGGATTTAAGTGAGGGAGGGCTGTGCAAGGTCACCAATCTCACTCTCTCCTCCAAAGCCATCTGGGCCCATTGTCAAGATATACATCAGGAATGTCTGAAGGTGGCCCTGGATGTTTAAGGCAAATGAGGTTAAGTGACTTGCCCAGGGTCACACAGCTAGTGTCTAAGGTAAGATTTGAACCCAGGTCCTCCCAATTTCAGAGCCAGTGCTCCATCCACTGTGTCACCCAGCTGCCCCTGAACACAGAACTCTAGTTGTGGTGTGACATCAGAATGAATACTTCCTTATTCCTAGAAGCCGTGCCTCTCTTATTGTACCTAAAGACTGAATTAGTTTTCTTGGCTGACATATTCTACTATTCACTCCTATTAAACTTGCAAACCTCTAAATCTCCATGTACTCTTGTCATATCTCCCCAAGAGGCAAGTCCTTTAGAACCTGAAATCAGAACATGTAGCCATTGTTCATTCAACAAACACTTATTAAGTGCCTCCTATATTGAGAGCACCCAGAAAGGACTCCCGGGGGTCAGGAGCAGATGCAAAATGAACATGATCGATAATATAATAATTAGTAAAAATTTAATTTTCCATTAAAAAGCATTTTAAGGTCACAAAGTGCTCATGAGAATCTCACTGGAGACTCACAACAACCCTTAATTCAAGTAAGTAGTCTATATATCTCCCCCAATTAAATTGGCAAGCCAAGAAACATTATTAATACCTGACAGGCACTGTGCTAAAGGCTGAAGAAACAAAGGTGGGGCGGGGGCAGGGGGATATACTCCCTGACTTAATGAAGTCCACTGGGGGAGACAGAATACAAAAATCTGTGTACACGCAAGATAAAATCAGCAACTTCCAACTCATATAAAATCTATATGAGAATGGTCCTGGTACACATCAAGAGTATCCTTGATGAAAACATGAGAAAGGAAGAGGCAGACTCCTGCAGATGATTTTCCACATTAGATTACGCTTTCGTTGCCATACAAACTCGAGAGCCTACAAATTTTTAATGTGTTCGGTTGTTAGTGATAAAATGGCATTTGATTCAGTACAGCAAAACATATAATTAAAGGTTCTTTAATAATAGGTCTGCTGTTTATGGGTTAAGATTAAAGAAGATCCATGGATAGATGGAACCACAGAGATAAATTTTTTCAATGACCTTCTGATCATCTTAATCAAGTGAATCACGAAACAGAGAGAAATATGTTCATCAAGGTGTTTACTATCATTATAGAAGAAGTTCTGTATAGGGTCTGAATAGAAGAATTATTGTCTTCCCTGGCATGATGTAAACCCCTTGAGGGCAGGGGTTGCACCATTTTTGTCTTTGTATTTCTAGCACTTATTATATTTCCTTATATATAGTAAGAGCTTAATAAATATATATTGCATTTAATTGAGAATTATTCCTTAGAGATAGTGAGTTCCTCTCAATATATATGGAGCAGAGGATATTTTTCAGTTGTTTTTCAGTCATGTCTGACTCTTTGTGACTCCATTTGGGGTTTTCTTAGAAAGCTACTGGAGTGGGGGCAGCTAGGTGGCACAGTGGATAGAGCACCAGCCCTGGATTCAGGAGGACCTGAGTTCAAATCCAACCTCAGACACTTAACACTAGCTGTGTGACTCTGGGCAAGTCACTTAACCTCAATTGCCTCACACACACACACAAAATTCCAGAAAGCTACTGGAGCGGTTTTCCTTTTCCTTTTCCTTTTCCAGCTCTTTTTATAGATGAGGAAACTGAGGCAAACAGGGTTAAATGACTTATCCAGGGTCACAGTTAGCAAGTGTCTGAGGCTGCATTTGAAATCAGGTAGTTGAGTCTTCCTGGTTCCAGGCCTGGCACTCTATCCACTGATCCACCTAGTTACCCTAGGATGTAGTACTAATAATTCAAAAACTAGAATACTATAGAACCCTCTCAATGAACTCCAGGACCACTCAAAAGAGACAGACCAGATGGATAAAAAAAAAATGCACATTGTCTAGATTATGCTAAGCAATTTGATGGACAGCTAGTTCACCTATCTTGAATAGGTAAGCATACTGACAAGAAGTTGGGCCCAGAATTTAATAGGAGAAAGAGATCTGGGCTGCATTGCAGATGGAGGATTTTGTGGCACTTTGAATGATCTCAAGCAACTCCCTGAAGTAAATGCCTATCTTTTCAACTCTAGTATTCTCCAGGTGATAGCATATGTCTATGAATCAGGAACACATGATCTCTGAAGAATCCAAATTGAAGGTGACACAAAGGGCAGTGGAGAGACGTCTGGTTCGTACAAATATGCCACAGCATCTTAAAGCATATTATAGCAGATTAAAATCTTCAGTCTCTGGGCAGATCCGCATTATTGAGGATTTATGGAAGGATGTGGACATGAATTCCACAAGTGGCCAGTTGCCATTTGCCCAGTGGACGTGATACCCACATGCACAAGATTACAAATACACTAAAGTATTTAATGAAAGATTGACTCTCTCCACCTTCAAAAACAGGATACGCCCCAAGAATACATCCCTTGCCTGCAATCTAGGCATGTCTGGGATTTTTACTGGAGGTGTACCTGCTGCCCATGTGTACCTGGCTAATGTTTTCAGTTTTGCTATGGGGAAAACCTAGAACTTTCCCTCTTTCAGAGTCAAGTCCATGAAACCTGAACAATATCCAAGCGACAGAGGTTTGGTTCTTTTTTGTTCCCTCTCTGTGGTGTGCAAAGGACAGGTAGGAAAGGCCTCATGGAACCCCCCTGTCTCAGGAAGCTCAGGACATGAATTTCTGAAGAATATGCCAGATTTGGAAGAATGGATCAGCCAAAGTAAACACATTGCAAGGATGTCAGAGAGCCCTGAGAGAATGGGAAAAGAAACAAGTGTAGAAGGCAGAGGTAAAGGTTGCAAAAGACCAGTTTGATTGACTTTATTATTTCCTTGAAGGACAAGCCTGTTGTCTGGGCTAGGCTAGCACAAGCTGAACATGAATCCCACTGTATACATGATACTTTAGACTTGCCCAAAGAAGGTTGGGTTTGGAGTTTATCCAAGTTTGGGGTTTCTTTTCCGTAAAGAAATGAAAATTAATTTAATGCACTTCATTTAATGGATCTAGATGTCACAGTGAGTTTTGTTTGCAATAGAAAGAATGCAAACCCCACCCCAAGAACCCAACATTCAACCGCCTCAAAGTCTTTTTTTTTAAAGAATTTGGATAAGTTTGGTTAATAACAACTACAAATTTTCTTCTAAGTCTTCTATTGTTCTGTGAATATGAGCACAGAATTCATTTGTTATGCCTCATTCTTACTGCATTCAGAAGTTAGCCTGGCACATAGTAGGTACTTAATTCTGTCTGGCACATAATAGGTATGTAATGCTTATTCACTCACTGATTGACTATGTGAATAATCTACCACTTTTCCAGTGTAGGGTTAGAGATAGGTACTAGCACTATGATTTCATCAGTATGGGGAATTCCCTGGTGAGGAAATGCCCTCTACCAATACATTTGGTGACTCCTCTAAAATTTACAATCTTAGAGAACTGCCTATTGTTCTGAGAAATTAAGAGAAACCCAGTCTTTCCTGATTCCAAGGCCAGATCTGAATCTATCATAACTTGCTGCCTCTCTTTATAGTCATCCATGTCCTTAATGATTGTTTGTACCACTTCTCATGTTCGAGTCATGCTTTGTTGATAATCTCATTGAACTTTGCTTACCATCACCATCCATCTTTTCCATGGCTCTTCAGGTCATCCACAAGTCTGATTCTTCAGAGATCATGGGGTTCCATGATTCCTAGTCATACAGGTGAATATTAGCGTTAAAGAAAGACACGTTTCACACCAATGAATAGCTTAGAGTTATTGAAAGAACCACACAATTTCCTCAAATTCTCCTATTCGTTTTTGAGCTTCTTCATTTTCTTTGAACAGATTCATGAACAAGTCAAATGTACTGATCAGTTAACTCAATGGGCTACCCTTCTAACATAATGACATAATAAGGGCAAAATGTGCTTTTCACTTTGTTTTTCCAATGTGATTAGGTAGAGCTCTTCTGAGTCACTAGAGATCTCATGGAGGAAGCCCTTTTGTGCTCCAGGGACTGATGGGAGAACTTAATTGGAAGTCCCTTCACTTCTGTGAACCTTAGTTCAACTCATCCATAAAAGAAGGATAATAACAATTTCATTATTTATCTCACAAGGGTTGGTATGAAGAAGAATGTTTGCAAACCACAAAGCTCTATAAAAAATGTGAGCTTTGGGGGTTATTGTCTAAGGGCCAGATCTCTCATGAAGCTTTCCTGGACCCTGAGTAGCTAAAAGTATTCCTTCCATCTCTGAATCTCCTACACTACTTTGTACCTCTTCTTTTTACTTTTAATACACTAACTTGTATTTTGGCGAGGGGGGGGGTATATTGTCTTCCTTACTAGATTAGGACAGGATGTCTTTTATAGTAGGTTCTCAATAAAGTTTTTTAAATTCAGTTTGATGAATGCTTTACCTAATGTCTATTAACTAGTTGATATCCAACAATAGTCAACCATTATATCACACCTGTGTTAGCATATCCATTCTGGTTAGCAAACCAACTGGTTTGTTTTCCTAACTGCTGGCTGCTGCCTTCATTAGGGGCTGTTAGCACATGAAAATGATGCATTGTTAAGCTTGGCAAAAGAATTGTGAGCTTGTATTTGTTCTTTGATTCCCACCCACTCCCAAAATATATTGGTTGGTTGTTGTTGGGTTTTTCCCCCCTATCCTCCTTATGCTGAGGAGAGAAAATTTTGCTGAATAATGGGTCTTTTATCGATGTGTTAACAGCACCTATGGAGAAAATTTGAGGAATTAACCATTAGTAGATCAGGAATATTAGAGACTAGTATAATCTACTAAATGACTGATCTTTGAGGGACATAACCTACTTATGGATATTATGTGAGACATGATTTTTTTAAAAAGAAGAAAAAAATGTAATGGGCCCAGGGCACCCCAGAAGTTCTCTGGGGCACATCAAAGAAACTTCTCCTTGAGAAACTAAACCAGACAACAGACACGCTTAGAGAGATAAGTGCAACCAGATCGAACTAAGCTAGCTCCAGGACCCCTACCCTTCATTCTAGTGTCCCTCAACCCTGGGCGATAAGATTAGGTGTGGCTTCTGCCTTTGTGGCAGGAGGAGATGGCTTGAGAGATCTGCAGCCACCCCTCACCAACTCCTCCAGCCACCACCAGTGGGGGATGATCCTCCCTCACTAAAGGAACTTTCCACAGTCAGATGGTCACCCCTATCAGTCCTCTATAAAAGTATCTACCTGTCTCCTGCTCGAGGAGATTGGTATCTCAGAGCTACTCTCTCTGTGCCAGGCCTTTCTCCCCATGAGAAGTCCAAGGACTTCTTTCATGGTTTCCCTTCCCTTCCCCTTCCTCTAAATAAACTACCATCATATTCTAATTGCTTTTGTGTGCAAGAGGGTGTAATTCTTTAAAGAGGAATTCCTAAGGACCCCAAACCCCTATCCCTTTCCAAACCCCGTACCCCATTTTCCCCATGACATTTTTGGCGCCCACAAACCTACTAATGGGAAGAATTCACTAGATCTGAAGGACAGACAAAAGGAGGAAGGGAAACAGAGTGAACAGAATACTCTGTGGAAGAGGAGAGAACACGTTGAGGTAAATTATTGCCTTTTTATTGGGAAAGGGCGGTGACTTTGTTGCTGGATGAGTGATTTAAGATATATTTTTATTTCTTGAATACCACCCCATAGAAAACTTCCCTTGGTTCCAAAAGCCTGATGGTTAAGCTCAATGTAATGGCCTCGATACAGTCTGAAATATTTCTGCAGAGTTTCCTGCTCACTTCTAAAGCCTTTAGGGAGAATAGTTAGTGGGGAATGTGAATGGCCAATTTGAGAAAATCACTGTTTTGGTCTGCCCAATATACCAGGGCTGGCTATGACTAATTTTTAGAACAGCCCCTGGGTAATTACGATAATTTGTTTAATATTGACCTGGGGATAAGCCATGGGCCCATATCCATAAACACAGCACAGCTGATCAAAGTGTGTTCCTTGAGTAGCTTTGCTCTGCTTTTGGCTGAGGGAGAGCCTCTCCCTACCTCTCCATCCCTATTACTCTAGCCCCATGTTGATCTGGCCTTTTTAGGAATCCCCATGGCTCTTGTGATTTATAGACCACATTGCTTAACCCTGGGATCTCTGCTGCCCTGGATTTTGTTTTAATGGTTTCACGTGTGCAGGTCTGCTCCCCCCTCCTTACAAGATGATCTGATTATAGATCGAGAGCTAGAAGAATTGTATAGAAGTCATCCAGTCCAACTTCTTGTTTTTTGCACAGGAGGAAAAGGAAACTGAGGGCCAGAGAGGAAGAATCATAGGAATTAGAACTGGAGGAGACCTCAGGTATTAACTGGTGCATCCTACTCTGTTTTCAGATGAGGAAATAGGGGGCCGCAGAGAGGGGGAGTAACTTACTCCAAGTTACACAGGCAATGAGTAGAGCCAACATTCAAACTCAAATCTTCACATTCCAAAGGTGGCACTCTGTTACACAATGAATTGTGAACTCCTTGATGTCATGAGACCCCCATGGGATTTTCATACCCCAAAGAGCCTAGCACAGAAATGGACGCTAACTCTTCTGCTGTCCTGCACCTCCATCTACCAAGTAGACTCCCCTAGCTTCTTCCTGCTTTCAGGATATCAGTCATTGACACTTAGTATAGATTTCATTCACTGTATTTTTCTTTTCTCCCAGGGGTAGGTCCTTGCAGAGAGGAAATGACTTACTCCCTTTAGCATTTCTTGTTTTAATGAAGTAGGTGGTGAGGGCAGCTTTTTGTTAGAGGATGAGGTCCTTCACTCTCCAATTCCACACTGTACAATTGTATTTGTAGAAGATTGACTCTGGAACTGGCAACATTTTTATTATCTTTATCTGTAAAACTAGTAGAGGGGAACAGTGGGTAGAGAAGTGGTTTCAAAATCAGAAAGACACAGGTCTAGACCTGAAAGGGATCTTAGAGGTGATCTATTCCCTAGCTTCTTAAACTGTGGGCCTCAGCCCCATATGGGGTCATGTAACTGAATGGGGGGCGGTCATGAAAAATTATCAGTAAATGTTTGATTTGTATCTCTAATTTATATACCTATATACCTGGGGTCTCGTAAAAATTTCTCAGGAGAAAAGGGGTCAAGAGTGGAAAAAGTTTAAGAAGCTGTGGTCGGGGCAGCTACATGGCGCAGTGGATAGAGCACTGGCCCTGGAGTCAGGAGGACCTGAGTTCAAATCCGGCCTCAGACACTTGACAATTTACTAACTGTGTGACCCTGGGCAAGTCACTTAACCCCAATTGCCTCACCAAAAAAAAAAAAAGAAGAAGAAGCTGTGGTCTAGTCAAGCTCCTCAATACACTCAGGGGCTGCAGGAACCAGATTAAAATGTAAATGGAGGGGCAGGTAGGTAGTGCAGTCAGTGGATAGAGCACTGGCCCTGGAGTCAGGAGGACCTGAGTTCAAATTCAGCCTCAGACACTTGACAATTACTTGCTATGTGACCCTGGGCAAGTCACAACCCCAATTGCCTCACCCCCCAAAAAAATGTAATTGAGAAAGACTGAATAAAATACAATAAACATAGAAAATGCTCATTTGTAGTTTCCCCGTGTCAATATAAGTCCTGCAGGGATCCTTATGTACAGTTTACTGGTCCCCATTTCTGAGTTTGATACTACTGATCTAGGCCACCCACCCCCATGATTTTCCAGATGAGGAAATTGAAGACCATGGAGGTAAGAGATTTGTTCAAGGACACCTGGATAGAGAAAATAACATGAGGAGGGTATGAGCCCAGACCTTCTAATATATATATGTGTGTATGTATGTAAGTATATATATATATATATATATATGTATATATATATATACACACATGTGTGTATGTATATTCACATACTATATAGACTGTGTGTAGATATATATACCTATGCATGTATATATGTGGATGCATATATGTATATGTACATATACACACATCTATCTATCTATCTATCTATCTATCTATCTACTGAACTAGGTGGCTCAGCAGATAGAGCACTGGGCCTCAGAGTCAGGAAGACCTAAGTTCAAATCTGGCCTCAGACACTTAATAATTGTGTGATCCTGGGCAAGTCACTTAACCTCTGTTTGCTTTAATCTACTGGAGAAGGAAATGGCAAACCACTCCAGTATCTTTGCCAAGAAGACCACATGGATGGTATGGTCCACGGGGTCATGAAGAGCTGGACATGACAACAATACTAAATATGTCACACACATAAGACTTATAGATCAGAAACTCTTTCAACCCCTTTATATTAGAGATGAGGAAACTGAGTTGCAGAGAAGGCCTTTCTTAAATATAGCCCAGTCTATATCAAAGTGAATTAATTAAGTCACCCAGCTGGTAAGTAGCAAATCCAAATTCAAATCCAGGCCAGATCAAATTCGAGATCTAGTATACTTGCCATCATGTCTAACCCCCACCTCAAGTGGTCTCTTGGCTTTCTTCTGGCTTTGGCATTCTCTGAGACCAGGATGCTGTTTGGCCCAGTGCTTTGCACAGAGGCTCATCGATTTAGAACTGGAAAGGGTCCTTGGGTCATCTAGACCCTTCGCCCTTGTGTTATAGAAGAGGAAACTGGGCAGTGACTCGTCCAAGATCATAACTGTGTGACCTTGCTCACATCACTTCCTACAACAGGCCCTCTGCCCCTCTCTGGTGCTGGATTCCTTATTTGCCCTCTGAGTCATCTTGAGTGCGATGGGGGAGGGGGGAGTCCCGGTGTCTGTGCATAGGGAGTGGATCCCACTATCAGAGTAAAAGTTCCCAGGTAAAACCTCCTGGCTGACCTGAGTCAGGATCACTCCTTCCCTAGCTCCGCCCCTGAAATAACAAGCCAAAATGTAACCTTTTTTTTTTTTTTGGTTGCTCCAACTCCCCGGGAGTGTTGATTTAGCAGGAGTACACATAACACTAACCTCGGCTTGTTTGGACAGCGGAGAGCCGCCTTGCCTGAGCCTTCCCTGTACTTGACTAAATAAGCACACTGGTCCTTCTGCCATTGCGGCTGTGTCCCACGGAGCGCAGGGGGGAGGGGGCTGGCCCTGGGCGAGGGGGGAGGGGCGGAGACAAAAGGGGGGGTTGTTCCTTCCTGTTCTGCCGGCTCTTATCACTGGGTGCTGTTCTAACGCTAGTCAAACATTATTGTGAATAACCCCGGCTCAATAGCAGCAGTGTTAGGCTGGGAAGTCAATATTGGCTGAGCAAACAGAGCAAATAGAGAGTTGCTATTTGCGTAGCTATGAGTATTTGTGTACTCTGACTGCTTCAACAGCGCACTTGGAAATGAAGGAGAAAAAAGAGGCGGGGGGGGGGGCAGTTGGTGGGAAGTTGCTTGAGTTTGGAACAAGGACGGGCCGGTTTGGGATTTTCCCCTCTTAGGCAGAGAGGGAGATGGGAGCAATGACCTTGCCATTCTTCTCTGCTCCTTCCTCGCCCCTCCTCCCCCAGGGCAGAAGAATCTGCCCGGTGCCCAGGGACGGAAAGGTGCCAGGCCACTTTAAAAAATAAATAAATAACATGTCAAAGTGCCTTTTCCTCCAGCAGAGCACTTCTGGCCCGGGCTTGATCTTTTCTCACTCCCTCTCCTTCTCTTAGAATAGACTTCTCGTGGCCAACTGACCTCCCTTTTACCTCCTCCTCCACTTTCCCCTCTTCAATTCCCTTTATTCCTCCTTCTTATTCTCACCCTCTTCTTTGCCCCCCTTTCTCATCCTTTCTTTTCTCCCTTTCTCCTCCTCCACTTTCCCTCATCTTCCTCTTCCACTACCTTCCCTTCGTCTTTCTCTCAGTACGCCTAGTCTTCCCCTCCCTCCACATCCTCTTCCCCCCTCTTCCTTGTCCACCCACCCCACTTCTCCCTCCTTCCTTTCTTCTCCGCCTCCCCTCCCCTCAGCCTCCAGTACCTTCCTCTCTTTCCTCTCTTCTCCTCTTTCTTCCTCCGATCCCCTCCCACCCTAGTTGCTGCAAACCCTGCCTAGAAAAAGTGCAGCGTGGGGCCCTCAGTTAATTTGCATTTTACTCTCTCTTGTTAAAATTCTGGCAGTTTTCACCGGTCCCAGTGACCTTCTCCCAGGCAGACATGCCTATTTATAACAATCTGTCCTTGGCTCAGGCCCCTCCCCGCTGTCCGGGGAACAGGGTTTGATAGCTTGTTCTTTCATGAATACTGGATGAACTCAAGAACTGGCTGTGTGGGAAGTGGCAAGAAGGGAGTTAGGGGGAGGCTAGATGGGTGAAGAGGACAGCTGCGATGGGGCATACTCTAGGGACCGCCTCAGAGAGCTTAGTTTTCTTTAGAAACTCAAAGAACAAATTCGAAGTGTCAACTTTGGTACGTGCTCAGAAGAGGGAGGGAGAATATGTTTTATGGGGGTGGGGCAGACTACTTCATGACCCGCGGGCCTTCCCCCCCCCCACCCCGGTTGCTGGGGCTGGAAGAATGCCCAAGAGACAGAACAGAGTAAAGCCCTGTGCCTCTTCATAGCACTTGGAGTCTTGTACACAGAAGCGGGTCCCTCAAGCTTCCTGGCTCAGTTGGTTTATTAATTTTTAAAATCAATGATTTGTTAAACCCAGTGAGAAAGTTTGCCTCTTGAGGCCTCTGCTCCATATATCAGTGATGGGGCCAGGGGGAGGAGGGAGGAAGAGCTCAATTTGCCACGAGATGGGGACTCAGAGGCATAAGCATCCCTGGGGTTGCTCCAGATGGTGGGAGCTGGGGGGAAGGCGGTGGGGGTGGGGAGAGACTCATGAACCCACAGCATGAAGAATTATGTGGAGGGAAAGAAGGAAAACTGATGGGTAGGAGAATTTGGGCAAGTAAAAAAAAAAGCTACAGAAATAAGGAAGTTTTCTAAAAAGCCCACACGATTTTTCATCTGAGTATATCTACCCACAAACTTTACCTTGCTCTCTCTCCCTCCCTCCCCATTTCCTCATGCCACCCTCTGTGGCCTGGGGTTAGGACTTACAAGCATCTTATCTAGCAAATGCTGTTTCCTGGCATGCACACTTTCCCATAAAAACCTCAAAAAAAGGGGGGGGTATGGGAGAGCTATGGGAGATTCTTTGAGGTCCATTAGTCCTGCTCTCTATTTCATTAGACTTCAGAGTCTTTGGCACAGACAGTCTCTAAGTTCAGAGAGTGAAAGGTAGACAGCATCACCCACCTACCCACCACATATTTAAGAACACTTCCTGGGAATGTCACTACCCACAAAACTGGACTTCCCTCCCCCCCTTTTTCTTTGCATCCCTAGCACTTTAGCACAGTACCAGGAGCATACCGAGTGCATGATAAATGCTCATTGACTGATTCTATGAATTGGGGTAGAAAATGGGGTTACGTTTCATAGTGGTATGGGGCCTGCCCCAACCCTAGCCATGCCTGTGAAACATTTGCTAAGGTTGCTGCCTCTGACCAAGATGCTTTCTTTTTCTGATGCCTGAATGCTCCCCGTTGTTCAAGACCCAGCTCAAGTTCCCACTTTTTACTTGCATCCCAGATCCCAATGATCCATTTGCGTCTACGCTAAATCTCAGAGTACTTACTGCCCATACTCTTCATGAGGACTCGAATTGCCAAGTGCCTTTTTCCTGTGCTGGTCTCGTTTCCTCTCCTTGAGTGTAAGGTCCTTGAAGACAGGGAGATGATTTTGTCATCTCTGTGCTTCCCATAGTACTTAGCCCAGTGTCTCATACCTAGCAGGCTCCCAATTAAACATTCATGAAGAGAATTAAGGGAATGAAGTTGGTTGCTTTTTTTTTTTTTAAGAAGGGGAGAAATGAAGTTGGTGGGACACTCAGCTACTTGGCAGCTCAGCCCTGGACTCACCCTGCATTTCCCTGCCTGTCTGACTTGCCTGTTTACCCATTGTTCATTTCTATCAGCAAAAGCTAGGTGATCAGGGATGCTCTAAAGGCAATTTCTATATGCTATAAAGGTGATCAGTCAGTCAATAAGCATTTATTGAGTGCCTACTATGTGTCAGGCACTGTGCTAAATCCTAAAGTTACAAAAAGAGGCAAAAACCAATTCAATAAACATTAAGTGCCTATGCATCAGGCACTGTGCCAAGCATTGGGAATACAAAAAAAGGAAAAGGTATTCCTTGCCTTCAAGGAGTTTATAATCCAAAGGAGGTTAGAGAAGACCCGAGGACCTCCTAGGTCTCTTCTACTCTAGATTGTGTGATTCTTTCATTGTCTAACTGAAAGGCTTCATGAACAAAGAGCTTGCTTTAAAGCCAGGATGTCCTGGCATATACTGGCTCCACGACCCTGAGAAAATAACTTCATCTCTCAGTGTTCTAGACAACTCTCTAAGAATATAAGTTCCAGAGAGGATGTCAACCTGCCTTAGTAGATTGTCCTCAATGAGGAGCCCACTATAACAATAAAATCATAGGTTCATTCCCTATCCCTATAAATGGCAAGAACATTGGCTCAGTAGAGCCTCGCTCAGGTCCAAGTCCCAATCAAGTGACCTACAAAATGAGGAGTTGGGATAGAAAAGAAGAAAAACATCCCCTGAGCCCCTTCAGCACCCCCCACCCCCAAAAAGTGAAAACTTCATTTTTGCATCTATCCTACAGAATACTGAGGAGGGAAGAAGGGAAGGTTGTTTTCTTAAAGAGATCTTTATCTGCTTTCTTTTCTTTTTCTTCCCTTTTCTCTCACATGGGGCTTTCATGGTTCACAGGTCAGACCTTTTTTTGAACAGAATGGGGCCTTGAAGGTTTATTATCCAGTAATGGAGTTAAACAGAAAACTGTGTCCTCGTTGACCACAATTTTCCACGAACATCATCATCTTTTTTCTGGAGCAAGCAGGGGGTTAGCTCTGACTGGGAGGGCCCAACAGTGATGCTTTGTTGACAAGTAGCTTCCTATTCACAGCAGGAGCCCTTTTTGGGGCACCCCTTGTCCCTTTTCTTGCTCCTTCTTGTTCTCGATGGCTCATGTTGGCTGGGAGGTGGGGTGGGAGGGATCAAGAACAGTGAGCTGCAGAGGAAGATATATTTTCCTTTTCTTCTTTTTTTTCCCCCTCATCTGAGAGGCATTTGGTACTAAATCCTTCTTGGTAAATCACAAATATTGTGAAGCACGTTAGCACTCTCAGCCAAGACAAATGCAATTTGGAATAATTAAGTCCACATGACAAATGGACTCACATTAGTTTTATTTATCTTGAGTGGATTAACAGGAACTAGCAATGGAAAAAGTAATTGTTTTGCTGCTTAGGCCCAGTGAATGGCTGATTTGTTGGAGGCCCCAAGACTTAGAATATTAGAGCCGGAAGGGACCTTTGAGAGCATCTATTCCAATCCCTTCATTTTACAGATGAGGAAACTGAGATGCAAAGAAGGAAAAGTGACTTGTCCATATTGCTTTCATGTGAGCTGCCTAGGGAACTCAATTCAATGCATTCAGACACACCCCATTTTCAGGGTGGTCAGTGGGTAGGAGCATGAATCCCAAACACCCATGAAAGTTAATGAGGCCATAGCATGAATGAGAGGAGGGATTGTAGCCAATAATGCCTATTTAGATTCATCAGGACTCCATGGAGCATGTCTGGGGAACAACTTGGGATAGCAGAGTGGCATCAGATGGAAGGGTATGGGAAAGATGGGGAAGGCAGACTTGCTGGAAAGCAGCTGGCTAGCCAAATTCAGTGGGTGTTCTAGCCATTGGAGAGCTCTCAGCCCGCCCTGGGATAATGCAGGGAAGGTCAGCATCAGCTCTACCAAAGGTCTTGCTTGAATTTTGGAGCATAGGTGATCTGTGACTATGGAGTTCTCATTTGGAGTCTGGAGGGGAATCCATAGCACCATGCCCCGCCTCCCCATCACCTGCTCTAAGAAGTCTTCCCCAGTGACCCCAACAAAGCCCACTCTTACT
Organism: Dromiciops gliroides; assembly: GCF_019393635.1. Lineage (NCBI taxonomy): Eukaryota > Metazoa > Chordata > Mammalia > Microbiotheria > Microbiotheriidae > Dromiciops > Dromiciops gliroides. The sequence continues at coordinate 154,452,002 of NC_057862.1, forward strand.
CTGCATCCCTCTAGCACTGACATTGCCTCCATTTCCTTTTCTGTAAAATGAGAGAAATGGATTCAGAGAACTCTAAGGTCATTTCCAGCTTTCACTCTATGATCCTCAGGGTGCTTCGAAAGGGTGTATAATGACATATTTCTACTTCATAGTAATATTCATTTGATGCAAAAATCTCTGGGAATCTGTATTATCAGATCCTAGCACAGTGCCTTGTCGACTGGATACTTTTAATATTGGTTTGAATTTAAATTTCCCATAGATAGGGAACTCTGTGCTCTCTGCTGGCTGAAGTCAAGGTCACGACAACAGATTTCTTGCTGGAAAGTACCTTAGAGGTGATCTAGACTAACCTCCACGTTTTACAGGTGAGGATACTGAGTCCCAGAGAGGTTGAACGATTTACCAAAGCCACAGAGGTTAATGGTAGTGCTAGGATTTGAATCCAGGTCCTCTGGCAATCTAACAATCTTTCCACCTCACTGCTCTGCCCGGGGATCATTGTTTTTTTGTTTGTTCCTTTGTTTTGTTTTGTTTGATTTTGTTTGTTTTTTTATCTTGGCAAGGTGACCTTCAGGGAGGTGTGGCACGGCCAGAGATAGTTTTTGGTGACCTTGCCTCAGCACCGGCTGCCCTTCTTTCTGGTGTGAGAACCCTCTTTCATTCCCTTCCAAGACTGACTACATCAATCACACTGTATTGGTTCACTTAGGAAGCACCTCCTTCTTGAACAACATCCTATTAGCCAATAGACACTTTCTGACTCTTTTACCCATGAAAACATATCTTGAGGTAGAACACTCCTTGAGGGTAGGGGCTGTTTTTAATTCAATTTAACAATTTTTTTGGGGGGGGGAGGCAATTGGCGTTAAGTGACTTACCCACGGTCACACAGCTAGTAAGTATCAAGTGTCTGAGGTCGGATTTGAACTCAGGTCCTCCTGACTCCAGGGCCCATGCTCTATCCACTGTGCCACCTAGCTACACCCCCCCCTTTTTAAAGATACTTTATAAAAGAACTACCAAGCTAGGTTGGGCATACAAAGAGAAGAGGAAACAATCTTTGCCCTCAAGGAGTTTACAATTTATTGGGGGAACCTGAGCATGTGGATTAACCAAAATACAGCTAGATTCCAATTAGTGCAAATAATAAATTCCAGCATGATTCCTATTCACACTATTCACAGTGTAATTATATGTAAAATATTGTAATTGGTTACAGCCCAGTGGAAATATGCTGTGTGAATTAGAATAATGGGACCACTTCCCAGAATTCATTATTCGGGCTAATCGGGGATCTAGCTGTACTGTATATACAAAGTAATTTCCAGGAGTTCACAGGTTTGAGAAAAAAAAAAGGCAGTGGGGGGAAAGGAGAACTAGGGCTAAGGCTGTGTCCCCACCCTAAAAAAAGGAAAGGGCATTATTGAGGCTTCTTAAAAAATGTATAGCTAAGGAAAAGAAGGTAGGCCAAAAGGAATCGCAGATAAGCAGGTCATGCTTTAAAAGTTGCATTTTGAATTTTATTATCAAGCTATATATAATAGAGATTTTGTAGTTTTATATTGAATCATCTTTTCCTGTTCTGTATATTTAGAAGTGCTTATTTTATGTGTTAATATCAGAATTTTTTAAATTAAAAAAATTAAAAAACACACACAATATAAGACCAAGGGTAGTTTGGTAACAATTGCTTGGAGATCCCATAGGGTACAATGGAAGGGTAGGGAAGAGTGGGATTAGGATTGCAGGAGTGATAGGCATGAGTGTGGGCAGGAAGTTTTGGCCTAGGGAGTTTACAACTCAGGATCCCTGGAGTCAAAAGGCAAGATATTATCATACCGTTTAAGGTAGCAAAAGTAAGATTCATATGATTCAAAACTTCTAGGAATCTATATCACTAGATCCTCGGATAGCGCCTTGTAGATTATAGGCATTTAATTTTGGTTTGAATTTATATTTCTTGTGCCTTGTCTTCTCAGGATGCAGCTTTCTGCAAACCGATTTATTATGGATGAAAATGTGTTACCTTTAGGGGTGGGTTATTGTTATCTTTATTTTATTGATCATAAATTTGTGGAACAGAGATGTTAAATCACCTACTTGTGGTGAGGTAGGTACTCAACATATTATTGGTCTTATGTTACAAATGAGGAAATTGAGGCGCAAAGACATTAAGTGATTTGCTTATTGTCAGACAGTGTTGGAGATGGAATTTGAACCCAAAACTTTCTAACTCTAGGGCCAGTACACCACCATCATCCAGGTGAGGCTATATTCTAGGACTTGGGGAAGGGATGTTGGTGGGAGAGACATGCAAAGATGTAGAAGAAATATTTCCCACCCTAAAGGAGTTTACAATATAGTAGTTGGAAAGAGAAGACAAAACACAGATGGAACAGTGTCAGGGAAATATTCGGTAAGTTGCCAAATGAGGAAATTGATCCTCATGAAATCTCTCCTTGTTGGTAGTAAGGGGCCCAAACCAAAACATGGGAAAGACTGCATTTAGGTTAAAAAATCAATTGGCAAGTAAGAAGCCTGGGGAGACCTTGTCTCATAGCAATTCACATGAAAGACACCTGAGGGTTATAATTGACCAATAAACTCAAAATCAGTCAGTCAAGACTGAGATGGGACTGCTAGAGAAAATGCATGATCCTCAGTTGCTCTGGAAGGCAGAATTAGGACTAATAGATTGACGTTATAAAGGCTATAGATTACAATTCAAACAAAGGAAGGACTTTCTAATCATTGGACTTATAAACTCAAATCACGAACTGCTCACCATTGGGAGAGTTCAAAAGGAGGAAATCTGTGAAAGATTCCATAGAGGGGATTCCTTCCTTGCATAGGAAGTCAAGGAAGGAAAGGAGTACAGGAAGAAGGAAGGAAGGAAGGAAGGAAGGAAGGAAGGAAGGAAGGAAGGAAGGAAGGAAGGAAGGAAGGAAGGAAGGAAGGAAGGAAGGAAGGAAGGAAGGAAGGAAGGAAGGAAGGAAGGGGGAAAGGAAGAAGGGAATGTTGGAGGAAGCAAGGGAGTACAGGAAGGAAGAGAAGAAGGGAAGGAGGAAGAAAGGAGGAAGGAAAGAATGGAGGAAGGAAAGAAGGAAAGAAAGAAGGAAGGAAAGGAGTACAGGAAGAAGGAATCAAGAGAGTGCAGGTAGGAAGGGAGGGAGGGAAGAAGGAAGGGAAAGGGGGAGGGAGAAGGAAGGAAAGCAAGAGTTTCTGTTCTCAAGGATCTTTGCGGGGAGAGTAACCTGGATAGACTAGATGGTACCTGTACAAAGAACACCAGGAGCTAGGACATAAAAGGAGGATTGGAGTTAATTGTGGGCTTTGTAATCCCACCTAGAAAGTGACCACCTTGGGGCAGCTAGGTGGGGCAGTGGATAAAGCACCAGCCCTGGATTCAGGAGGACCTGAGTTCAAATCCAGCCTCAGACCCTTGACACTTACTAGCTGTGTGACCCTGGGCAAGTCACTTAACCCCAATTGCCTCATCAAACACACACACACACACACACACACACACACACACACACACACACACACACAAGAAAGTGACTACCTTTTCTGTTTACCATAACAATAAAGATGATGGCAACGAGAAGATGGGGCAGCCCAGTCCCCTGGGACATATCTGGAGTTGTCTCCACGAACAAGCCCTCATTCTTCCGCCTCCCTTCCATCCTCCCAACATGGCTGCTGATGACCCCATCTACCCAATGTCCCCCTCAATTTCCACCCATCGCCCCCCTATTATCTTTCTTTCTTCTCCTCCTTTAAGGAATCCTGGAGAAAGCCTCCTCTGGCATCACCAGCCAGGTTTTCACAGACGCGGTCTAGCTCCAGGCACCAACGCCCTTTGGAAGTCACTATTTGCTTTCACTGCCTCGAGTTTTATCATTTTCTCGGGGAAAATATTTGTCTTCCCATTACTTTAATCATTCCTCTCCAATCCCAGCCCGAGGCCTTGAAGGGAAATTAGGCCTGTTTTTTGTTTGCTGTGGGAGAAGAATAAACAGGCTTGTTTGATTTACCTACATTTTCCCAGTAGGTGGACCCCTTTGAATAAACAATCTGCCTAGGTCCTGGGCTTCCTCCCCACTGACCCTGAATTTACTGCAGTGTTTAAATGGAAAGGGCATCACTCACAACCAAAGAGGGGATTAGCCAGGGTCCTGTGCCTTGGCAGCCGGGGCTGGTCTAATCCACTGCTCATGTAACTATTTAACTTCTTTCATTAAGAGAAACGCCTGAACTGGGAGGTGAATAACACCACCTGCATTGTGGCTATTGGACCTAGTCTAGAGGATATGGGTTCAAATCTGATCTGTGCCACCCTGGGTAAATCCCTTAATAATAGGAACTTGTATTAGTCTGGTGCTTCAAGATTTGGAAATACTTGACACCAAGTGTTCATAGCCTTTTACTGTTGTTGTGAACCCCTCTGGCAATCTGGTGAAGCTAGGCAACTCATTTTCCAGAATAATGTTTTTAAATGCATCAAATAAAACACACAGGATTATAAAGGGAATTAATTATATTGAAATATAGTTATCAAAAGATTTTTAAAAACCAGATTTTCAGGCCCCAGGTTAAGAAATCCTACTTTACACACATTATTTATAACCCCGTGAGGTAAGTAGTATCCCGTTTTAAACATGAGAAAAACTGAGACTGAGTTTGTGATTTGTCCGGAGTCCCATAATCTAGTAAGTGTCAGAAACAGGTATCAACTTCAGGTCTTCCTAACCCCGAGTTCCTGGATCTATCCATTACATTATTTAGTGACCACTCTGGGCCTTGGTCTACTCCTTTGAAAAAAAAAAAAACAATGAAAAATGCCTTGTGGTACCTACCTCTAGGGTTTGTTGTGAGGCTTGGGTGAGATAATCTGTGTAAAGTATTGCTTAAAAGTCAACTGTTATTTTTAAATATCACCCCTAGAGTGGAATCTTGAATTTAATTTATGAGTCTCCTTTTCCATGCTCTTTTCCCTCCTCTTCTTCAGTGCTTTCCCTCCATCTTTCTGACATGATTCCCTCTGGTCAAAAAAGAAAGGAGTCTGATAAATGTATTCGTATAGGTTGTATGCCCCTGAAGAAATTGTTCTTAGCCCTTCATAGCCCCCATAGCCCTGAGCACTGAGTAGGCTCTGAGTAAACACCTGTTGATTTATTGAGTCACATTTAAATGATTATAACTTAATAGATTGCCTTGACCAGGGGGGATTTGCATTTTGGTAGATGAAGGGAGTAAACTGAAAAGTTAGTTGAATCCGGAGATAGCAAGTAAAGATGGCTCTGGGCCCTTTCCACTTGTGTGACCCTGGATGAGGTGAAAGTTAAAGTCATTTCACTTTCCTTGTCTCAATTTCTTCATCTGTAAAATAAAGGCATTAATAACAAAAGGAGAAGGGAAAGGACTGGGTCAAGGGAACTTAGAGTAGAGTTGGCCTTGTTAAGACCCATCACCTCTTCCTCAGAGACTGAAGTGAAGGGTTTGGGGGGGGGGGGTCGGAGAGAGAGTAAGGGATTACACAAAGGTGTCTTGAGATGAATAAGGGAGGCCAGAGAATCTGATTTGAATGAATGGCCTAGGCTTTCTTGGTAAAGTGTGAGGTGATGAAGGCTTCAGCTGAAAAGGCCGGGGGAGGGGGACAATGGGAGACTCAGGGAAAGAAGAGAAGGCTTGGAGAGTTGAACAGAGAATCAACTATTTTTCATATCTTCATTCTCAAAGAGGACCAGTGACATCAAAGGTGAACTGGATTTAAGTGAGGCAAAGCTGTGCAAAGTCTTAATCTCACTCTATTCTTCAGAGTGAAAGAAGTCCAGTGGCAGAAATCAAGATGACTGGTGATGGCCCGGGATGCAGTGGGTGACCTATCTTGGTCATTTTAGATTAGGAGAGAACTAGGGAAGAGTAAAAGGACTGCCTTGCTGCAGTGAAGGCCCAGATGAAACTAAATAATGTAGATTTGTAGTGGACCCAGGCAGCAGAGTTGCATGATTTCCTCTAGCCCATTCAATTGTACATGAATAAGAATGGAGTAGGGAGATGGTGGAAGTCATACAGGGCAAGGTGTAAGCAGTGATAGGACAAGTGGGTCAGGGATTGGGGAGTTGAGGATAATATGGAGTTACCCTGGTTCACTAAGTGGGAAGGGAGGAGAGCAGCCTGAGATACTGGGAAAATAACTGAAGGGGAGAGTGGAGGTGACAGTGAGGACAAAGAATGGGTTTAGGAAGAGCGAAACACAGGAGAAGAAAGATATGAGATTATGATTGGATGATGGAAATTTCGGAGGTCAGAAAGTAGGAAAGTTATGGATAATGACAAGGTCATGAGTACGAAGCTAGCTGAGGTAGGAGGAATGCAGTCATGAGAGGTAAGTACATTGAGTAGCTGGAAGGCTGTGTGTGGCATTTTAGGGAATATCAACATGTATTTTGAAGCCATCTAGTATGAATGCATGGGACAGCTAGGTGGCGCCATAGTGCATAGAGTGCCAACCTTGGAGTCAGGAAGAGTCATCTTCATGAGTTCAAATCCAGCCTCAGACACTTAGTAGCTGTGTGACCCTGGGCAAGTCACTTTACTCTGCCTCAGTTTCCTCATCTGTAAAATGAGCTGGATAAGAAAATGGCAAACTACCCCAGTACCTTTGCCGAGAAAACCCCAAATGGGGTCACAAGGAGTCGAACACAACTGAAATGACTGATCAACAAGAAGTGCAAAAGCAGGAATTGCAGGAGAAGAGGAGATTCTGAGCCTGATACTGTAGAGTTCATTCTTCAGTGTGTGGCATGTTTTTATTTTTATATTATACTATATATGGACTTATATCTACATACAAACATTGTATGTATAATATACAATTTAGCAGCTTCTTGGTTTGTCTGTTATAATCTATCCTGATTATTGTTGTTGTTGTTTAGTTGTTTCGGTCAGGTCCAGCTCACAGTGACCTGCTTTGGAGTTTTCTGGGTAGAAACACTGGAGTGGTTTGCCATTTCCTTTTCCAGCTCATTTCACAGATGATGAAATGAGACAAACAGGGTAAAGTGACTTGCCCAGGGTCACACAATTAACAAGAGACTGAGGCCTGATTTCAACTCATGAAGATATCTTCCTGATTCTAAGCTCAGTGCTCTACCCACTGTACCACCTAGCTTCCTTTGTCTTGACTATATTCATATCAATGCCAAGTAAGTATAAAATTAAGATAGCTTTCAGGCAGCTTGGTGGCTCAGTGGATAGAGCACTGGGCTTCTATTCACCAGAGTCAGGAAGACCTGGATTCAAATATGATCCCAGACACATAGCAGCTGTGTGTCCTTGGGCTGGTTACCTAACTGTTGATTACCTCAGTTTCCTCAACTGTAAACTGAGAGAAATAATAGCACCTACCTCCTAAGGTTGTTGTGAGGAGCAACTGAGATAATATTTAGCACAGTGCCCTGAACATAGTCTGTACTTAATATGTGCTAGTTCCCTTTCCTTCCTTCATATTATGGATTAGATTGTCTTTACAGGATGGGATAGGAAATAAAAGATAAAATATTAAAACACTTGAGTGACTGACCACAGGTACTCTGGGAAAGGCCTAAAATCTCTATTTCTCAGCAACATCAGGAGTGGGTGCTGCTCCTTTTTTATGTCTAAATTCTGTTTCAACTTGTTAAGGGAATAGCGTCACCCAGAGATCATTGGTAGAGTTAGGCTAGCAAGCATGCCCTACCTCAAATAATCCCAATTCAAAAATCATAAAGAGCAGCAAGAGATAGTTTGATCATGAGGTTTAGGGTAATTCCTGACCCAGCTCCTTTCATATAATAGTTTGCATTTATACGAGCCTTCAGGTTTGCAAATCGATTTATCTCTGTTACCTCATTTAATCCTCACGACCACCCTAGGAGTAGATATCATCCCCATTTTATAGATTAGGAAATTGAGGCAGATGAAGTTAAATGACTTGCCCAGAGTCATACAACCAGTAAGTGTCTGAGGCCAGATTTAAATTCATGTCTCTGATTCTAGACCAGGTGCTCAATCTACTCTATCACCAAACTGTCACTTCCTGATCAATTTTCATCTGTGACTCATCCCTTTTTTCAATGATGGTAGATCTGACAATATGGTGGTAGGATAGGAGGGTGCCAGGCGATATTTGGAATCTAATGGTCACTGGAGGGTGACATTGCCCTGTGCTGTGTGCCCCCAACTCCAGACTCTGGTCCCCATAATCAATTGCACCACACTGCATTTTCCCTGCTCATGCTGTGTCTCAAGCATGCCTTCTTAATTTGTCCTCTGAGCCTCTTCTGCAGTTTTTCCTACTATAGCAAAATATACGATGACCTTTTTTTAAAATTTCCACCCACAGGGATGTCTTAAAGTTGCATACTTTCTGTTTCTCTTTTTCCCTTGGGATGGGGGTGATGCAGAAAAACCCCAAGGAAAGAAAACTTGCAAAAAACCCAAGTTTTTTGCCACCTGGGATCCCTGGCTTGGGAGATAGGTTATGAACACAGATACCTAAAATACATGGGAGAATGGAAAAGTGTGATAAGACAGGTGTATAGAGTCATACTCATTCAGGGCAGGGAGAGATTGAATCCTGCATTTCCCTGCCTAGGGCTATTCTTTCAAGTTTCTCACACTTCCATTTTGCGTGTAGAATGAGAATGTCATCCTTAGACTAGCATAATCTCCTAAATCGACATTCCCAAGGGCTCCAGGCTTGCTTCATCAACTCCCTCCTCATATTTCCGATAGCAGATGCCGACTGAGAAGGAAGAAAAAGATGCCTTTTTATTTATTTTCTTTTTCTTTGTATTGCCTTTTATTTTTAAAACTATATTCATTCTTGAATGATATATTTATATATGATATTTTCATATATACCCTGCCCCACCCCCAGGGAGCTTTGCTTTGTAACAAAGATTTAAAAAGGAAAAAAAAAACAGTTTAGCAAAACCAACATGTCAACCATGTCTGATGATAAATCCAATATTCCACGCCCATTCTTCCTTCATGGGAGAAAGATTTCTAAGAGAAAAGTTTCTATAGCATCTCTCAGGAACATTAGGTCTTCCATCAATTTCTGTGGTTTTTATGATTCTCAACCCCACCCCCCTCCTATCTCACCATCATATTGTCACATCTACCAACATTGAAAAACAGGGAGGAGTCACTGCAGAAAGTTGGTAGGCTTTTGGATTCTCTCAAACTCAGACCTCGAAACTCAAATCTCTCAAACCACCTTGCTGCAACCCCTCATTCCCTCGCCAATGGATTGTTAACAATAATTGTCTTTGGCTGGTCTCTCTCCACTCTAGTCATCCGACATCAAATTGATCTTCCTGAAGTACATTATTCTAATTCTCAATATTCCCCAATGGCTCCCTTCATAACCCTGCCCCTCCTACCTTTCCAGGCTTCTTATGTGCTATACTCCACTACATCCTCTGCCAGCCAATGACGTTGTTCTCCTTGCTGTTCCTCAAACTAGATGCTCCATCTCCAGACTCCAGGCATTGTCCCTGGTCGTCCCCTCTGCCTAGAATTCTCCCCCATCTCAATTCCGTCTTTTGGCTTCCTTCCAAGTACCAACCAAAACGATCCCTCTAAATGCCAGGGCCTTCCCTTTGAGATTAACTCCAATTTATTCTGTACATATCTTGCATGTACAAAGTTGTTTGCAGGTTGTCTCATCCATTATATTTTCCTTTGGAACAGGAATTATCCTTTGGCTTTTTTTTTTAAACCTCAGCATTTATTACAATGCCTGGCACATATTAGGCGCTTAATAAGTACTTGTTGTCTTGACCTGTTTATGGCCGTTTCTCTTACCTCTTTTTCCTCCCCTTTCTTTTTCTTCTGCCTTTTACCCTTTGGTTTTTTAATCCTTATTTTCAAAATAAAGTGCATTGTAGGGGCTTGTATTATGTAGGGAGGGAGCCTTTTTGGCTTCTCCACAATAATACTATACTGGTAACTTTTTGTTGTTTAGTTGTTTTTCAGTTTTTCTTGGCAAAGATACTGGAGTGGTTTGCTACTTCTCCAGCTCATTTGACAGATGAGGACACTGAGGCAAATAGGGAAGTGACTTGCCCAGGGTCACGCAGCTGATAAGAGTATCTGAGGCCAATATAGAGTGGAGGATCAATGAAATAGGTTAGGCACAGGAGACACAGTAGTAAATGACTTTAGGAATGTACTGTTTGATAAACCCAAGGACTCCAGCTTCTGGGATAGGAACTTAGTATTTGACAAAAACTGCTGGGAAAAGTAGAAGAGAGTATGGCAGAAACTAGGCATAGACCAACATCTTATACCTTATACCAAAATAAAGTCAAAATGGGTACATGATTTGGATATAAAAGGTGATACCATAGGTAAATTAGGAGAGGAAGGAATAATTTACCTCTCAGATCTTTGGAAAGGAAAACAGTTTATGACCAAACAAGAGATAGAGAATATTATGAAATGCAAAATGGTTAATTTTGATTACATTAAATTAAAAAGTTTTTGTACAAACAGAAGCAATGCACCCAAAATTAGAAGGGAGACAGAAAACTGGGAAATGATTTTTATAGCCAGTACTTCTGATAATGGCCTCATTTCTAAAATATATTGAGAACTAAATCAAATTTATAAGAATCCAAGTCATTCCCCAATTGAGAAATGGTCAAAGGATATGAACAGGCAGTTTTCTGATGAAGAAATCAAAGCTATCTATTGCCATATGAAAAAATGCTCTAAATCACTATTGATTAGAAAGATGCAAATTAAAACAACTCTGAGGTACCACCTGACACCTATCAGATTGGGTAATATAACAAAAAAGGAAAATAATAAATGTTGGAGAAGCTGTGGAAAAATTGGAACACTAATGCATTGTTGGTGGAGCTGTGAACTGATCCAACCATTCTGGAGAACAGTTTGAAACTATGCCCAAAGGGCTATAAAGCTTTGCATACCCTTTGACCCAGCAATGCCACCATTAGGTCTTTTCCCAAAGAGATCATAAAAAAGGGCAAAGGACCCACATGTACAAAAATATTTATAGCTGCTCTTTTTGTGGTGTCAAGGACTTGGAAACTGAGGGATTGCTCATCAATTGGGGAATGGCTGAACAAGCTGTGGTATATGAATGTAATGGAATACTATTGTGCTACAAGAAACGATGAGCAGGCAGATTTCAGAGAAACCTGGAAGGACTTGCATGAACTGATGATGAGTGAGATGAGAAGAACCAGGAGAACACTGTACACAGTATCAACAACATCGTGTGTTGATCAACGGTGATAGACTTGATTCTTCTCAGCAATACAATGCCAAGATAGTTCCAAAACACTCATGATGGAAAATGTTCTCCAAATCCAGAGGGGAAAAAAAAAAGAACCATTGAATCTGGATGCAGATCGAACCACACTATTTCTCTTGTTTTTGTTGTTGTTGTTTTTTCTTTTTTGGGGGTTTTTCCTTTTTTTTTTTTTTTTTTGCGGGGCAATGGGGGTTAAGTGACTTGCCCAGGGTCACACAGCTGGTAAGTGTCAAGTGTCTGAGGCCGGATTTGAACTCAGGTACTCCTGAATCCAGGGCCGGTGCTTTATCCGCTGCATCACCTAGCCGCCCCGAGGCTTTTCCTTTTTGCTCTGATTCTTCTCTCATAACATGACTAATGCAGAAATATGTTTAATGTGATTGTACATATATAACCTATATCAGATTACTTGCTGTCTTGGAGAGGGGGGAGGGAGTGAGGGAGAAAAATTTGAAACTAGAAATCTTATCAAAACAAATGTTGAAAACTATCTCTAAATGTAACTGGAAAATAATAAAATATTTATATGGAGGAAAAAAAAAAGAATATCTGAGGCCAGATTTGAACTCTAGCATGTCCCTTCCCTAAGAAAGGAAAGCTGGTTCAATTCTTCTAAGAGTCACCAGTCTTGAATTGAGTTCTAGGAGAAACAGATTGTTCACACCTTTTCTGTAGGGGGCAGTGGGCGGGCAGTTATGTGTTTAGGTATTTTCGAGGAATTCATTTTCCCTTGTAATTTTAGGAAACTGCAGATCTATCCTGTTCTTTTAAGGGATGTGTAAACAGTTGTTAAGAAGGTAGTTTTCTTCCTTTTTTCTTTAAGAAGACAAAGCTACCTAGTGCCTAGTTCTTTTTCTTTTCTTTTCTTTTCTTTTCTTTTTTTTTGTTCATAAACTATGAGGGTTTGTTTGTTTTCTTTTGCACAAATTAGCATGGGAATAGTAATTTCTGCATATATACCTGATTCATCTTTCTAAAACTCTGATCATGTCCAATTCCTGTTCAAATACACTCCATGACTCCACAACGACATAAGGTTCAATAAGGTTCAAATTCTTAGTGGAACAGTTAAAGCTTTTCACAATTGGGCCCAACTGGCCTTACCAGGCTTTTTGTAGCAACACTCCAGGCCTGCCTTTTTCTCTTCTTCTCCTCGCCCTGAGCCAGTTGTATAGTGAGTGCTCAATAATTATCTATTAAATGAATTTTTGAGTGTGTGCCTCCAATTTCATTTTTATCTCCTTCTCCTGCGTTTAGCTTTGATAGGAGGAAGAAGGGCAGGATCCGGAAAAGTAATAAGGCATGTTGCTGAGGTAGCTTTAATGTAGTGGAAAAGGCACAGGGTTTGCAGTTAGAAAGCATAGTTTCTGTTATCTGTGTGACCTTAGGTGAATCACTTCATTTCTTTGGGCATCAATCTCTTTTTCTGTAAAATGAGGGGGGTTTTCCTAGATCAACCCTAAGGTCCCTTCCAGCTCTAATCAATCCATCAGGCAATAAGTGTTTATAAAGTGCCTTAGAGGCAACTGGTGTTGAAATGGATAGAGTCCTGAGTGGACAGTCAAGAAGAGCTGAGTTCAAATCTGACCTCAGGAACTTATTAGCTGTGTGATCCTGAGCAAGTGACAACCTCTGCTTGCCTCAGTTTTCTCAACTGTAAAATGGAGAAAATAGTAGCATAAATATCGAAAGAGATTATATTTGTAAAAAGTACTTAGCAAGCACACAGCACATAGTATGTTTTTTTATTCTCTTCACTTCCCAACCCCTACTATGTGCCAGGTCCTGTGCTAGGCTCCAAAGATATAAAGGCAAAAACAATTAAATAACTCCTATTGTTAATATCAGCATGTTCTCCCTTGGAAAAAAACATTTGTTAATGGGAGTTAGTTTCCCAGGCTAGCCCACAAAAACTGATTTAATCCATAGTATAGCTGAATAACTTTGAGGATATTGCATTCTATTAGGACATCCTAGGACTGCAAGGCAGCCTGCCCTCCGGGCTCTTTCCTGGGGTGTGAGAGTAGTAGAGATACTCTAATGATCTCTATTGAAATGGGAATGCTTCTCTCCCCATCAGGTTTTCCCCCCTCACTTTGCATAGGCTACCCAGTTTCTTCTTTTCGGCTCTATCTCACTAGGCTTTCTTAATTTTCCAGCTCGAGCAAGACACGGTGGGCACAAATACAAGGTGTCCCAAAAGTCTTAGTGCAGAGGAACGCACTAAGACTTTTGGGACACCTATTTAAAAAAATTTTTTTTTTTCTTCCCCTTAAGGAGCTTACCAGGGAGAAACAACACATTTTATATGTAAATATAGGAGATATACAAAATAAATACATATTTTTGGTGAGGGGCCTTAAAAAACGGGTACTTAGAAGAGGCCTCTTGGAAGAGATAGCAATTGACCTGAACCTTAATAGAATTAGGATATGTGTATATTCAAAGCACTCTCCTTTCAGTGGATAAGAGAGCTATTCATCAGTATTTCTTTTTTTAATTTAAAATTTTAAAAAGAATTATGTTTCATTTATTTTAACATTCATTAAAAATTTTTTGAGTTTCCAATTCTCTCCATCCCTCCAGCCCCTCTCTCACCCTTTGAGAAGGCAAACAGTATGCTATCATTTATGCATTTCAACAGTAGTTCTTTATACAATTTACAAACATATAAATGGGTTGTATCCCCAAATGTGTTAATATGTGATTTCTTCAGAACTGCTGTCCATATTTTTGGAACACACTTTCAACACATTCTTCTAGAAAGATTATAATAATAGATTTCTGAGCTAGCCCCCAAAGCTGGTTTAACCCACAAAGTAGTTAAATAACATATCTTCCCAATGCATTGCCTTTATTGCCAAACTCCTCGAAGAAGTTGTCTACTAGGGGGTATCTCCATTTCCTCTCCTTTCATTCTCTTCTAAAGTATCTTCATTCTGGTTTCTGACCTCAACATTTTTTTTTATTAAATCACTTTTTTTTTACATTTTAACATTGCAATTTTGCTACATTTTGTTACATTCCAGACTGTATCCCAACCTCCCTGTCTCCCTCAAGAAAGTCACCATTTGAAAGACTGACCTACCTCATCATTTGAAAATTTCTCTCTTTAAAATTACCTATGATCTATTAATTGCCAATTCTAAAGATCTTTTCTCTGTCCTCTCTGAAGCATTCACATATTGACCACCATCTCTTCTTGGATGTTCCTTCCTCTCTAGGTTTCCTTAATTCTGTTCTCTCTTGGTTCTCATTCTACCTGTATGACTGTTCTTCCTTTGTTTCTTTGGATGAATCTTCATCTACCTTATACCTGCTAATGACTGGTGTATCTTGGGACCTCTTCTCTTTTCTCTCTGTACTATTTTTTTTTTAATTTTTTAAATTTTTTATTTTTAGTGAGGCAATTGGGGTTAAGTGACTTGCCCAGGGTCACACAGCTAGTAAGTGTTAAGTGTCTGAGGCCGGATTTGAACTCAGATCCTCCTGACTCCAGGGCCGGTGCTCTATCCACTGCGCCAACTAGCTGCCCCCTCTCTGTACTATCTTACTTGGTTGTCTCATTAGCTCCCCTGATCTCAATGACATCCCTATGCAAATGATTCCCAGACCCATCCATCCTTCCATCCATCCATCCTTCTTTCCTTCCTTCCTTCTGTCCATCCATCCATCTAACTATCATCTCTAGTCTCTTTCCTGAGCTCCAGTTCCACAATAACTGCATATTGGGCATTTCAGAGCTCTATAGGTATCTCAAACTCAACATGCCCAAAACAGAGCTCATCCTTCTTCTAAAATTCCCTATTACTATCTAGGACGTTATAAATTTTTTTGTGCGTGAGGCAATTGGGGTTAGGTGACTTGCCCAAGGTCACACAGCTAGTAGGTGTCAAGTGTCTATAGACAGATTTGAACTCAGGTCCTCCTGAGTCCAGGGCTTGTGCTTTATCCACTGCACCACCTAGCTGCCCCCACATTATCATTCTTTCAGTTAAGATTCACAGCCTTGATGTCATGCTCCACTCCAATCAATTTCAAAACTTTGTCATTTCTATCTCCACAATATCTTTCATATAAAGTGCCTTCTCTCTATTCCTATCCCTCTGGGTTTAGACCATCATTGCCTCTCACCTGGACTAAAGCAATCATCTGGTCTTCCTGCCTGAAGTATCTCTTCTTTCCAACTCATCCTTCCCTACAGCCGCCAAAGCGATTTCCCCAAGTTGCACATCTGACCATGTCACTTCCTGATTTAGTAAAGACTTCTAGTTAGCCTCCTATTACCTCTAGGATCAATAGGAACTCCTCAGTTTGACCTTTAAACCTTCACAACCTGACTTTTTCCTACCTTGCTAGTCTCTGTAAGTGATCCTCCCCTCCACGAATTCCAAGCTTCAGCCATATTGACCCCTGGCTGTCCCTTATATACATTGCTCCATCTCCTGTCTCTGTGTCTTTGAATGGTGGGCTGTCTCCCATGACTTCACTATTCTCCCTTCTCACCTGTGCCTCTGAGATTTCCCAGCTTCCTTCAAGACTCAGCTCAAATGCTGTAATTTCTAGGAGGCCTTGACTCCCCACCCAGAAGCTCTAGAATGCCTTCCTCTCTATAGCCACCGTCTATCTACTTATGTAATATACAGGCATGATGTACCTATAAATGTATGTGTCCCCCATTAGAATGTAAGCTTCTAGAGAGCAGGGACTATTTTTACTTAAAAAAAAATTAATCTCAAGGTACTATTACATGCCTGAAGCATGGTAATAAATAAATAAATGGTTGTTGATTGATTGATTAGACAGATGTTTGTAAGGTTTGTATTACTGAAACTCCTTCTATTTGACAGTTCCTCAAAAGACAGGCTGTCACTGGTCTGGTGCATTTCTAGCTAAGCCGGCTGATGAAGAAACGATTTCTTGTTCCCATTTTCTAATGACAGTTTTTTTTTTCCTTCATGAAGATCATGAAATAACCTGAGCAACTGGAGGAGGAAGGGGAAAGCATTGTAGGTAAAAAATGTATTTGAGGCCAGAGGTACAGGCTCAAGCTGAAAGTCCACAGAGCTCTTGCCCTGGTGAGTGCTATGGGAAATTGATGAACATTGCAATTTGAGAGAAGGGTGCAGGGAGCAGGTCCAGCCCTCAACAAACAATTTAAATAGTTTGCCTTCACTGGCCTCCCTCCTCCCCACTCTCTTTTCCCCTGCCCAAGTTTTTCTTTTTTTTTTCTTTTTTTGCAGGGCAATAGGGGTTAAGTGACTTGCCCAGGGTCACACAGCTAGTAAGTGTTAAGTGTCTGAGGCCAGATTTGAACTCAGGTATTCCTGAATCCAGGGCCAGTGCTTTTCCACTGTGCCACCTAGCTGCCCCCTCCAAGCTTTTCTAAGGGCTTATTTTATGTCCATCTTTCAGCTGGCTGTCAACTACTGCAATCCCCGCAAAGGTATTAGATGGAGTGTGTTTGTGTGCGCGTGTGTTTTTGTGTTCTAGCATGTGTTTGTATTCCCAGTACCTAGCACAACATCAAATAGTAAGTTCTAATAAAGGCTTTTTGTAGTTGTTGAGTTTTTTTTTTCAGTTGTGTCCAACTATTCATGACCCCATTTGGGTGTTTTTTGGGCAGAGATACTGGAATGATTTGCCATTTCCTTCTCCAGCTCATTTGACAGATGAGGAAACTGAGGGATTAAGTGACTTGCCTAGGGTCACACAGCTAGTAAGTGTCAAGTGTCTGAGGCCGGATTTGAACTCAGGAAGGGGAATCTTCTTGATTATAGGCCCCTCACTCTATTTACTGTGCCACCTAGGTGTCCGGTAAAAGCTTACTCCCTTGATTGGAGAACTTGGAGGGACCTTAGATGTCAGCAGCTGAGAACCTGGCAAGGTGTGAGCCTGTTCATGAGCAAAAGACTCCCAAATCCATGGCTCCCAGTGGTGATCTTTTGATCATCCTTGGGACTAAATTCTATGGAACAGGTCAATTCTGGTAGCTTAAAATCCCACCAGATTCTTTCCCTTTTCCCTTCTGTACTCCTGGACTGTGGCAACCTCTAGTAAAGGGTTCTTAAACTGAGGTCTATGAACTTGGTGGAAAAAAAAAAGTTTGTTTTGATCATCACATTCCAATATAATTGGTTTCCTTAGGGCAGCTAGGTGGCGTAGTGCGTAGCTTCTTAAACTGTGGACCCCAATATGGAGTTGTGTAACAATGTGGGGATTGAGGTTATGTATATTTATTTCACATACCTATATACCCAGGATTGTGTAAAAATTTCTCTGGCAAAAAGGGGTTGCAAGTGGAAAAAGTTTAAGAAGCCTTGGTGAAGTGGGTAGAATGACAACCTTGGAGTCTGGAGGACCTGAGTTCAAATTCAGTCTTGGACACTTGCAAGCTGTGTGATGCTGGACTAGTCACTTAATCCTGTTTGCCTCACTTTCCTCATCTGTCAACTGAGCCAGAGAAGGAAATGGCAAACCACTCCAGTATCTTTACCAAGAAAATGACCCAAATGGGGTCATGAAGAGTTGAATGCAACTATACCAAAAAAAGACTGAAGTTTATTTTATAAATTTTTAAACATTATTCTAAGAAGGGGATCCTGGGCTTCACCAGATTACCAAATGGGTAATGACAACAAAACAATTAAGAACCCCTGCTTTAGGATGTCTCTCTTTTTGTACATTCACTCCCTTTCCCCCTCCCATACTTAAAGCATGATGAGTCTGGCAAGTGATGATTAATTATAAGGGAAAAGATAACATTTACCAACACATGGAAAACAGCACTGAAAATGAGGCCAGTTATCAGCCCGGTCCAACTGACCAGCCTTTCCCAAATCTAAGCTACTTTCATCCTGATTCTTGTCTGGGAGTAGGGCTAGGCTCTAGGAGGTATGTTTGCCTCTCTTCTGTTCTTGGATTCCAGCCAGGCTTCCCTCTGCATAGGCCCACACTGGCCAAATCTCCCCAACATTAGTGTGAGCATAATTCCTTGTTGGCAAAGCCACTGATGGTTACCACACTTGCCCTTTTCTAAATCCTTACTCCATGAATGAATCAGCAGTTGTCAACTGGCATATTCAAGGCAATAAAAATGACATGTGTGTATTGTCTGAAGGTGGAATTGGTAAGTGGTGAGTTCCCTATCAATAGAAATACTCTAGCAGAAGCTGATAGGCCATTTGTTGTCCTTGCTGTTGTTGAGTCGTTTCAGTTGTGTCTGACTCTTCGTAACCCCTTGGAGTTTTCTTGGCAAAGACATAGGAGTGGTTTGCCATTTCCTTCTCCAATTCATTCTACAAATGAGGAACTGAGGCAATTGGAGAGGGGAATTCCTGCTTCAGGGAGGGTTTGGGCCGGCTAAGTTCTGAGGTCCCTTTTAGCACAGAACTATTTAAAAAAAAAAATCTCAATTCAATAACTCTATCATCCAAGTATACAAGAGACCATTTCATTGAAGGCCCATCTTAGGAAAGTTTCTATTCTTAAGAGATACCTAAAAACAGAAAGGTCTTCTAGAGTCAAAAGAATGAATCTCTAATGGTTATTTCAGCCAGTCCATTAGTCAATAAAGATTTATTAAGCTCCAACTATGTGCCAGGCACATAGGGATCAAAGGGCAATCATGGAAGATATAAAGGACTAGGGATGCAAAAAAAAAAAAAAGGCCTTTGAGAATCCCTTGAGAACCTGTAAGTCTAATGGGGAAGACAACATGTAAACAATTATGTACAAATAAGTTCTATATAGGATAAACTGGAAATTCACAGCGGTGGGGGGGGGGGGACTAGCATTAAGGGAGATCAGGAAAGGCTTCCTTTAGAATGTTGGATTTTAGCTGGGACTTGAAGGTAGCCAGGGAAGTCAGGAGGGGCAGATGAGACGGGAAAGAGTTCCAGACATGAGGAACGACCGGTGAAAATGCCTGGAGTTGAGAGATAGTGTCTGGTTTGAGGAAAAGCAAGGATGTCAGTGTCACTGGATCAAAGTGTGTGTGTGTGTGTGTGTGTGTGTGTGTGTGTGAGAGAGAGAGAGAGAGAGAGAGAGAGAGAGAGAGAGAGAGAGAGAGAGAGAGAGTGAGAGAGAGGTATAAGAAGAATGGGAAGCTGGGAATGGGGGGCAGGTTATAAAGGTTCTGAATGATGAACAGAGGATTTCAGATTTGATCCTGGAGGTGATGGAAAGGCACTGGAGTTTGTTGATTAGGGAGAATGCCACAGTCAGATTTGGGCTAGAGGAAGTTCTCTTTGACATCTGAGGGGAGAACAGACTTGAAAGGGGAGAGACTTATAGCAGGGAGACCAAACAGCGGCCTATCGCCATAGTGTAGGCATGAGATGAACAGGGTCTGTACCAGGGTGCTAGCAGTGTCAGAGAAGAAAAGGGAACAAATGACAGTTGTTACAAAGGTAGAAAGGATAGGACTTGGCACCTGATTGGATGTGGAGGGTGAGAGAGAGTGAAGAGTCCAGGATGACACGTAGGTTGGTAGCCTGGGAGACAGGGAGGGTCCTGGTGCTTTCAACCGTAATAAAGAAGTTATTAAGAGGGGAGGGTTTGAAAGGAAAGAACATAACTTCAGGTTGGATACGATGAGTTCAAAGACTCTGGTCATCTTACTCTCAAACAACAGTGAACCCTCTTTTTGCCTTCTATTCCTGAAAAGCTGCATGTTAAATTTTGGTAGATAGAATATGATTTTCCTAGTGACTTCCATTATAATCCTCCCAAGTGCTTTCTCTTCACCGCTGAGGGGCTTTTAATGAGAGTGGCTCCCAACCACTGCTAACATTATGCTTCTCCACCCATCCTTTCCTCCCAGCCCTTTCCTCATATTAGCCTCTCTTAATCTGTAAAGAAGCATTGGGAGGCCTCTTGGGAGCCAGCTACTTAAAGAAGCCCTGTGGCTATTTTGGAAAGTATTCCCTCTAGAATGTGGACTTTCAACCTTGAATTTATATGTCTGGAAAATTCAGACTTTGCAAATTGAATTTTCTTAAAGTGATGCTTCCCATCTTGCCATATATAGAATGGGACTAGAAACAAGAGGAGCCTCAGGATTTTGCTCAATGGGACTTAGATGCCCTTGGGCAGGAAACTTTTAGCTTTAGATGAGCTATTCCAATCACTGGATGCCACTTCAAGTAGGTGTCCCCATCCAGAAGACCTGTCTATAACAGGTCCTTAAGTCTCCTTACCTAGAAAGCAGTCTAAATGAATCTCTAGAGAAGAGGTTCTTGGGGGCAGCTAGGTGGCGCAGTAGATAAAGCACCGGCCCTGGATTCAGGAGGGCCTGAGTTCAAATCCAACCTCAGACACTTGACACTTATTAGCTGTGTGACCCTGGGCAAGTCACTTAACCCTTATTCCCCTGGGGGGAAAAAAGAAAAAGAAAAGAAAGAGAAGAGGTTCTTAATCTGGGGTCCATGAACTTCTGTGAAAATAATGCTTTGGTAATTGTATTTCATTATAACTGGTTTCCTTTTATGTATTTTATACATTTAAAAATACCATTCTGGGAAAGGGGTTCATTGTTTTCACTATATGATTAAAACAATGATTTTTAAAAGATTAAGAATGCCTGTGTTAGAGACATGCTTTTGTAGGATTTTTGTGGGATTATTAGAACCAGTCCTCCATTAATTATTTCCTTATTCCTCTGTCAAAGGAGACTTCTTGAACTAGGCGATTGTGGTGTAGGAGAAAGCTCACTGAATTTGGCGTTGTAAGATTTGGGTTTGAAGCCTGGCTCTGCTGCTTATTATGAAAGACAACACAGGATCCCAGAACATCAGAGCCAGGAAGGACCTTAGGGATCACTTAACCCAAAGTTCTTCATGAGACCCAGAGAGGAGAAGCAACTTTCCCAAAGATCACACAGCCAATCCCCACTCCAGAGTCATAGCGATAGAGTTAGAAGGACCTTAGAGGCCATCTCTTCTTTTGCTCTCTAGATGAAGAAACTGAGGCACAGAGAAATGACTTGTTCAAGGTCGTATAGGCAGAGTAAGTTCTCTAACTTTAAATCTACTGCTCCTGTCAACATGCTAATATTGCTGACAAGCAATAAAGCTGAGACTCAGTCCCACACTTCACGACTCCAAATCCAGTGTTCTTTCCTCCCATGCCAGGCAAGGAGATTGTGAGATTCTTTGGCTGAGAAAACACAGCAGGGCCCAACAACATCTTCCCAACACATCAAAGAGTTGGGATGCTGCAGTTGGGAAATACTAGAAGATTAAAACCCTTGAAGGGCTGGCTGCCCTGTGCCCACTGGCAACCACTTTATCATTTGCTCAGCCCATTAAAATAATATCTAAGGCAGGGGCAAGTCGATGGAAAAGGCTGATGGAGTCCCTGGCGGTTGCTGCTCGGGGCCCTGCCCACTCTTTCCTGGTGGATGGGCTCCAATGGTGTGCTTGAAGTACTCCAAAATAGGAGTAATATCCTGAGCTTAATTATCGTTTAAATATAATAGGAGTCTGATGTCCCACCAAGTGAATGTGTGCCAATCAGCCGCAGTCAGCACCACATTCTTTAAACAAATCGTTATTAACTTTAATATGTCGCAGACGTGTAGTGAGCTGGATCCAATTTTAAGTGAAAATTAATGGCAAATTCTTGTAACCACATTAAGAGCCATCTTAGTTCAGTTGAAATCAGTTAAACATGAAAACAATATGAGAACCATCTTGTGTGCATGGAATATAAATATTTGTCTATTTCTTTGCCAGGGCCCCAGAGAGATTAAGAGATGTTGGCATGTAAGCATTCTATAAACATGCTCGCAAAAGGCGGACTCTTGATGGGTTAAACTGTTTGTCAACTTTTCCATTTCCTCATTAAAAACGTAATTAAACAGTAAGCAGATGTCAGTATCTAATTGGTTCAAGGGAAAAATTGCTCAGTGACTTGTGTTGCTTGTAAACCTTTGTATATGATCTGTAAACAACCCACTGGATGCAAGAAAGAGCCAGTCACCAAATTTGTCCATGGGGCACTGAAAGGCTCACTCCCACTTCTCTGGGGCTTGTTGTCAAGCTCTCAAGGATTACACACATGCAGGGGGAGGATCTTGGAACAGTGCTCCTGAGGGATTTGGTGAGAGAGAAGCTCTGATTTTAGGGTTAAGGAAAGGAAGAGAGGGAGAAGGAGGAGAAAGGGGTCGAGGGAGAAAAGAGAGAAGGAAGGATAGAAGGAGAGGGAAAGAGAAAAAAGAGAAGAAAAGAAGAAAGGAGATAAAGGAAGATGAGGAATGAGAGAGAGACAGAAAAAGAGAGGCAGAGAGAGACAGAGAGAGAGAAAGAGACACGCAGAGAGAGAGACAGAGAGAGGAGAAATAGGCATGAACCACTATGTTCAGCTTCTGAAAACATCTATGGGCAGGGGTTCTTAACTGAGATCCATAAACTTGTTTTTTCCCCTAATTTCGATAACTGAATTTCAATATAATTGGTTTCCTTTGTAATCCTATGTATTTTAAAAACGCATTTAAAAACATTATTCTGAGAGGGGATCTTTGGACTTCACCAGAATGCCCAAGGGGCCCATGACATAAAAAAAAATGAAGAACCCCTGATCTGGGCCAGGGGGGTGAGGGGGAAGGATTTATCATATACTCCCTCTGTGCTAGGAGGGCAAAAGTTTTTAGCCTGAATTACAGATTGTTTCCTTTTCTATTAAATGTCTCATGCCTTATGGTGGTGGTGGTGATGACTCTGGGCCCTTGAAGACTATAACAAAGGAATTTAAGTTTGGGTAAACTCTCCCAAGATTTGCCAAATTTTGAGAGTCTCAACCCCAGGTAATTGGTCATGGCAGAATTACTTTTCTTTTAACTTCTAACTTCTGAAGTGATGAAGACATTCCGTTAAGGGATAGGAGAATTATGATCTATATAAATGGTAGAGTAGTCACACTGCATTATAGGGGATGTTGGAAGAATTTCAGTATGATAATAAAGTGATCTGCTATTGCTTTCTTACACATAAGTCATATTTATCCAATTAGATTGGAAACACCTTGAGGGCCATGTGAGTAGTAGAGAATCAATAAAAATTTTATTGCTGGCATATTCCCATTCCCTACCATCCCTCAGGAATGCCATTTCCTGTCCCCTTTGCCTTTTAAAATTCTACCCATCCTTCAAGTGTCAGCTTAGGTGCCTTCTTTGACTCCCGCAGACCTTATTGGTTTCTTCCTTCCATGAAATTCTTAACTACTTAGCCTGTATTGCCTTGACTTGCCTTGTTGGCTTTGTTTGATAAGTTGCTCCACCTCTCTGGCTCCATTTTCCTGATCTCAAAAATGAGACTGGAATCAATGAACTCAAAAGTTACTTCCAGTACTGTGAGCCTATCACACATCTCTGGGTCTCTTGTCGGTTTGGAGGGAATGAGAGGATACTGAATCAGGTCAGAGATTTGATCATTGGATTATATATATAAGGCAGGGGCAAGTCGATGGAAAAGGCTGATATATATATATATATATATATATATATATATATATATATATATATATATATATTTTGGTGAGGCAATTGGGGTTAAGTGACTTTCCCAGGGTCACACAGCTAGTAAGTGTTAAGCGTCTGAGGCTGGATTTGAACTCAGGTTCTCCTGACTCCAGGGCTGGTGCTCTATCCACTGTGCCACCTAGCTGCCCCCCCCCCTTTTTGTTTGTTGATCATATATTTTGAGGAGGAAGGGAGCTTTAGTTACCATAAAGTCCAATCCCTTTACTTCAAGATGAGGAAACTGAGGCTTAAGAGTTTAAGTGATTTGTACAAAGTCACACAGGTATTAAATGGCAGAGTCAGGCTTTGGACCTTTGGAGTCCACTGACTCCCAATTCAGCTCTCTTTTTGCTGAAAGGGGAAAAAAGTCTTTTATCTGCAAATGTGGGTCTGAGATGACTGTCCCATCTTTACACAGCAAAGTTTACTGGACAGGTGAGATAGATGCTGCAGTGCCACTTCCTTCACAGAACCTTCCTTGATTACTCCAGGCCACATTGTTCCTGGGACAGCTAGGTGGCAAAGCGGACAGAGCGTCAGGCCTGGAGTCAGGAAGACTTGAGTTCAAATGTGGCCTCAGATACCTACTAACTATATGACCCTGGGCAAGTCACTTAACCCTATTTGCCTTAGTTTTCTCACTTCAAAATGAGCTAGAGAAGGAAACGGTAAAATACTCCAGTATCCTTGCCAAGAAACCCCCAAAATGGGGTCACAAAGAGTCAAACACCACTGAAAAGACACAATAACACATTGTTTCCTCCTTTCTTTGAAATCCTTCAGCACCTATCGTCTGAACCATACAATTTCTATGACAGTCAAGTTATTGTGTCTTAAAATCTGGAAATGGTGCTCATTGGGACTAGCAGTGACAACCTAGATTGGGGAGGAAAAAACCACACAACTCAATCTTACTGATGCATATATTAAGACAAGTGAAAATCATGTGGTTTAATGCCCCCCACCCCCCTTAGTAGCTACCCTTTTGTTGGTGTTTGGAGCAATTTTTGTTCTCTCCTGATTTAGACTAGTCATGTTGATCCAGCCATGCTTACAGGAGGACTTTGGGAATTCTGTGGGCAAATCGCTTCACCAGTCTGGGGATCAGTGTTCTTATCTGTAAAATAGCGATAATGATCCTTACCCTCCCCACAGCACAGGGTTGTTCTGAAGAAAGCACTTTGGGACCTGTAAAGTGCTAACAGATCAAGTTTTCTGTTCAAAGGAACTTTAGAGACCATGCAGTCCAAACCCTTTCATTTTATAGAGTTGAAATGTGAAGTCCAAGAGAGGTAAAATATATTGTCTATGGTCACAGATAGTAATTGGCAGAGCTGGGATTTGAACCAAATACTCCTGTCTCCACATCCAGCATCCTTTGCACCGCACCACACTACTACCTAGAAATGAAAACTATATTATCATCATTTGCTCTAGCGTCAAATTAGCCCTGATATATCATTCATCTAGTCCTGGTATGGTTTTCAGGGTTTGTGAAGTAGGGAAGTTGGATGGGGAGGGTACTGGTGGGATTGATTCCAATTAGATGGGTACAAATGGAACAATTTCTCATTTCTCCACAACATTCAACATGCACCAGTCGGGCTGATCTCCTCATGGTTTCCTAATCGTCACTTCCACACTCACTCCACCCTGGAATGCCTTGTTTTTCTACCCCATCTTTCCAAATCCTACTCCTGCTTCAAGACCTAGCTCAACCTCACTTCCTCTATGAAACCTTCCTTGATCATTCTAATTCACACTGATTTTTTCTTTCTCTGAACTCCCAAAACATTTACGGTTGGAACATACAGTTCAGCGTTTGAATGTTTCTTGTGGGTTTTGTCTTGTCTCCTTACCCGAGTGAAGGAGCACTCCAGCCCACTGAGGACAGGTACCATAGCTAATGGTTTTGTATCTCCCAGAGTATGCTTAGTATAACTGTGGGAACTTAGTAGATGCTCAGTAATCCCATGTAGATAAACATCTATGTGGAGCCTCATTGCTCCTACAAATCAAATCGCTATCTTAACTTGGTAGAATCAGAGGCTTGGAACATTCAAATGAGTCTCAGCTGGGTCAGGCTGAGACCAGGAAGCTATCAGTCTCCTGTTGAACCTCAGCTATGTATCTTTCTTTGGTTTTTCATTCTTCCAAGATTTAGAATGCTTTTATCACTTGCCAAATAGTCAACATAAGGAGCAAAGCCTAGAGGTTACCTGATTCCAGATCAACAATCTTGAGTTAGCAGTTTCTAGGGAGGTCTATGGAGGCCGTGTGAGAAGAATGCTAGATAAGAGGGTTGTCAGGAGAAACCTGGATTCAAAATTCTGCCTCACAGTTTTATGACCGTGGGCCAATTAAATTCTCAGTCTTGGGCTTTTAAAAAAAAAATCTATAAAATGGAGATATCAATACTACTGTATTAACAAGCTCCCTATCCCCCCATCAAATGAGAGAAAATCTAGAGGAGCTTTGCAAATCTTGGT
The DNA here is from genome assembly GCF_019393635.1 of Dromiciops gliroides. Lineage (NCBI taxonomy): Eukaryota > Metazoa > Chordata > Mammalia > Microbiotheria > Microbiotheriidae > Dromiciops > Dromiciops gliroides. The sequence goes on from NC_057862.1 coordinate 154,478,349, forward strand.
TGTTGTCATTGTGGTTTATTACCTACTCCTGAGTAGATGGGAAACCTATCTTCTATAGTCATCGCCCTCATCTCTTTCCCCTGGCTCTCTCTTCAGCTAATTTTGGACACCTGGTCCAGCCAAGCAGGAGGGCTGTGGCCTCTGGCCAACGGATGCATCCATCTCCAGAGACCTGGATACAATTTACCATCAGAAATAGCCAGCAGGAGAGACCATGTCATAAATCACAGCAGCCCCTGGAAATTGCTAACTGAGGAGCCTTAGCTGGAAGTGTGTTGTTACTTCTAGGATTCCTGCCCCGTACTGACTTTTCGGCAGGGGATAAAAGCATTCCAAATCTGGGAAAGATGAAACACAAAAGAAAGGAAGGAAAAAGAGAAGATGACTTTAGCCAAGCTGTCCGTCAAAGACATTTCCCCATCTCTCATCCTGCCTTTCGAAATGTATTATTTTGAGAAAATCTTATTACAGGAGGTGGGTTTGGTGCATGGTGGCGGGAAGAGGGAGGGGTTGGTGGCTGGGGACAGGAAAGCCAATGAATTTGGTATTGTCTCTACAATCCAATTTGTGGTGGTAGGAGCTCCCTAAATAAATTTGTTTTCACCGTCGGATGCCTTTCATTAGGTCTGGGGCTTCCTTGGGGGAAACTGAGCGAGCTCTGTGTTTGATAAAAAAAAAAAAAAAAAGCTACAGCCAAGGTTGAAATAGACTAAGCAGTGCTTGACTTCAAATATCCCTTACCTCATAAAGTGGGCCTTATCACCAGCCCTGATTATTTGCATGCATAGTCTAAAGCAGTACCTTCTTTGACATGATCAAGGAATCATAGATTGAAAGCTAAAAGGGAATTTAGAAGGTATCTGGTCCAAATCCCAAACTTTATAGTTGGTGAAAAGAATCAAGTGACTTGCCCAAAGCTACCATAAGAAGTAAATGGCAGATCATTCATCTCCAGATCCCTTCTACTGCACCAGCATCTTTTTTCATTCTCTAACCCTTTTCACCTGAGAAATTTTTACATGCCTCTGGGTATATATGTATATAAAATAGGTACACATAACCTTTTACTGTTGCCAACATTTTTGAGTGCCCCACATTCAGTTACTGTGGGTTGCCACCCACTGTTTAGGAAGCTAGGTCCTATACCACAGGTTTATAGTGCTTTCTAAACTCAGAGGTGAAAGAAAGTTATCTATATGATGTGCTTTAAGGGAAAATTGGAAAGACTCTTCCACCCCAACTATCTCCCCCGTAGGTCTGCCACAGGCCTGAACACTCTCCATTATGCACCAGTTCCCTGGGGAATCTTACTTTCAAATGCAAATATGGGAAAGCACATTAAGTCCCCACCAGCTTGAATGAAGGCTGTTAGGTGATGAAGTGGGTGGAGTGCTGTTGTTCCTCCTCAGTTCTGGAAGAGGACCAATGACCTCAAGAAGGTGATGTCTCAACTTGCACATGAATTGGATTTAAGTGAACCAGAGCTGCACAAAGCCATCATCGGCCTTGATCTCTCCCCTAGAGTCATTGGAGTCCAGTGGCAAGGCAAAAGTCAAGGTGACTGGCGATGGCTCAGCAGAGTGCTAGGCCTGGAGTCAGGAAGACTAATCTTCCTGAGTTCAAATCTGGCCTCAGACACTTACTAGCTGTGTGACCCTGGGCAAGTCACTTAACCTTGTTTGCCTTAGTTTCTCATCTGTCAAACGAGCTCTTAGAGAAGGAAATGGAAAACTGCTCCAATATCTCTGCCAAAGAAATCCCAAATGGGATAATGAAGAATTGGATGTGACTGAAATGACTGAACAACAAAAGCTTGAATAAATTTATCACCCACTACTCTCTCAGAAGCTAAGAACTTAGACAGCATGAGGTCAACAAGTAGCTAAAAGAGAGAGAAAGTGCTGAAAAGTAGAGGGAAGACTCAGAAAGGAGAGACATGGATTCTAAAGATGAGCTTAGACATTTTAGTGAGTGTGCTTTGATCTGGTCTAATAGTTTTAGGCTCATAAGTAGTAGAGACCAGATTTTAGGTAGGTTATATAAAAGAGGTGTTACTGAGGGAGAAATTAAGCACCTACTACGTGCCAAGCACTGCGCTAAACCCTGGGTGATCTCTATGAACCTCAGTTTCATCAATTGGAAATTGTCGAGGTTGGATCAGAAGACCTCTAAGGTCCCTTACAGCTCTTACTTTATAGTCCTAAGAATATTTACTGGGTATTTAGATCTAGAAGAATTATACATTTTCTGTGGGCTGTGAAAGAGTATCCAGGGATGGGAATGGGAATAGGACAGGCTCTTTTTTACAGCATTGAACAACTGAGTTACCAAGAATGGAAATGTGGCATGGTGGAACTGGACTTGGTTCCCCCAGGGCTAGAGTCAGTATACCATGCTTCCAGCTGTGAGATACAGAGAAACTTCTGAATTTTGGCTCAATCATCTGTCCAAACAGGAAGTTTAGACTCAATGGATTTACCCTTCCAGCTCTAACATCTTGCAGTTGTTCTCTGAGGATATAGATTGGTGCTGAAGCTGAACAGAACAGAGATGGAAATAAGTGCAAGTGACAAGGGCTTGGAGAGAGTGGTATTTCTGTTCTCTGGGAGGAAGGTGGCTGACAGGAAGCTCTAGGCGCTTTCATATGTTTCCAGAAATCCCCATCAGCAGTATGCAATGGTAAAAAGAGTGCTGGCTTGGAAGTCTGGAGATCTAGGTCCCAATTTTGGGTCTGTCACTAATTATCTGAAATGACCTGGGAAAATCACTTCTCTTCTCACTGGGCCTTAGTTTTCTCATCTGTAAAATGAGTGTGATAGCATCTGCCCTGCCTGCCTCATCAGGTTGTTGAGGGGATCAAATGAGATAATGGATGGGAAATCTCCAAAAGCATAAAGGGCTCTGCAGATAATAAAGATGATGGTTCAGAGACGGAGAGGCCCTCTTAAATTCACAGGCAATAGTTTTAGGACAAATAAAAAACAGTCCTACTCTTCCAAGCTGGAAGAATATGTATGGAACTCATTAATCCAAGAGGTGCTTCAGGCTAAAAATACAAACAGATTTCAGAAGGGTGCAGGTAAATTTCTGAATGTCAGATCCCTAGTGGGTTATTAAGGGAACTTGGAATATAGACATTTAGAGCTAGGAAAGAACTTAAAAATCTGCTGGTCTGAGCTGGGAAGCTTAGAGCACTTTTTTTTTTTTGTATCCAACATAGAGTCCAATCCTGTGCTGGGCATATGGTCAGATTTCAATAGGCCTGACTCTGAAGCAGTTTGGTATATTGGCTTTGGACACAGAGACACAGGTTCAAATCCTGTCTCTGTCAGTTACTGTGTGACCTTGGGCAAGTCACTCTCTCTGCCCTGGGTTCTTCATTTATAAAAGGAATAAATGGTCTCTGAAATCTCTTCCTGCTCTAGATCTGTGCTTGCTAATGGAGCTAGCATGGTTCAGTGGAAAGAATATTGTGATAGATCGCCCCAGCTTTGCCACTGAACTCAGCTGTGAGACCTTGGGCAAGTGACTTCTTTCTGGGCATTAGTTTCTTCATCTATAAATGGCGGCTAACAATTATTTGTATTACTTTATAGGGATACGATGGGGAAAATGCTTTGTGAACTTGAAAGTATTATAGAAAAGTGAGCTGTTATTACTATTATTTATTATTATGGTGTCATTTGCTAGCACATGAGACACCCTCCTCTTCCACATGGGCTTCCCCATTCAAAATAAGATACTTCTTTCATAATCTGAGACACTCACACAAATATGCATACTATCAGTGGGAAGAATGGATACAACTAAGTAATACTCATGGAGGGGTCCATACATTAGGAATACATGTGGTCTAGGAACACTGGTAGGCAACTCATTTCTCCAATATTGTAGGGATTTGATACCTTCTGGTGATGTTAATCTGCTATACCCATTGGGCCTGATCTCTCCTGTGACATGCAATCTCTGTTGGACATGTGGATGCGGTAAGTAGTCTTGGCTGGGCCATTTGTTGCTGCTGTTCACTACCAAGCATAGCTTCATTGGTCACAAGGTTGTGGAACTCCCCTCTGGCCCCACCTTCTAGCTCTACCTGGAATCCTCATATCAGGTGCTATCTCTTCCCCATAATTGATTCAGTCATTTTTTGTAGCTTACATATCATCAAAAGATGGTAGATGGGGGCAGCTAGGTGGCACAGTGGATAGAGCACGGACCCTGGATTCAGGAGGACCTGAGTTCAAAGCCAGCCTCAGATACTTAACAATTACTAGCTATGTGACCCTGGGCAAGTCACTTAACCCCAATTGTCTCACCAAAAAAAAAAAAGATGGTAGATGATAGATGTAGGTCTTTTAGGGAAAGACTCCTAGATGCTTTTCTCCTCACAAGGAGATATTATACATTTTCAGGCCCTTGACTATGATTGTTAAGAAGTGCCTGCAGCATTAAGCCTCTCTTAGATCTTCTATATCCTGCTCATAAAATGCAAGATCTCTGTTCCAAGACTTTATCTGATTTAGGATTAGAAAATCCTTGGAATGTCTGCTTAATTTCTTTTTTTTTTTTTAAGTGAGGCAATTGGGGTTAAGTGACTTGCCCAGGGTCACACAGCCAGTAAGTGTTAAGTGTCCGAGGCTGGATTTGAACTCAGGTACTCCTGACTCCAGGGCTGGTGCTCTATCCACTGCGCCACCTAGCTGCCCCACTGCTTAATTTCTGATTGCCCAACTGTACTCTTTCAGAATCATTTCAGGGGGTGAACCTTTGAACAAATATCCAAAACTTGTCTAAATCTGTTTCCCCAGTTTTGTTTTGTTTTGTTTTTAAATCCCAGACTCTTTTTAGTCTCCTATATGGAAATAAGGAAGTGGGAGAAAGGTAAAGAACAGCAACCCCTTTCTTTCAAATTTCTGCCTTTGTTATGCACACATGGCTGACAACATACTTCTTACCTCATTATCTCCATCTCTACCACAGGCTTTTCCAAGGAAAGAACTTTGTAAATGTTAAATTGCTGTTGTTATAAAGAGAGACAACATGCTCTAGTGTCTAGAGGGCTGGTCTTAGAGCTGGGAAGATTTGGGTTCAAGTACTTTTTTTGGTCACATATTGACTATGGAACTGCTGGACAAGTCATTTTTCTTCTTGGTGCCCCACACCAACCTATAAGTTGTAGAACACTTTCTGATTTGCATTCCTACAAGGAGTTTATTATACCAATGGAAATCATATTATTCAGTTTTTTTTCAGTTGTGTCTTACTCTTTGTGACCCCATTTGGGGATTTCTTGAAAAAGATACTGGAGGGGCAGCTAGGTGGTGCAGTGGATAGAGCAGCAGCCCTGGAGTCAGGAGTACCTGAGTTTAAATCCACCCTCAGACACTTAACATTTACTAGCTGTGTGACCCTGGGCAAGTCACTTAACCCCAATTGTCTCACTAAAAAAAAAAAAAAGATACTGGAGTGGTTTGCCATTTCCTTTTTCAGATTATTATATATTTTATACAAATGAGGAATGAAGCAATCAGGTTTAAATGACTTTAGGGTCACACAATAGTTAAGTCTCTGAGGTTGGATTTGAACTCAGGAAAATGAGTCTTTTGACTCCAGGCCTGGAACTCTATCCACTGTGCCATCTAGCAGCCCAGAATGAAAAATCATAGGTCTTGTTAAAAAAAAAATCTATAAAATGGATTTGTAGTTCATGAAATATCATAATCACTGAAGAATAAAAATTGCAGATCACTCAAAGGGACATGGAAAGACACAGTGAGTGTCAATGGATTGTAGCCTATTCGCCTTATCAACAAACATTTATTAAAAGCTTCCTAGTTGCTAGACACTATGATTAGTGCTAGGGATACAAAGAAAGGCAAAAACAGTTCCTGTTCTCAAGGAGCTTACATTCTAATGGGGAGACAGAATGCAAATAAGTAGGTACAGACAAGAGACATATGCCTGGAAAAGGAGGTGGGCTAGTTACATAGTGAGAGTAAGGGATGACACAGGGACAACCAATGTGCCCTGCTGGTGCCCAGAATCAGATGACTTAGAGGCAATCTCTCAGGACATCAGGTGAGCTCCATTTCCAACATTTATGCAAAGACATAACTAAGAGCTATGCCTCATTCTGAGACAGAATCATTGTCTAAACCAAAGCTTCTTAAACTGGGTTGTGACCCCATACGGGGTTGTCTAACTGAATGTGGGGGTTGTAAAAAATTTGGTAACAGTAAAAGGCTATGTATACCTATTTTATATACCTATATTCCTAGGGTCATGTAAATATTTCTTGGGTGAAAAGGGGTTGCAAGTGAAAAAAATTTAATAAGCTCTGGTCTAACTGGCCAGTTAGGAAGGGAAACGTATTATGTTCATAATTTTCTTCACTTGCAGGTCAGGATTATTGTGAGAGAACAAGCTTGATCCTTTTCCTTAGATCCCATTAAAGGAAAGTGTATGGATTTAGCTTCTTTTATCACTTGTCTAGGTGGGGCTGTGGATTGAGTGCTAGAGTCAGGAAGACTCATTTTCATGAGTTCAAATTCAGATCCTTACTAGCTGTGTGACCCTGGGCAAGTCACTTCAGCCTATTTGCCTCAGTTTTCTCATCTGTAAAATGAGCTGGAGAAGGAAATGGCAAACCACTCTAGTATCTCTACCAAGAAAACCCCACAAGGGGATACGACTGAACAAGAAATCACCAGTCACTTGCTGCCTCTGCTTAGTTCACCATGCAGCAAATATTATGAGCTACGCAAAGGACACAGTACATCCCTGTTGGCTTTTGCTGGTTGGAGACCAGATTTGGTTTTATCCAACCCCAGATAGAAAGGGTGACTTCTGAAAAACTGATCTCATTGAGAGATACTTGCTCTTTTTTTTTTTTTTCTTTTTTTTTTTTAGTGAGGCAATTGGGGTTAAGTGACTTGCCCAGGGTCACACAGCTAGTAAGTGTTAAGTGTCTGAGGCCGGATTTGGACGCAGGTTCTCCTGACTCCAGGGCCGGTGCTCTATCCACTGCACCACCTAGCTGCCCCGAGATATTTGCTCTTGGTCTGTAAGATAGGCCCTTGGGAGAACATACACTTTTATATTGTCTTCAGCGGCTTGTGCCTTCTCACTTGACCCTTCTCTCTGCTTGCTAGAAACCCTTTCTTCCCTACCAGACTGTACTACCCATAGAATCATAGAATTTCAGAGTTGGAAGGGACCTCGGAAACCATCTAGTATAACCCCTACCTGAATACCTGATAAGCCTTTCCTTGAAGGCCTCCAGTAAGGAGATGCCTGGCTCCCAGGCTTGTCTAGCATTCCTGTACAGGATGTCCTCTGGCTTCCTATGCCATGCCACACATTGGGTATCTTTGACTCTCCCATGACTTCCCAAGGCAACCCATTGCACTTTGGGATGACTAAGTTATTCAGATGTTTTTCCCTACACCAAGCCTCTTTGCAATGTGCACCAATTGCTTTTGTTGCTACTCATTGGGACCAAGCAGAACGAGGCCAATCTGTCCTCCATGTTATTGATTGCCCTTCAATTACTTGAAGGCAGCTATCATATCCCAACTCCAAGTCTTCTCTTCTCCTTGCTAAACATCCTTAACTCTTTCAAATGATCTTCACAGAGCATGAAGGCCCTCTATCATCCTTGTTCTCTGCTGTACAGTCTTCCAGATTTTCATGGTCCTTGTTTCTTTCCTAGTCAAAACCCCTTGTAAGGAAAGGATCGCTGAGGTGGTAGTAGTGGTGAATGAGTCCCAAATGTCTGAGCCTTCTGGTTCAGGTGGTGGTCGATGGGATGGGGGAAATAGAGGGCTGGGATTTGGAGTGGGGAGGAGAGAAGGATTGGTCTCAATTTAGTTGGAAATAAAACATTAACCTAAAAGAATGAAGCTCTGTTGGTAGCTAGTGCTAGGCTAGTGCACCAAGGTAAAGGATGGATTTAGCTGGTAAAAAGTGTGCCTGAAATCACTCCATGCAGGCTGCCTTCTGGTCTCTGTATCTTTGCAAAGATACAGAACTGAGGAAAAAGCATCAAACCATACACCTTCCCAACAATCCACTATGAGCAACCACTCACTTTTGAGTCTCCATTTCTCACAACTTCTTGTTCCCTTGGGTAAGTTAACCCCTGGCTCATATAACTCCCTAACCACAGGGTCTCAGTTCCAGCAAATATTTGTGTTTCTTTGCCATCTCTGTCTCCACACCCTTCCCTCTCTCCATCCCTCTGTTGTTACAAGGTGGCTTGAGTGCCAACCCCCTAAGATACCTAGGCCTTCAGCCCTTTTCTTTTTTAAAATTTTTGCGGGGCAATGAGGGTTAAGTGACTTGCCCAGGGTCACACAGCTAGTAAGCATCAAGTGTCTGAGGTCAAATTTGAATTCAGGTCCTCCTGAATGGATAAAGCCGGTATTTTATCTGCTGTGCCATCTAGCTGCCCACCCCCACTCCCCTTCCTCTCTTCCTTTTGGTATTTTCATAGCAGGGAGTGTTCTCTCTTACTCTGAGACATCTTGGCCTTGCTCAATTCTCTGCGTGGGTTCACCTGGCTGGAGCACTTGCCTGTTAACATTACTCAGAGCTTGCCATTTTCTTTGGGGCCCCTTTCTGTCAGGTCATTGCAAAAGCAATAACAATATAACTCAACATTCTCCACCCCCCACCCCCAACCTGACAGGAAAAGGATTTAATTTACACAACCACTGGGACGGTTTCCCACTGCCTGTGCAGAACAGGATTGTAGAATTGTGTGTGTGTGCGTGCGCGTGCGTATATGTGTCAATTGCTTTCAAGTGAATGGAAGACATTATGTTATTAAGTCCCACCCTGCCTCTCTAGGTGCTTTTAATTTGTATGTTTAGGTTTAAATTTCTTCAGGAGTGCCAAGTCTTATATTTGTTTTCCTCCGGCTGTTTTCATTAAGGGTTTTGCTTAACTGTCAGAGCTAGAGGCTTAATTGTAGCTCTGGAGGTTATCTTACAAAGCAAAAACTTCTCCTCCTGTCATGTTGCTGGAGCCAGACCTTGACTACCTATCTTTAAGATGGTGCCCCTTTGCCTCCTGTAATTATGCTCAGAATTGAAGCTGATGGTGTCTCGTTTCATTGGCTCAGGGCTGCTGCTTGAATGGTGGTAGTTTGGCATTCGAGGCCTCCCACAATTTGTGCTTCTAACCTCTCTGGGACTCAGTTTCTTCCTATGTAAAATAAGGGGATTGGACTCTATGTGCTTTCCAGGGTTAAATCTAGGATCCAATGATTCCGTGCCCTCCCCTCACCCCGACTTACCTTCTATTGTTTACCTTTCCAGACTGTACTTACGGGATCTAGAGCTGGTAGAATTCCTGTTGGTTCTCGCATCCCAACTTCCAGTTTTGCAGAAGAGGACTAGGATGCTCTCCTTTCTTTTCCCCACCTCATAGTCTCTCTCTCCTGGGGCCTGTCTTTGTGTTTCTACTTACATGGCTTCCTTGACCAGCTTCTTGGAATGTTCTCCCTCCTTCCCACTAATTTAAATCCTACCTGTTCTTCAAGATCCAACCATTATAATTCCCCCTTCTCCATAAAAATCTTCCTTAATCCAAGCTCTGATACTTACTTGTGTCATCATGGGCAAGGCATTTAACCCTTAGCCTTAGCTTTTCTATTTGTAAAAAGTGTATTACCTTCCTCACAGGGCTTTTGGGAAGGGAGTGGGCTAGGGGAGAGTTAAGGGAAACAGGTTCATTTATTTATTTATTTTTGCAGGGCAATTGGGGTTAAGTGACTTGCCCAGGGTCACACAGCTAGTAAATACTAAATGTCTGAGGCTGGATTCGAACTCAGGTCCTCCTGAATCCAGGGCTGGTGCTTTATCCACTGTGCCACCTAGCTGCCCCCTGGGAAACAGTTTTAAAATACTATTTATCTACTGAGATTCCTTCCACTTCTGAAATTCTAATTCTACATAAATTTCAGTTATTATAGACCACCCCAGCCCTCAGTGATCACTCTCATTTCTTGACCCGTGTGATTTATTGTCTATACCAGTTATTTAGCAATTAATCCTCTACTGTCTTATGACATATCTTGTATTCCTTTTAAAAATTTTCTTAGATTAGATCTCATCTCACATAAGCTAGAAGTGACTGCCAATTAGCAGGGGAACTTTGACCTGTTCCACTTCTGACCTTTGATATGTCTGTCCCTCCTTGGTCTTGACTTTTGTCTTGCCAATGGACTTTGATGACTCTGCAGAAGAGAATGAGGCTGCCAACTTTGCACAACCCTACTTCATTTATGAAGGGTAAGGAGCAGCAGCAACAACACCACCCTTCTATGTTCCTGGGTACTTGCCATATTGATGTGGAACTTCGTGTGTTCCCCTGATCACCTTAGTCCCCTCCAGCCTCAGCCTCCCTGGTAGCTGGGATCAAAGGAATTCATCATCATGCTTGGCGACTTCTGCTATTTTTGTGTTGAACTGGTTCTTTTTCAGCTTTTGCATTTAGCTTTTTCATATTTATGTCTTATTCCCAGGATCATAGATTTAGAGCCGAGAGAGAACTTAGAGGCCATTGAGTCTAAGCCCCTCATTTTTTTTTTTTTTGGTGAGACAATTGAGGTTAAGTGACTTGCCCAGGGTCACACAGCTAGTACTTGTTAAGTGTCTGAGGCTGGATTTGAACTCAGGTCCTCCTGAATCCAGGGCCGGTGCTCTATTCCCTGTGCCACCTAGCTGCCCCTTAAACCCCCTCATTTTACAAACAAGGAAACTCATGACTAGAGTGACTTGTGACTTGCATAGGGTCACACATCTGATACATGGTAATAAACTACTGGAGAGCTCAGCTAGGCAGGAAGGAGACTGGCAGGCATCATTAAACAGGCTGATGGTCAAATTCAGGAAGCTCATTGAGTACTAGGTGGATCAAGGAGATACCCTAGGGCCAAAGAGGTTAAAGGTCACTAATCCTATCTAGCCTTCTAGGAAGCAAAAGGTCTGGGCAAAGGGCTTGGGCAATAGGAGCTCAGAGAGAACCTTGGGCCACAGAATGTGAGCAGGAAGAGGTCCCAAGTCCAGGGAGTTCAGTGAAGGCAAGGAGGGCAGCAACCGAGGCACTATCTCCAAGAGGACCGTGACATCGGAGTTATGTCTTGACTTTCAGTAAATTGGATTTAAATGAACGAAGGCTGTGCAAAGTCGTCAACCTCACTCTCTCCTCTGGAGCCATCTGAATACAGCCGTAAGGTATACATTGGGATGACTGGAGATGGCCCCAGATGCTTGAGGCATTTGACCCTGGGGTCAAATGAAAGAGGCCCGGGCCAGTAGGTGATTGTGGCAATGACTCTATCATAGAGCCCCAGAGACCTAGCTTTATCCCTGGTTTTACCCCTAATTAGTTGTATGACTTTAGGCAAGTAGTTGAATCTCTCCAGGCTTGGCTTCCTTCTCTCCAAATGAGGATGTGCATTAAAATTCCTTCCATTGCTGGCTCTCTATGATTCTGTGGCTTGCATGGCTGGTTAAGATTCAGCATTCGATTGGGAATCAGGCACAGTGGAAAGAGCAGCCAAGGAAGGATGGGGAAATTGAATTACATTCCACATCTAGTGTGTGCTCAGCCTCGTGCTTGGTGCTGGGAAGGAGAAAAGGGACAGGGAATAATAATTGGCAAATTTATAGTGTTTTAAGGCTCGGAATGCACTTTCTCTGAATCTCATTTGACTCTCATCTATGCTGGCCTCATTCTACAGATTGGTCACTGGAAGCTCAGAGATGTTATGGCACTTGCTCAGTTTCACACAGCTAATATGCATCTGAAGTAGGACTCAAAACCAGGGCTTCCTGGTTCCAAGGCCAGCTTTCTACCGGCTATGCTTTTCCACATTGCTTCTCAGAAAATACAGGCCTTTCTCTCTGAAGCTTAAAAGTCCACGAGGAGAAACAAACACATGAACTAGCTAAATAATACTAGAAATTAATACAGCTCTTAAAACCTTAAGCGTAAAGAGAAGGGCAACTGAAATTCTCTCTCTCGTTCCACTGTCATCTCCCCCACCCAGTAATGTTCTCTTCTATGGATTCTAACCTCAGCTCTGCCGCTGAGTAGCTTTGTGGGCTTGGGTCAGTCATCTCTCCTCAATTTCATTTTTCTCCTCTATAAAATGAGAAGGTTGGATTAGATGATCCCCAAGTTCCTTCCAGGCAATGTTTAAGTAGTCTCTACTTGGAAACCTCACTGTTCACAGTGACAAGTTATACCAAGGATCCACTCTGGATTGGAAATCTTTATCAGAGATTGAGAGCTAGAAAGGACATTAGGGATAATCTATTTATTAATGGGACCATAGGATAATACCTTCAAAGCTAGAAGGAAGCTCAGAAGCCATTTAGTCCAATAAGGATGGTCTAGTCCTAATTGTACATATGAGAAAACTGAGGAAGAGAAGATAAAACTCTGAGTAGATACTCAGAGTCACCCAGCTAGTGAGCCCCAGAGATATTCTTTTCCCACTGTCATCATTATGTGACTAAATTCAGCCTGGTTTCTGAACTGAGGGGGAGTGGAGATACATGGGTTCCCAGGCTGACTGTTGGGGTGGGGGCCCTCACCTTAAGAGATAGAGAGTGTTGTGAAGAAGTCTTAGTAAGTGTGAATCAGGGTAAAAAGCTTTCCATTTTTACGATCAATTAAATCTTTGAGAGACAGACAGAGACAGAAATGGAGAGACAGCGACAAAGACAGGAAAAGCAAGAACCAGGGTGCAAGCGGGAGAGACAGATAGACAAGAGAGTTAGTTTTAGGAGATAGCATGTGGCACAATTTCCTAAAGTTCAAAATGGGATATAAAGAGGAAAAAAAAAAGCTGAATGAGTATTGAAGCTTTTCTCTTGAGCAAAGTGGCAGCTCTGGAAGTGAAAAAAACTAAAGTTCTAGTCCATAATATTATTCCAAGATATTATCTTGAGAGTCACCACCCTGAGTGTCCCCCCTCCCCATGCCAAAGACCTCTTGGCATGATTGTGTCTCAGGAAACAGTAGGCCCAGATTTTTAAGAACAGATGTCACACATTCAGTTTCAGGGCCATCTCTGTATTGGTCAAACAAAATTGGTCTCTGACTATTTCTGAGTGTTCATCCTAGTGTGAAAAAATAACCCAAGACTATTGCTTGAGGCTGCTGAACCAAGCCCTGGAAGTAAATCAACAGATCTATTGATCATTTAATGGCAGGCAGCCTGGTAAGGTGGAAAGAGAGCTGGTTTTAAAGTGAAGACCCCTGGCTTTAAATCCCACCCCTGCCACGCATTTATCTGTGTGTTCTCGAGCAAGTCACAACTTTTCTAAAACTCAGTTTTCTCATCTATACAATAGGGATAGAGACTAGCCTGTGATTTAACTGCTACGGATGAATGCCCTCTATCAAGGCAGGGGGGTACCTTCTCTGCAATTTACTTATTTCCCTACAGTACCAAGAAGTGACCTGTGTGTTGTCCCATGGCCAGCCTGTATCAGAGGGGAGCCTTAAACTCAGACCTTTCTGACCAAGAACAGCTCTCTAAGCTAATGGTGCTAGTCGACAGATTATAACATAGGCACCCAAAATATTTTCACTACCTCTCAGGGTTGTGAGAACAAAGCTTTTTTATAAACCTGTTGATGCCATATTAACTATTATTGATATTATTATTTTTATTCATTCTGTAAATATGAATTGATTACTGTATTTAGAGAAGGTGGGACTTGCATTGGACCTTGCATAGGGATGATTAGGATTTGGTTAGGTAGCATAGAGGAGGGCAGGTTGGGTTAAATAGTTTAAGATAAATATCCAGGGGGCAGCTAGGTGGTCCAGTGGATAAAGCACTGGCCCTGGATTCAGGAGGATCTGAGTTCAAATCCAGCCTCAGACACTTGACATTTACTAGCTGTGTGACCCTGGGCAAGTCATTTAACCCTCATTGCCCTACAATAAATAAATAAATAAATTTTTAAAAAAGATAAATATCTAGAACTAAAGTAGGTATAGTAATATATCTTGCCCTTCAGGGAAGTGGGAGAGGAAGGGGATAAGGGGGTAGGGGTGAAGGAAGGGAGGGCAGATTGGTGGAGGGGCAGTCAGAAGCAAAACACTTTTGAGGAAGGAAAGGGTAAAAGAAGATAGAAAAAGAATAAATACCATGGGGAGTGAACAGGATAGAGGGAAACACAGTTAGCAATAGTATCTGGGGAAAAAAATTTGAAGCAGAAGCAAGAGCAATGTAAGATGATGATGGTGGTAGTTACTTTGCTGGGCCATTGTGAAGAAAATTCTTTGTCATGTATAAGGTCCTATATAAAAGTTAGCTATTATTGTTGTTGCAATAATCAACCTCATGGGTGTTCTGTAAGGAAATCTCCCTTTAAAGTACTATATAATAGTCTAATTAAAAAAAAAAGATGAAAAAAAAAAGGGGCAGCTAGATGGCACAGTGGATAGAGCAACGGCCCTGGAGTCAGGAGTACCTGAGTTCAAATCCGGCCTCAGACACTTAATACTTACTAGCTGTGTGACCCTAGGCAAGTCACTTAACCCCAATTGCCTCACTAAAAAAAAAAAAAAAAAAAAAAAAAAAAAAGATGAGCAGAATGCTACCAGAAAAACCTGGAAAGACTTACATGAGCTGATGCAAAGTGAAATGTACTGTATACAAAATAACAGCAATATTGTAAGATGATCTGCTGTGAAAGACTTGGTTATTTTCAGCAATGCAATGATCCAAGACAACTCTGAAGGACTTATGAAAAATGCAATCCATCTACAGAGAAAGAAATTATGGTACCTGAATACAGATAGAAGTATTGTTGTTGTTGTTGTTCCTTTTTCTAAAGATTTTTTTGTCTGTTATGTTTTGCACGACTGCACATGTATAACTTATGTTGAATTGCTTGAGTACTTAAGGGGGGGATAGGGAGGAAGGAAGAGAATTTGGAACACAAAGTTTTAAAAATCGATGTTACAATTTGTTTTTACATGTAAGGTGGTGGGAAATTCTAAATAAATAAATAAGACCAAAAAAATCATTAAAAAAATAAATATCCAGAGATAGGATTGTGTATGGCATACACATATACACATGTGTGGGATACTTACCTTGCTAGACCATATTTCATTATTTATTTATTTCTGAGGCAATCAGGGTTAAGTGACTTGCCCAGGATCACACTACTAGTAAGTGTCTCTGAGGCCTATTTTGAACTCAGATCCTCCTGACTCCAGGCCTCTAACCACTATGCCACCCAGCTACCCTGAGCATATTTTTTAGGGAGTAGGAAGGGACTGTGCCTTCGGTTACTTCAAGACCCTTATGATTTGGTTGATTATCTTGATAAACCCAGATGTAAGATAATTGGTAGTTCTGACTTCAAATTTCATTGAAAAACTTTACTTTTATACAAAGAAACAACTCAGAGAATTGGTGCTCAATGGTGGCTTTTTCCTCTTTCAGTTTTCTCCCTAGGGAATTATGCCTTATTAGACCCTTTTCTCCCCTACTTTGAATTTTTTTCCTATTCAAGTAAGCAGAGAGGGAAGACAGAAAGGTCGCAGAGTATAAAGGAGAGAGCAAAAGGCAAAAAGAGAGGTAAAAAAGGAGGGAGGGAGGTATAGAGAGAAGAAAAGATACAAAGGGGGAGGGAAACAAAAAAAGAGCTAAGCAAACAGAGAGAGCAAAACAGAGTGGAGGGAGGGGGGACGAGAGAGACACACAGAGAGACAGAGACTGAGACAGAGAGAGACAGAGAGACAGAGACATACACATACAGACAGACAGAAATATTGAGGCCCGGAGAGATAGATGGGTGTCTGGTAGTTCTTTCCAATTACTATTGGATCATTTTTGTCAAAGATGCTTAGGCAGCAATAGGAGTAGACAATATTTGGGGTCTCATATAAAAAAAAAAGTCAGCTTCTTTAATCTTGGTAAATTTCAAAATCAATAACTTTCCATCCTCTCTACATGGACTTCTTAAGTGGCACTGCCACTGGTGGAAACGCCCAGAAGAGTGTCTAGCTACTCTCTATTGCCTTTTTTGTACTCGTCTGATATAAACTCAGACCTGGCTAAATGATTCACTTTACCAAACCGATCTGAACCATTTAAAAATCATTGTTGTTGTTTTTCTTAGCAAAGAAGTGTTTCCTTTGAATTGGAGTTTACCTAAAGGCTGTGGGTCACAGTGATGTTTGCTGGTGCAGGAGAAAGCCCTGCAACATTCCAGAAATGGCTTCCATAAAGTTGGATGAGTAGACAGTTGGTGACCATGTAAGGCAGACCAACTCTTGTGACTTTCAGGCTTCTAAGGTCTGTGGAACTGTTCTGAAGGTACCCCCACCTACCACCCAGGGTGGCTGGATTTCTTTATTCTGCAACAGGATAGAACTTTTAAGCTCTTTTTCACAGAATCCAGTCCCTCTAGAGGTCCCCATTGGGTCTGAAGATTTTGCTTCTCAGTCCTGACGTAGTAGGAGCCTGGGGGTGTTAAATCTGGGCCTTTTTCTTCTGTGGGGAATGGGGCCTACAGCTTTAGGCAGATGCTGAGGACAGGCTAACAAATGGCTATACAGCAGGACTGCTGGGGGAGAGAGGTGGGGTAAATATGTTTCAGGAGGGAGGGAGAGAGGAAGGAAGGAAGGAAGGAAGGAAGGAAGGAAGGAAGGAAGGAAGGAAGGAAGGAAGGAAGGAAGGAAGGAAGGAAGGAAGGAAGGAAACAGGAAGGGAGGGAGGAATGGAAGGAGGAGTGAAGGAAAGGATGAAAGAAGGAGAGGGAAGAGGGGAAGGAAGGAGGCAAGGAAAGATGGATAGAGGGAAGACAAGAAGGAAAGAGGGAAAGAAAGAAGGATGAAGAAAAGAAAGGAAGGAAAAAGGGAAGGATTGAAAGAGAGAAAGAAGGAGGGAGAGAAAGAAATAAGGAAGAAAAGGGAGGGAAGAAAGAAAGAAGGAAAGGAGGAGAGGAGGAAGGTAGACAAAGAAAGGGGAAGGAAAAAGGAAGGAAGACAAAAAGGAGAATGAAATAAAAAAGAGTGAATAAGTAGACTGGAAAGGGAAAAAGGAAGGAAAGGCAGGCAGAAAGGAAAGAATGGCAGATTAAGAGCTGAAAGGGATGGGAGAGGTTATCTGGTCCAAATTCTTCATTTAACAAATTTGGAATTGAGGCCCAGAGATTACACAAGTCATAGAACCATAGACTCAGTGCAGGAAGGCTCCTAGCTCTGTAGCCAGGAGGGACCTCAGAGGTCTAGTCCATTCTGCCCCCTCTTTCCCTCCTTCATTTTACAGATGCAGAGAAATGGGGTATGTGTGTGGGGAGAGGGGAGGGAACAGAGAAGGCAAGTGACTTGTCCAGGATCACAAAAATACTAAGAATGGCAGATCTAGGATTTGAACCTAGGCCTTCTGCTTTTCGATCCAGCATACTTTTCACTGTACAATGCTGGAGAGGTAGAGGGAAGGGCAGGAAAGATAGGGGAGAGAAGGGAATGGTGAGGGAGAGGGGTAAAGAGGGAAGGGAGAGGAAAGAAAGGCAGATGGGAAAAGTTAATGAAGCAAGCAAGTAAGAGAAAACCAAGTGCTTTCCTTCTTTAAAAAGTTATTTGAACAGGGGTGTGAGAATGCAGGGTTTGGCAATCCTTAGGGGGGATGATGGGGTTTTTTGATCAGGAGTTCACAAGTCACTTGGGTCCAAGGGTCTTTGTGAATAACCAATGCCTCAAGTACAGAAAGCCTGTTAAAATTTTTAAAGGCTCTGGTTAGGGAATTGCTGGCTGAGGCCCAGGCCTCAGAGTCTTGTATTGCTAAGGAGCCTCCCCCACATCCAGAGGAGTCTGTGCCTGGGATGTCTCTAGCCGGGAGGACCTGGCTGACCTCACCGGTAGTCAGAGTAGGCAGTCACCTACGTGGGGTGTGATTTCCGAGCATTGCATTCGTCTTTTACTCCCCCAGAGATGTTTGAAATTCTGCTTGGTGAGCTTCCTTCCTCTGGCTTAAGGCTTTTGTTCCAGCTGTTAAGATGACATACCCCTAGGAAAGGATCATACCTTAAGCCTCGCAATCATTTCTACCTCAGTGTGAACAAATTGATCAGCTCCTTTCTTGAGAGCAGATTTTGATGAGAGCAGGGCAGGAGAGGGAGAGCATCCACTGAAGACCAGCTGCTGACTTAAGCATTTTGCCAGTCTCGGCCTCCAAACGACTTGGATGCACAAGTCCCTCCTCACTTGCCTCTGCATTTCTTCAGAAAATCTTCCCTGATTAATTCCACTGGCTTCAGCCTTTTCCCTGTGAGTCTCCTGAGTTTACTTCCTCCGCCCAGGCTGATAATCTGCTCTAAGTGTTCTTCAGCTGTTGTTAGTCTGCCTGTGTGTATGGATTCTACTTCCACCTTCATCCCTAGGATCCCAATCGGGGTGGGGCGACTGAGGCTTTGCCAAGGACATTGCTACTGCTCTAATACTTACCACCTCTCACCAGGACACTTGCAATAGGCTTCTTCTTTTTTTTTTTTAGTGAGGCAATTGGGGTTAAGCGACTTGCCCAGGGTCACACAGCTAGCTAAGTATTAAGTGTCTGAGGCCGGATTTGAACTCAGGTACTCCTGACTCCAGGGCTCTATCCATTGTGCCATCTAGCTGTCCCTGCAGTAGGCTTCTAATGCCTTCCTGCTATCACTATTTCCTTCCTCTAGTCTGTCCTTCCCAGCATTATTGAATCTATCTTCCTGATGCACAGGTTGGATTGTCACTGCATTGCCCCCAAAACTATTTGTCTGGGTTTGGATGGCTCAGAGGGAGAATAAATAACAATTTTCTGTCCTGGCCAGAAACTCTGAAGGTCTTCCCTTCTCCGATTGATTCTTTTATGAAGGCAAAATAGGCTATCTTTTTTTTCTCCATTTTTTTTTAGTGAGGCAATTGGGGTTAAGTGACTTGCCCAGGGTCACACAGCTAGTAAGTATTAAGTGTCTGAGGCCGGATTTGAACCCAGGTACTCCTGACTCCAGGGCCGGTGCTCTATCCACTGCGCCACCTAGCTGCCCTTTTTCTCCATTTTTAACCTCGCTTTTAATCCTTGAATGGGCATGGACTCAGACAAACATCTCCAAAAGGCCTTAGCTTAAAAAGGCCAAGGTTTCCCACTACATTCGGGGCCATCTCTAGTTGTCCTGATGTATATCTTCCCACTGGACCCAGATGGCTCTGCATGAGAGAATGAGGCTGGTGACTGCACAGCCCTGCCTCATTTAAATCTAATTCACCGCAAGTCATGACATCACCTCCCAATGTCATGGTCTTCTTCTAGAACTAAGGATGAACAACAAGCAATATGGGTCCCTATAACCTCCTGAACAAAGTCTAACTGCTTAGCCTGCTATTCAAGATCCTTCCAACCTTTTTCTTGCTCTAAAGTGGACTATCTTCCATTGCCTGAAAAAGTCTCCAGTGTTCTTGATTCCATGCCCCTGCTTACGCTTTCTCCCATGCCTGGAGTGCTGCCCATTCTTCAAGGACCATCCAAGATGTCATATCCTCCATGAATCAGTGAGCTGATAAACATTTGTTGAGCGCCTAACTGATGATAAAACTGTGCCAAACTGAGGATAAAAAAGGAGGCAAAAGCCAATCCCTGACCTCAAGAAGCTCACTAAACTACTGAAGCCTCTGCTGATCTCCCCCTTCTCCCCTCTCACCCCAGCACTGATAGTAAATGGCTTCTCTTTCATCTCATTCTATAGAACTTTCTATTATTCTAACACAGTTGTGTTCTAATTTGTATTCTATTTGTCTCTATATGTCTTACTCCTCCCTACTATAAGCTAGGAACCGTGAATTGTTTACTTTTCTATTTTCCCTAGCACCCAACGCAATGCATTTCACAGAGTAGGTGGGTATTTAAGTAAATGTTTATAGAATAAATGCATGATTGGCTGGAAAGGTGAAGATTTCAGGGAGGGAGCACAGAGCTATTAAAGGCATGGAAGAAGCAATGTGCCAGGTGTGTTTGGGGGACTGTGAGGAGACCAATATAGAGGGAACAGACAGCCCAGTTGAAACACTTAGGGGAAAAGTGGCCAATAACATTGGAAAGCTACCCTAGGGATGGTGAAAAGCCTAGATGACCAGGCCAAAGATTTGAGATTCCATCTTGCAGGCACTGGGGATCCTCCATCACTCACAGTTCATACTAATTCCTCCTCTCATGCTCATCTTGGTGTGGAAGTGACCCTGGATTCCTGAAATGCTATGCTAGGAGAAAATGAGTTCTGCACAGTCCAGCCAAGTTCGAAAGGGTCCGAGGGTTCAAGAACAGGCCTGGTAATGGACTGTATGTCCTTTGTGCCAGGGAAATGTCTAAATTCAGAGAAGTTCATCTTTAGAAGGCTAATCACCTGGTAATGCTTTTTTTTTTTTTTTTGGTGGGGCAATGGGGGTTAAGTGACTTGCCCAGGGTCACACAGCTAGTAAGTGTCAAGTGTCTGAGGCTGGATTTGAACTCAGGTACTCCTGAATCCAGGGCCGGTGCTTTATCCACTGTGCCACCTAGCTGCCCCGTGATGCTTTTTTAAAATGAAATTGTCTACTAGGGCATGAAGGCACAAGATAGATAAATAAAGCACATTTATTAAGTACTTACTATAGGCTAAGGGCTAAGTTCTGGGGACACAAATACAAGTTCAAAGGTCAGACAGTATTCTGAAATGTAAGTCGGTCTTAAATGTAAGTCCCTGTAACAGGGGAAGATAGCAAATAAAAGGGAGCTGAAAGTGGGGAGGAGAGGAAGGGTACCAACAGAAGCACAGGGAGGAGAAGGGATGGAACTCATGGAAAGGTCCAGAAAGTCAGGAATGGAGCCAGAAGAGAAATATGAGTGGCCCGGGCTCTTCCTGAAATGGTGACCTAGGGAGCTAGGGTATTTATATTGGTGGAGGGAGAACCTTCACTGATGAATTCACCATTCTTTTCAAGATTTGACATATACACTGTTCTATAGCATTCATTTATCTATTCATCCATCCATCTATCCATTCATTCATCATCCCACCCATTCATTTATTCATTCATTCCACAAATAACTTACTAACAATTATATCTAAGTTACTATGCCCTCTCATTGTTTCATGGATCTTTGATTCTAAGCAGACTGTGAGTTCTCTGAAGGGAAGGACTGTGCCTTACATATCTCTATTGTCCTGGTCTCCAGCTCAGTACTGGCCCTAGAGTAAGCTTACTGTATGGATTGATTGATTATTAGAGCGGTGTGTACCTTTATATTTTCCATTACAGCAAACCTAAGCTTGGATACCTTTCAAATTATGCAACCGACTGAAGCCCTCTTTCCTCAAGTACTGAAAGCGTCCAGGTTGGGGAGAGAGCATGGGAGGAGAAAAGGGAAGAATCTGGTTCACTTGCCCCAGCCCTGGGCTCACCCTCCACCCCCACCCTGATGGCCCCCACCCCTTCCACCTGCTGTAGGCAATGACTGTTGTGTTTGGATCCAGGGCTCTTCATCTGTGGTCTTTGAACATGCACAGGCAGCTGTCGGATGAGTCTTTCAGTCCAGCGATCCGCATCTCTCTCATCAGGCTCTCTCACTCAATAGCCTGAGGAGGCAGGTGAAGACAGAACATGAATGTTACTTTCTTCCTCCTCCTCCTCCTCTTCCTCCTGGTGTTGCTGCTTTCATATTTTTTATTATCCCAGAATAGTTCTTGTATATGTTTCTTTGGTGCCAGGCAAGATGATGGGTGAGCTGGGAGGTAATTGGAACTGCTCCCTGTAGCTTAGACTTGCCTTCAGGGAATTCAGAAGATGGAGTCAATTTGGCTTCAGGACCCTCTGCCCTCTTCTTTCTGCACCTCTCCCCACCCTCAATACCACTCACATTTAGCTTCTCTGCCCTGGCACCTATTGATGTCATGTTACCACTTGACTGCCCAAGATATTCTAGTGCAGTCCCCCCTATGTGATTTCCCTGACAGCCATTTGACTTCTCTTTACCCTACAAAACATCCCTGCCCAGTTTTCCCTTCCTTTTGGATTTTGCTGAGTGACTCTGGCAAATATAATAAATTAATTCACAGTAGAGGGCTAATGGCTGCTAACTCTTCCTAAGGGGAGGATTTATATTTGAAAAGAGGACAAATCAATAATCCGAAGAAACCAAACTCTAATGGCAGAATTTCTGGCTGGTGATAATGAAGATGTTTTTAGGTAAGTGTGGAGCCAATACAAGAGAATAGACATTGTACTGGCCCTGGAGTCTGGGGACCTGGATTCAAATCTTGATCTTACACTACTTGTATGACATTGGGTGAGTCAATTAATTCCTCTGTACCCCAATATCTGTAAAATGATGGGGTTGGAATAAATGGTCTCTCAGGTCCTTTCCATGTCTGGCATCCAGTGGTGGTCCCTCTGAATCACACCATATGGGTGTGGAAAAATGGCCAAGAGTAAGGCTAGTTTTGTTCCCAGGATTCTGAAATCATATGTTTAGATTGCTGGTAAGAACTGCTCCCTCTTCCTTCCCAGGCATGTGCCTTGAGATTATTGGGTCTATTACTCTGCCTAAAGGCAGAGTAATCTGTGATGCCAGTTCCCACCTACGAGTGTTTTCTCCTGGACTTTGGAAAAAAAAAAAGAAGTAGGACTCAGCAATGAGTA
This sequence comes from Dromiciops gliroides, assembly GCF_019393635.1. NCBI lineage: Eukaryota > Metazoa > Chordata > Mammalia > Microbiotheria > Microbiotheriidae > Dromiciops > Dromiciops gliroides. The sequence continues at coordinate 154,501,044 of NC_057862.1, forward strand.
TTCTCTCCTGCCTGGTTTAAAGTGGGTGGAAGGAAGTGAAAGTGCCCAAAGAGCAGCTCAGGAAGGACTAGATAAGCACCAAGACTCCTATTAGCTCCAAGATTCTATGAAAGACTGAAGTTTAATGAATGAGTGAATGGTTGCCCAGGTTTGCCCGAGAGGTTTGAGGTATCAGAGGTGCTGAGGAGAGAGCACTGAGCCTGGAGTCAGAAAGTCCTGAGTTCAAATCCAGCCTTAGATACCTACTAATTGTGTGACCTTGGATAAATCAATTAATCTCTGCCTGCCTCAGTTTTCTCAACTGTAAAATCAGGATAATAATTTAAAAAACGTACCTCTCAGGGTTGCTGTGATGAAATTGATTAAATGAGGCGATATTTGTAAAGCTTTTAGCACAGTGCCTGGCACATGGTAGATACTTAAATGTTTTTTCTCTCCCTCCCTCCCTCCTTTGATTTCCTTCCTTCCTTCCTTCCTTCCTTCCTTCCTTCCTTCCTTCCTTCCTTCCTTCCTTCCTTCCTTCCTTCCTTCCTTCCTTCCTTCCTTCCTTCCTTCCTTCCTTCCTTCCTTCCTTCCTTCCTTCCTTCCTTCCTTCCTTCCTTCCTTCCTTCCTTCCTTCCTTCCACATTAGACCAGCCCTGGAGCAGAATTCTGGAGTGGGACGTATTTAACCTTTGTAATCCTTACTTTTTTTCTCAGTAATACCTCCAGGGATGTACTAGAGCCAGCTGCCAATTGTGAAATTTTCAGTGTGAACATTTGCATCTTGGAAACAGGCAACAAAGCAAGGGTTTGATTTATCATTTTGTTGATTGTCTAGAATTTTAAAAGTGATGATGAAAATTATAATAAAGCAGATTAAAATTAAGTGTGTTGTGGGTACATTTTTTTCCCAGTCCCAAAGGAAGCCCCACAGGCTTTATTCATCTCAGACTGTTGGTGGTGGTGGAGAGGTGTGACAAAGAGGGACCAGCTTGGTTACTCTGGATACCTGAGCAAGGCAGTGGGTTCATGAAAGGGGCTTGAAAGGGACCTGGGAGGCTGGGGATAGATCTGGCTCTGTGACATCCTAGCTATGTGACATTTAGAGGAGGTCACTTCAACCCTCAGTTTCCCCATTTGTAAAAATCAGAGTACACGGTCTTTCGAAGGGTCCTTTCTGGACCCGCTATTTCAAGCCAAAAAGTCCTTTCTACCTCTAACTCCTTTTGATTCCATTTCCATGCATCCACAACCAGATTAGAGATGGGGCTAGGAAACCTGGGTCCTTCAGAGGCCCATCGCTGGGAAATTAGGATGCCCCGAGTCCCAGAGTCCCATCCTTGGGAGAGGGGATGGTCAATGGTCAACTGGGTAGATGTAGATCCGAAGCATCACAGGCCTGGGTTCCTTTGTAGTTTCAGCCCCCTGAGGTGGCCTGGGGACAGGCTGGACTGGCCAATCTTCCTGGGGTGGGTAGAGGGGGGTGGTATAGCTTGTCACTGCTTCTTCTGCATCTGCATTTCTTTTAGAATCCAGGTCCTATAGCAGCACAGGTTGGTGTAGACACCGGGATATCTGGCCACAGTGTTCCATGCCCCAAGACACAATGCCTTGTAGGGCCCCATTGCACACCAAGGGGCCTCCAGAGTCACCCTGACAGGCATCCTTTCCACCTTTCTCAGTCCCTGCACACATCATTCCTGGGGTGATTTCATTTCGGTGGTAAGCTTTTTTGCATTTTGCCATGGACAGGATACTGACTTCCACACACTGGAGGGTGCTGGGATATTTGACAATAGGACTGGAGATGGTATCCCAGCCGGACACTTGGCAGGTTGTCCCAGGAGTGGCAAAGTCTTCTGCCAGCTGAATGGGCCAGACTTGAGGGGTCAGATTTGCCGGCTTCTCAAAGTAGAGCAGCATGAGGTCGTTTTTCAGATTTCTGGAGCTGTACTTGGGGTGGGTGACCCGGTGCTTCACCCTGATTGATTTCTGGAAGAGCTCCTCCTGATAGATATTGTGCTTTCCCAAAACCACTCAAAGGTTCCAGTGGTTACAATGAGCTGCTGTGAGAGCCCACTGATCGGACAGCAGGACACCCCCACAGTGGAAATTCTGAGAGACAAACAGTGCGGCCTGTCAGGGCTGGGAGTGGGGAACACATGTTTGCCCGCCAATGATCTTTTCCTCAGTCCTCTGGGTGATGTAGGCAGAGACCCATGGAAGAAGCAGCATTAAGACCAGGGGTAGTATATCTGAAGGGATCTCAGGGTGGGCTGGGGGAGGTCAGAGGCAGAGATGGTTCCCGAAAAGAAGCCACCATCTAGGTCCTGGAGGGAGACACAGGACAGAGAGCCAGGTCTCTGCTGGGAGAGGTGTCTGCAGAGAAGGACCAGTCCAGGAGGAAGTCCCTTTCTCTGGTTGTGGGTACATTTTTTGAGAGCCAGTTATTAAACATTTACCAGCACATTCCTGCATCCCTCCTTCCACCAATTCACAAGCCTCAGTTCCCATCTCAGGCTCTTCATTGGTCCCCTTGGTTAGCATCCCAGACTGACTCTTTCCTCCTAGTCCCCTCACCCTGTATCTTATCCCAAATCATACTTGGATACTTTGATGGGTCTTTGATGTGATCACACTGGGTATTACCTCCATCCTGGTCCATTGGGTGTCACTTATCTGGGTTTTCACCCTAACCTCTTCACTAGGGAGCTTCCCAGTCTGCTGGAGGCCTCTTCTGTCCATGGAGCTTCCATCTGAGAATCAGATAGTCTTAGAATCTTAGGGATCATCTAGCCCCCAAATTTAATTATTACAGATGCTGAAACAGGTCTAGGGAGGGAACATGATTTCTTGTTTTTGTTTTCTGTTTTTAATTTTGTGGGGCAATGGGGGTTAAGGGAACATGATTTCTTTAAGGTTGCCCAGCTAATTAAATTGCACAGATCGCTTCACTCCTAGTCTAATGTTCTTTCCACTATATTGGAGTATCTTGGCATAGTGGGGGGGGAGGGCCGAACTTGGAGTCAGGAAGAACTAGGTTCAAATCTCATTTTTGATCATTATTAACTAGGTGGCCCTGGGCAAGTTCCTTAGCCTCTCAATGTCTCAGCTTCCTAATCTATAAAATGGGCATAATAATACCTTATAGGGCTCTACCTCTCAATATTGTTGTAAGGCTTAAATAAGATTATTAATGTTAATATGAATATGTAGAGTGAATTTCAAAATTCTATATAAATATCAGTCCATTGGCTAATAGATCTAGAGCCTGAAAGGCTTAGAGGGCATAGAGTCCAACAGGTGAGGAAACTGAGGCATGGACCACACAACTAGTATGTGTTGGGACATGATTTGAATCCAGGTCCTCTGGACTCCCAGCTGAGGACCTGATCCTCTCTATCATGTTATCATGTTTTCTCTATATATATCTATAGCCACATCTCTATCTATGTGTATATTTATTTATTTATTTGTTTTGCGGGGCAATGGGGGTTAAGTGACTTGCCCAGGGTCACGCAGCTAGTAAGTGTCAAGTGTCTGAGGCCAGATTTGAACTCAGGTTCTCCTGAATCCAGGGTCAGTGCTTTATCCACTGTGCCACCTAGCTGTCCCTTATGTGTATATTTATAAAATTCATATCTATATCTACTTTTCTACATATAGTTATCTCTTCCACATTGTGACTTTCCTCATTGTGGTTTTGATACATCACAGGTTAGCATAAGAAATCAGTTGGAATTTTGAAAGTTTTGTGGGAACCACAGATGACAGGTGAAGGCCAGAAGATGACACAGAAAATGTTTAGAAACTCAGAAATGCAGAATATAGATGTAGAGTATTGTATAATATCAACATGCTTTATCTTTTAATGCTATATTAGTTCAGACTTCTTCTCTAGTATGAAGGGAGGGCCAAACATTTTTACGAGGATTTTCCAGATCATGGGGACACCATGCCCTTAACCTATGTGATGTGGAAGGGATAATGCTATCTCACCATCATCGTCGTCATCATCACTTTTATTCCCATTATTTCAGATCTTCTTGGGACCAAACTTACTTTGCTCACCAAGATGACAACTAACCTTAGAAACTAAGCTCTGCTAATAGAGAAAGCTGGAAGAGACCTTCATGTGAATTCTGCTTCCATCAGATAACAGGCAAATATTTTCACACGTGCTTCCTGGAGCTACTGCCTTTACCCTTGTCTATCCCTCCCAAAGGAATGACTTGAATGATAGGAGTCTCCAGGAAGATAAGCAGAGAGGGAGTAATGAAGTTTTGGCACGTGAGACTCCTGGATTCATTGCATGAAGCTGCTATCGCCTAGGCCTGGCTCCTTAGCATCCTTGTACCCTCACTATAGGCCTCCCACTGCACATATCTCCAATAGTATGTGCAAATCACCCATCAGCAAGAGACCTCTATTAGGTTTTATCTTGTAATATACAAAAGGACAACATGGACCCTGCAAGTCTCCTTGGGGAAACAGGATAGACACGTGAAACAATTTACAAACCCTTAAAAGAAGTCAGTGTACTTTGATTTCTGGTCCTTCGATTAGGAGTCAGGAGTCCTGGTCAGGAGCCCAGCTTGATCTCTAGCTGGGTGACCTTGGACATGTTTTTTTTTTCATCTCCCTAATGATGCTTGGACTAGGTGACCTCCAAGGTCCATTTTAGCTGATAGAATGGATAGAACACTGGACTTTGATGCAGGAAGACATGAATTGGAATCTGCCTTAGGTGTGTTACCTTGTGCAAGTCACTTAATCATTCTGTGCTTCAGTTTTCTCATTTGTAAAAAGAGGCAGTTGGATTCAGTTGCCTCTAAGGACCCAGGCATGTCTAAATCTATGAGCTTCTTTCTGCTAAAGTGCCCCCACAGGGGAAGAGGGGTTCAGAGGAGAATCACCTTGGGCGAGAGTGACCAGGAAGGGAGGAAGGGAGCTTTGACTACATCCTTGAAGGATGATTAGGACTTGGATAAATGGAAAAGAGTGGAGACAGGTGTGCCTGGCAAAGAGAAAAGGAAAAGGAAAGGAATGGTTATGGGAATCATAGATCACTGATAGACAAGAGAGAGGGGTCTTTGAGGTCACCTAGTTTGGCCCCTTATTTTCATAGATGGGAAAACTGAGAACAAGAGAGGGTGAGTGATCTGCCCAGGGTCATTCAGGTGGCAGGAAGCAGAGCTAGAATTTAGACCCAGGTGTTCTGATTCCAGACCCAGTATCCTTTCTGGGTAACCTGTGTTGGGGAGTCCATGAGGTGAACTTGGATACAGTGAAGGGTTCAAATGTGGAGGGTGAACATGTCTTTCCCAGCTTACAAATTTCCCCTCCTAGTAGAAATGAACAAATCCACTTTTGCTGCATCGGCGTTCTTGGGAGGGGTCCTGGCCATGCCCCTAAATCACGTCACTGACATGAGTTTTGTGTTGGGGAACAGCCTGTCAGCAGGCCTCCCATGCCGTGATGTATGTCTGCAGTCCATCATGACCGCCCTGACACTTTGATGCATTATATGGGAGTGTAATCAGAGTGATGGTGCCCTGATCTATTAGGGGTGTACATCATCAGAGGGTTGGTACCTTGACACATTACCTTAGCATGCTGTCAGTGGGACAGCTCTTTAATGTATTTCAATAATACATCACCCGGGCAATGGTGGGTTTAGGAGGTATGCTGGCGCCAGCTGGTGAGAGCCCTTTCAGTAGGATGGAGAGTGTCTTTGGGCTCTTAAAAAATTTATCAGTGTGTGTGTGTGTGTGTGTGTGTGTGTGTGTGTGTGTGTGTGTGTTGTTTGTGAGTGTGTGTGTATGCAAGAGAGACAGACAGGCAGAGAAAGAGAATAGTAGTAAGACAGAAACATCTGCTTCAGGGATCAAGAAGATGCCCTTTGAGAACCCCCTGAGTTCCCTCTCAAGGGGCCAGTTTCTACTGTTCATGTCTTAGAACAGGGCAGCTCAGATTTCCTGTAGATTTGTTTGTTCAAATCTCCATATTCAGGCTTGACCCCATAAATGAAAATTCCCTCTTCCTCTCTCTCTTAGAAAATGGGAATGACCCTAGCCAGTGATGTCATCAGGGATCCCCTTTCGGGGTGAGGTGGGGGTTGGGAGCTTATGCTTTGGTTTTTGGTGGAGGGCTAACTTGAAATCCCTGGTGAACCTCATGGAACAAGTCCAGATGATGGCTTTTGGGATAACTGAAGCTAAGTGTTGATCGTGCCCTACCCCCCACCTCCATTCTCCAGGGGAGACCCCTGTGGGCCTGGGTTACAAAAAGAAGAAATCTGGTTTCCTGCTGAAGTGGCAGGCGGGGGCAGACCCCATAATTGGATGGTGCTGTGTTTCCTGTGGCTTGCCCACAATGTAAATGATTTGCTTGTATAAATAATTTATGTTGTCCTTCATTATCTCTGGTAGCTGTCTGTATGTCTTCTCTAAAGAAATTAGACTCAGTCCTACCAGTGTTTTATTTAATGCCTACTCCTATACTAGGCACTATGGGTAATAGAGGGGGAGGCAAAATCTGTGTCCTCATGTTGCCTATAGTCTCATAAAGAAAATAATTATATTACCTATGAGTAGTTTATAAAGAACACAAATTCCTAGGAGGGACCTCAGAGGTTACCTAGTTTAGTATAATACCCTCATTTTACAGATGATGAAACTGAGGTCTGAGGACTTGCCCAAGGTCACCTAGGTAGATAGTAGTGTTGTTTTTGTTCAGTCATTTTCAGCTATGTCCAACTCTTCATGACCCCATTTGGAGTTTTCCTGGCAAAGATATTGGAGGGATTTACCATTTCCTTCTCTAGCTCATTTTTACAGAAGAGAAAAATGAGGCAAATAGGGTTAGGTGACTTGCCCAGGGTCACACAGCCAGTAAGTATGAACTCAAGTAGATGAATTTTCCTAAGTCTAATCCCAATACTCTATCCACTGTACTTATTTAGCTACCTCTGATCTTTCTCCCAAACTCCAGGTCTTAACAGCATACTGGATATCCCTACCTAGCAATCCTGAAATCATCTTGAACCCTTCTACCCAGAAATCATGAGTGGCTACCAGTTGTCTCTAGGATAAAGAGTCTCTTTCCGAGGTATTCAAACTCTGCAATCTGGTCTCCATCTGCCTTTCCAGTCTCTTCATATATTACTAACCTTCATCTTTCTCCTCATCCTCTTAGCTCATTTTTCTGTTTTGTCTTAGGGTTTACAAAATGTCTTAATACATGATCTCATTTAGTTGGTGTTTTTATTATCCCCACTCCTTTTAAGAGATGAACATACCAAGACGAGGACAACTAGGTAGGCAGTGGATAGAGTGCTAGGCATCAATTCAGGAAGACTCCTCTCTCTGAGTTCACACTGACTACATGCATGATCCTAGGCAAGTCACTTTACCCTGTTTGTCTCAGTTCCCTCATCTATAAAAAGAGCTGGAGGGGCAGCTAGGTGGCACAGTGGATAGAGCACTGACCCTGGAGTCAGGAGGACCTGAGTTCCAATCCGGACTCAGACACTTAACACTTACTAGCTGTGTGACCCTAGGCAAGTCACTTAACCCCAATTGCCTCACCAAAAAAAAAAAAAAAAAAAGAGCTGGAGAGGGAAATGGCAAACCACTCCAGTATCTTTGCCAAGAAAACCCCAAATAGGGTCACAAAGAGTTGGACAATTCATACAACAACTGTATGAACTGTAGCATTAGAAAGATACCCTTAATCCTTCATGGCTACTAGAAATTTGAGGGGGGTGTGTAGTAGTTGTCCACTGTGGCTCTACCTTGTAAGTATGACTGGGAGTTGGGAGAATAGTTACAGAGAACATGTTGTGCTAGACTATTAAAAATAGGCAACATATGTGTACATTACAGCAGAAAATTTCACAAAATCTCTCATGATCAGAGGATCTGTGTTAGAATTCTATTTATGCTATTTTGTGACTGGGTAAAACAGCCCTCAGGAAGTCCTTTGGGCAAAGCTCTTTGGTTCTTAGTGTCCTCATCTGTAAAATGAGGGGGTTGTACTAGATTACCTCTAAAGTACCTTTCACCTCTAAATCTCAGATCAAAATCTACAACCCTCACGGACAAGGAGAAATATGAGGAGAATAGCACAGTGAGGTAAATTTGTAACTGGTTAATGAGCATGCTCAGGGTGGTGATTAATAGATTTAACTTATTCAAGAGAATATTCTTTAGTGGAATAATGCCAAAAGGCTTTGTCTATCACTATGTCAATAAACAAGCATTTATTAATGATTCCTGTGTTTTAGATACCGTGTTAAGCACTGGGGACACCAAAAAAAAGAAAAAAGAAAAAGAAAAAAAAAGCAAAGTTTCTGTCCTTGAAGATAGGAATTTGAATGTAGGAGATACATATATGCACAAATAAATACATATAATACACATACAGCAGACATATAAGACCTTAGAATTGAACATGTGTAGAACCTTAGAACAGAATGTGCTTGCGGCTGGGGGTGGGGATGGGGCTGGGGACTGAGAAAGGGGCCTCTTCACCCCTACCTCTCAGAATTCCTCCATCACTTCCTGAAGAAGGGGTTATTTTAGTTGAATTGTAAAGGGATTCTAAAAGAGGTGGAGGTGAGGAGGGAAAGCATTGGATGCATTGTGGGAAGCCATTGCAGAAACATGGAGACTGGAGATGAAGCATTGTGCATAAGGAACAGTCAGTGGGTTAGTGTAGCTGAACATGTAAAGGAAATGGAAGGTAGCAACGTATAAGAAGACTAGAAAGACAATAAAGATAGTGTTATGAAGAGCTTAAACAACAGAGGACTTTGATCCTTGAGATAATAGGAAGCCATTGGAGCTTATTCAGTAGTAGGGTGACATGATCAGACCTGAATTAAAAACAAAAACTTTGGCAGCTGTGTGGATAATATATTCAAGTGGGCAAGAAATGAGGCACAGAGATGAAGTAGAAGAGTAATGCAGTAATTCAGATGGGAGGTGACGAGGGTGGTCATTGTGTGAGTGGAGTGGAGCTACAGGAACATATATGAGAAATATTCTAGAGGTATAAATGACAAGATTAGATGAGCTGTTTATATGAGGTAAATGAAAACGAAGAGTCAAGGATGAGAACCTGGCTCTCTGGGAGGATGGGGGTGCCTAACAGGTATGGAGGAAAGGATGGGTTCTGTTTGGGGCAAGTTCAATTTGAGTCTAGTTTGAAATGTCTAATAGGCACTTAGTCATTCAGAACTGGAGCTCAGTAGAAAGACTAACATTAGGAATAAATATCTAGTAATCATTAGCATAGGTCTGGTAAATGAACCAATGGAAGCTGATGAGCTCATCAAGGGAAGGAGCTTAGAGAGAAAAAAGAAGATGGTTCATGTCAACCCCTGGGGTTCACCTATGATTACTAGGCAGGATGTGGAAGAAGATTCAGCAAAGGAGACTGAAAAGAAGCAGTCTTCATCTTTGTTCTTGCCCCGTTCAATGTTATTATCAAGGATACATATATACATAGAAGATATACTTATCAGATTTACATATGACACAAAGCCAGGAGGAATAGCTACTGTATTGCATGACAGAATCAGGATTCAGAGAGGATCTTGGCAGGAGGAAATGCCAAAGGAACAAGATTAAATTTAATAGGGAAAATGGAAAGCCTTGTACTGAGGTTCAAAAAAATCATCTGTCTCTTATACTGGGGGTTGCCCATGACAAGGACGGTTTATGGGGGGGGGGCTGGATTCTAGTCGAAAGCTAAGCTGATATATTGGTAGTTTGACACAACTACTAAAATAGCAAATACAATCTTTGACTATATTAATATGAATGTAAAGATCAGAACAAAAGAGATAAGCTTCTTATTGTGTACTCTGTCCTGATCAGAGATTATCTGGAATGTTCTGTTCAGTTCATTTTGAGAAGGATACTGACAAACAGGAACTTGTCCAGAAGAAGATCTGGGTGGTGAGGAGTCTGAAAATTATGTTACAGAAGGAATGATTTGTTGATTGCAAACTTCTTTCTATTAAAGGTACCATGTTCTTCTCAGTCATCTGTGCTCATGACCTTGGAGCCATCCTTGACTCCTTTTCCATCTCCATCTTGTACACACCTATACCCAGTAAGTCAACAATTCCCATGGAGTGTATCTTTACAATATTTCCTTCGTCAGTCCTCTAGGACCCTAGTTTATATCCTCATTGCCTATTACCTGGACTATAGGAATAGCCTCCTTATTGATGTTCCTGCTTCCAGTTTCTCTACTCTTTATGCTCCACAGCACTGCCAAAAGAAAATTTTAAGACATAGGTCTGATTATGTCACCTCCTTGTCCCCAAACCCTCAGTGGCTCCCTATTATTACCTTTAGGATAAAATGTCAAGTTCTTATCTTGGCATTTAAGGTTCTTTACAAATGACTTCCTGGGCAGCTAGGTTGTACAGCAGATAGAGTGCTGGGCCTGGAGTCAGGAAGACCTAAGTTTAAGTCTGGCCTCATTATCTGGGTGACGCTGAGCAACCCAGTTTGGCTCAGTTTCCTCATTTGTAAAAATGAGCCAGAGAAGGAAATGGTAAACTGCTCTAGTAGTTTTGCTAAGAAAACCCCAAAATGGGGTTACAAAGAGTCAGACATGACTTAAAACAACAAACAAATGCCTTCTGCCTACCTTTCCTGGTATTTCACCTCAGTCTTCTTCATGTAGGCTATGTTTTAGTCATCCTATACCCCCTGCTGTTTTTCCTGTTCAAAAGTAGAGAATCATACAGAATCACTGAATTTGAGTGTTAGAGGGGATCTCAGTGGCAGTTTGGTCAAACTCATTCTTTTTTTTTTTTTTTTTAGTGAGGCAATTAGGGTTAAGTGACTTGCCCAGGGTCACACAGCTAGTAAGTGTTAAGTGTCTGAGGCCGGATTTGAACTCAGTTCCTCCTGACTCCAGGGCTGGTGCTCTATCCACTGCGCCACCTAGCTGCCCCAGTCGAACTCATTCATAAAAGGCATCCTCACTCTAACATGTAACAAATAGTTGTTTGGTCTTTGTTCCCAAGGAGTTCCCAAGGTGTTCCCATCACCTTTTGGGGCAGGCCATTATTCTTTGGGACAGCTCTAATTGTTGGGATGAGGTGGTTTTTTCTCCCAATAACAGGCCTAAATTAATCTCTTTGAATCTTATTCCTAGTGCTCTGGGTTCTGCCCTCAGTGCTTTCTTTCTTGCCTAGATGCCTACATTGGCACAAGCCATCCCTTTTACTCAGTGTGTACTAAATCCTCATCTGTCCCCCTCAGCATCCTTATCCCCTTTCAAAACTCAGCTCCGGCGCTACCTCCTTCCCACCCACCTCTCTTCCAAAGTTGTTACTCCTTCCTTCCTCAAATGATCTTGTATTTAATCTCAGGAAGAATATTAGCTCCCCAAGGGCAAGGAGTGCATCATGTTTTGGATTTACATATCCCAGCTTTCCAGTATAGTGACTTGCAGTAGTAAGGACTTAATATATGTTTATTTTTGTTGATTCTAGGAACTGGGAATGCTTAGCTCTGAGAAGATTTAGGGGGAAGCATATAAACAACCTTCTTCAAAGACTGTGAGTGCTATCATTTGGAAGAAGACTTGGATTGAATCTGTGTGGCCTTGGCTTTGTTTTGTTGATATTATGAATGTACTTATATGTGTAGATATCCTTTCCCCTATTAGAATGTAAATTCCTTAATGTCAGGGGCTGTTTTACTTTTGTCTTTATGGCAAAATTCCTGCTAAATGGTAGATACTTACTAAATATTTGTTTGATTGGCTCCAGAGGGAAGGACTAGGATCAGCCAGTAGAAAGTATCAGGAAGGAGACTGTGGCCAAAAAGAAGTAAGAGTTGGGTTGTTGTTATTTGTTTTAAATTATTAGTAGCTTGTGAAGGAGTGAGCTCTCCATCATTGGAAGCAGTGGCTGGTTGCTCACTGTCATTTTGCTTCTGAAATCATTAGTTTCTTAATTCCTAAAACAGAGGAATTGGTTTAAATGATCTCAAGATCCCTTTTAGCTTAAGGGATAGGGAGAGCCCTGTGATTTTATTGGTATAGGGAACTCCCTAAATGGGAAACTTCTTCCAACAATGCAGGTCAACACCTGCTCTGTAACACATTCTTAGTTACTTAGAGCAGAGATTAGGAGGAATCACACAGCCCATATGTATAAGGGGCAAGACTTGAATTCAGGTCTTTCTCACTCCGAGGCAAGCTTCGCCCACTATGCCATGTTGAATCTTTATAGCAGGGGTTCTTAACTTTTTTGTGTGTCATGGAACTCTTTAGCAGTCTGTTAAAACCTTTGTACTCTTTCTCAGAATACTTTTTTAAATGCATAAAGTAAAATACATAGGATTACAAGGGATCCAAATGATACTGAATTTTTAATGTTGTTGTTGTTATCAAGTCATGTCCAATTCCTGGTGACCCCAGTGGGGGTTTTCTTGGAAGAGATACTAGTGTGGTTTGCCATTTCCTTCTCCGGTTCTTTATCCACTGTGCCACCTACCTGCTCTGACATTGAATTAGTTATCAAAATAAATGTTTAAAAAGCTCACAGACCAGGGGCAGCTAGATGGCGCAGTGGATAAAGCACAGGCTCTGGATTCAGGAGTACCTGAGTTCAAATCCGGCTTCAGACACTTGACACTTACTAGCTGTGTGACCCTGGGTAAGTCACTTAACCCCCATTGCCCCACAAAAAACCCCAAACCAAACCAAACCAAACCAAAACAAACCAAAACAAAACAAAAAAACAAATAAAAAGCTCACAGACCTCATATTAAAAACCTCTGCTCTGTAGCTATTATTACTCCCACTTTACAAGTAGGGAAAGCTACATCAACTGCTCAGTATTATACAGTTAATAAATATCTAAGATAGAATTTGAACTTGGGTATTTATGACTCCAAGTACAGGTTTCTATCTACTGCAAAAGCTAGCTGAATCCCTTTAAGCTCAAATGCTCTACAATTCCTTGCCTCTATGGCATAGGGAGGATCTCTGCATAATATGAGACACTCAACTAAAGGATCTCCAAATTCTCATTCTTAAATTTCTACAGTTCTACGATAATATCTGCTAAGGTGTATTAACAGCTAACAAGGGGCATCTTTATAGGGATGTAATTATAGTGTGCAATGCCTATCTGCTTGGGGCAGGGCAGGGGCAGGTGGGAAGGTGTGTGGCACTTCTGAGCACTTGTAGCAGGCTGCTCCTGCTCCCATTCCTCCCTGCTATCTTCATTTGACATTCCAGACAAATTAAGCAATTTGCCTGAGGTCACTAACTGAGGAGGAGGAGGAATATAGAGGCAAGCCACCCCACCTTTGTAAGTCTCAGCTTTTTCATCTATAAAATGAGAGAACTGGACTAGACCTCAGAGGTTTCTTAAAGATCTAAAGTCCTTCCCCTTCTTTCCCTTTTTCTTGCTTTCCTTATATAACCTTTAGACAAAGGAAGCCACGTGTGGAATTTACCATTGGAGATTTACTGTTGAATAGATTTTTGTTGTTAAGTCATTTCAGTCATGACCAACCCCTTTTGGGGTTTTCTTGGCAAAGATATTGGGGTGGTTTGCCATTTCAAGATCTTCTCCAGCTCACTTGACAGATGAGAAAACTGAGGCAAACCAGGTGAAGTGACTTGCCCAGGCATCTAGTAAGTGTCTGAGGCCAGATTTGAACTCACGAATATGAGTTCAAGCCCAGCGCTCTATCTATTGCACCACCTCAATGCCCATCAAATGGATAGGCAGGACAAAAGAGTGAAGTTAATGAGTTGGTTTCACAAATACCCCTTAGCGAGGGGCAGCTAGGTGGCACAGTGGATAGAGCACCAGCCCTGGATTCAGGAGTATCTGAGTTCAAATTCTGCCTCAGACCCTTGACACCTTTACTAGCCTGTGTGACCCTGGGCAAGTCGCTTAACCCCAAATGCCTCACCAAAAAACCAAACCAAACAAAAAAACCAAACAAAAAACAAATACCCTTTGGCCCCCCAGCAGTGTGGTACAGTGGAAAGAACCCTGTATCTGGAGTCATAGTACCTGGATTCATATCCAACCTCTGGATACTTACCACTTGTGTGAGCTTGGGAATCACTTAACCAATCTGGACCTTAACTTTCTCACCTGTAATAATGAGAGTGTTGGACTAGATGGCTTCTGAGGTCCCTGTCAGCTCTAAATCTGATGTTAGAGGATCCTGGGATGTTCTTGGATACCTGGATTCCCCTAATTCTGGTGTAATACTTATGTTTATTCACTCCTGGCCACTATCTTTGCTCCAGACTTTCCTTTCCCTCACTCTCCTCATTCTATTAGAACTTCTCCATCTTTTACTCTCATCTCATCAAGGTCTTGTTATGTGACTGGTAGAATTAATTTGATTAATTAATTCCCACTAAGATATTAAGAGTTGTTAATAACTTAATGGGTTACTCATGGTAGGGAATGCATTAATATTTTGTCAGGTCCTTAACTTAACTCTGAGGAGTAACCCTAATGGTAGAATTTCAGAAACTATAGTAAAATGATGGGGAGACACTTGGGGGGAGGAAATTTGTGTCTTTCAGTTGACCTCAAGTCATACCAGAGGATCTGGGTTGGTTGTTAAACGATGAGTAGAAAAAACTCCAATTTCCCTCTTGCCTTCTTGGAGTTGTGATTATAAAGGCAAGACCTGAGAGAGAATGCCTCTATTTCAGTCTGCTCCAGGACAGAGGGAGGCTCAGGTTCCCCTCCAATGCCCTGAATCTGCTGGGGGAGGCTGGCAAAAAAAAAAAAAGGAAAGAAAAAAAAGAAAGAAAAAAAAGAATTCTAGGGCTCCTTCCAGTTTTGCTTCTGTCTTGCTCCTCTCCTCCTCTTGCTCCTCCCCCTGGCTCCCAAGCGTGCTACTTCTCTGCCTGCTGAACAGCTGTTTCACCAACATCATTGCCTGATTATCTTTCAAGTGGCTTCTTGGAGCAGATGTTCCCCCAGTCTTTCCCTCTCCTAAAGTAAACAAGAGCTTGTGTTGCCATCCCATCTAGTCGGGAAATTTCATGCTGCTCCCAGGGATTTTTCTTCTCAAGAGGCTCTGGGATAGCCTGGTGAGTGTCTGGTCCCTTATTCACCATGGATGTGACATCCAGCTGGATATTTTGGGCTAAATTCTTTCTTAGGAGACACCCCATTGTGAAGTTTCTCAAGTATATTAATATCATTTTCCAAGAATCCAGAGGAATGGAAGAGCCTTTAAACTCAGAGATATCAGATCTTCGAGGGAGACGAGACTAAGTGGTTCTGCCCATCACATGTGCCTTCATTTAGGCCCTTGAGGAAGGTAGGGGTAAGGGACAATAAAAGTCTGTCCATATCTCTTTGAAGGGAAGGCCATTTTCTACATGTGATTATAATTTGAGTAATGCCAGGAAGACATTCTTCCGCAGTCTGACCACATTGAAAATTCTTCTATTTGTAATTCATTTCTTTAACAAAGCATTTGCCCTTGCTTATTTAAGATTCAATAAATATTGTATACCAAAGAGGTCAAAGACAGAAAGATCCTATTTACACCTGAATATTTCGAGTAGCTTTTTTTTTTTTTGTATTAGAAAGAGCTAGAAATGGAATAGATGTCCATGTATTGCAGAAAGGCTAAATAAGTTGTAGTACATGGATATAATAGAGCCATAAGAATTGATGAATGTGTATTAGCAATGTCATCCTTTTGTTGTTGTTTTAACAAGAGCTGGAAATGAATTGGATGCCCATCCATTGGGGAATGGCTAAACAAGTTGTGGCACATGAACGCAATGGAGCCATAAGAAATGATAAATATTAAGAATTTGGAAAAGCATGGGAGAACATGTGAACTGATGGAAAGTGAAGTAAGCAGAACCAGGAAAAATAATCTAAGCAATGACCATAAGAATGAAAATGGAAAGAACAAAGACAACCAAAACCTGAATGTCCTATTATTATAATGACCAAACTTAGTTGCAAAGAAGAAATGAGAAAGTACACTTCCTTACCTTCTTTGTCTAAGTGAATGTTGGGAGTTGGGGTGTGGGGGTGGGACAGAACAAGAAACTATGGGTGTGGAATATCACATATTTTGTCAGACTCAATTGATCTTGGTTTTGCTGTGCTGCTTCCTTCCTCTACCCCTTCTTTTTTATTCTTTGTTCTGAGGGATAGCTGGATCAGGGAAGAATGGGAGAGGGTTATATTTGAAAATAAAGGTGATATTGAAACAAAAGATACCAATACAATTAAGAAAAAGATTCAATAAATATTTATCAGGAACCAGTTTTGTAGAGAGCACTGTGCTAGGTTGGCATTGAGAGAGAGCCAGTGTTTAGGTAATGCACAGTCCCTGCTTTCATGTAATTTATAGTCTTATGAGGGGACAGTGCACAGATAGTTAAAATACACCAATGTTTTGTGATAAATGTAGAGACCATCCCCTTAAGAGCTCCTCCAATAGACAAGAAGTGATCTGGGTGGTTGAGGTGGAATTTTTCCAGGTGTACTTACTATGGGTAGCCTTGAGATTATAACTGCCCTGAGGGTCCAACATCCAGGAAAAGTACACAGGTTCAGAGCATAAATAGCAGAGGGAGGGGCAAAATGGAGGAGTATTGGGGGGATATTGGTAGGTGTGATTGTGTTGGAGAAAAGCTCTATGATTGGCTATCACACCCCAAGGGTGGGATATAAACTCTTTTTCCACTCTTTGATTGGTTGATCATACACTCCTTGGGGTCAGGCCATGGTTCTCCTAGGGTGATACCTTGGCCTCTCAGAGGGTCCTGTTCCCTGCTCCAGAGACTATGGGACTAAATGTCCTTTAAGACTCCTTACAGCTCTAGTTCCAGTCACATAATAGGGCACCATTAAAAGATTCTGACAAAAGGGATGAAGTGATCAGAGCAATATAAAGGTTGAACTGGAGGAGGCAAGAGTGGAAGCATGTAAAACAATTTAGGCAGGTGGAATTGAATGCCTGTTAGTGTCCTGAGAATGACCTTGGGTAAGTCACTTAACCCTGTTTGCCTCAGTTTCCTCATCTGTAAAATGAGTTAGAGAAGGAAATGGCAAACCACTCTAATGTCTTTTCCAAGAAAACCCCAAATGAGGTCACCAAGAGTTAGACATGACTAAAAATGACTGAACAACAATGGGAACAATAGGAATAGAGAGACCACTCAAAAGTCATTGTGGAGTTGAAATGAACAGGACTTAGTAATTGGACTTTGGAATGAGTGAACTCTTAAGCCATTATCAGCCTTATACCTCAGTGTGAATTATGATCTGGTTTCTCACCTGGAAGCAGGCAGAGAATATTTGGGAGTAGGATGGGGAAAAGAGTTGGGAGAATGAGTTTTAGGGGCATGGTATAGGGTGGGCCTGACTAAGTATGTCCTGGACAGTCAAAGAAGCATCTTGAGGTCACTGGGTGCTCTACAGGATTTCTTCCTATAGAGTTTTTTTGGTTTTGTTTTGTTTTTTGGTGAGGCAATTGGGGTTAAGTGACTTGCCCAGGGTCACACAGCTAGTAAGTGTTAAGTGTCTAAGGCCGTATTTGAATTCAGGTCCTCCTGAATCCAGGCCCTATGCTCTATCCACTGTGCCACCTAGCAACCCCCCTATAGGTTTTTTAGGGGATGGGGGTGGTGGGTAGAATGAGAAGGGTTCTGAATAAAGGGATCACAAATATAGTGATGAGAGGACCAGCTTTAGAGTCACACACATCTGGGTTCAAGCTCTCCTCAGATACTTCCTATATTACTTTGGGCAGATCAAGCAACCTCTCTGGGCCTTGGTTTCCCCATCTTTTAAATGAGGAAGTTGGATTAGATGACTACAGAGGTTCCATCCAGCTCTAGAACCATTATCCTGCATTCTTTTTTTTTTTTTAATTTTTTTTTT
The DNA here is from genome assembly GCF_019393635.1 of Dromiciops gliroides. Lineage (NCBI taxonomy): Eukaryota > Metazoa > Chordata > Mammalia > Microbiotheria > Microbiotheriidae > Dromiciops > Dromiciops gliroides. The sequence continues at coordinate 154,518,961 of NC_057862.1, forward strand.
AATTTTAGTGGGGCAATGAGGGTTAAGTGACTTGCCCAGGGTCACACAGCTAGTAAGTGTTAACTGTCTGAGGCCAGATTTGAACTCAGGTTCTCCTGAATCCAGGGCCGGTGCTTTATCCACTGAACCACCTAGCTGCCCCCCATTATCCTGCATTCTTAAGGAGATATGGTTTTCACTGAAGATAAATTTTGGTCAATGACATCACAATTTTACTGAGAGCCAGCCCTGACATCAACATTTGTTCATATATAGAAACGCCCAATCCATCAGTTCCATATGGGCAGAGAAGAAAGTTAAAATAATCTCTGGGGAAAAATTTTTGGCTTTTCAAAGAATTTCTCTTTCATATTGGGCCTCACATCTTGGCTGACATTTGTTTTACCCTTATATGACTTCCGAATTCTTCAGGAAAAGTCAATTCTAATTAATTTTATTTTTTAAAAAAAGCCTTCCTGAGCCCCTCTTTTTGGAAAGGCAGCTTGCCATAGGGCATAGAATATAGGAACTGGGATCACAGATTTAGAGCTGGAAGTAACCTTAGAGACCATCAAGTCCATCCCACCCCCTTCCCCTTTCATTTTAGATATGAGAAACTGAGGTTCAGAGGTTAAGTGTCTTCCTTGGTGTCACACTGCTAGTATCAGATGTGGGAATTTGGCCCAGGTGTTCTTGACTCCAAAAAGGCCTGTGCTCTATCCAACAAGCTAGGCTGCCCCCTCCTGCCTATCAGGAGTAGGAAAACCTGGATTTCAATTGTACTACAGGTACTGAATGACTTTGAATTAACCTTTCTGGGCCTTCATTTCCTTAACTATGAAATAGGGATAATAATAGCACCTACTTCCCTAATTTCTTGTGTGGAGAGTTTTTTGTAAGTGTTTAAAGTATTATGTAAATGTCACTGATTATTACTGTGTGTCTGTTCTCATGTTAAACACGGTGGTGGAGAAGAAAAGGATAGGACACATTCTCTGCTCTTAGGGAGGTTACAGTTTTGTGGCAGACTTGATATATGGAGCAGCGAGGTGGCTCAGTGGATGGAGCAGTGGACTTGGAATCAGGAATACTCCTCATCTGACTTCACATTCAACCTCAGACACTTACTAGCTGTGTGAATCTGGATGAGTCACTTAATCCTGTTTGCCTCAGTTCCCTCATCTGTAAAATGAACTGGAGAAGGACGTGGCAAATAACTCCAGTATCTTTGCCAAGAAAACCTTAAATGGGGTCACAGAGAGTTGGGCACTGAAATGCCTGAACAACAAGAAGACATGCCTACGTGAAGCAAGCTCATGTATGCAATGAAGTTCTAGAAGGAGGGATCCATACTTTGAGTACTACAGGGGTTCAGAGAAAAGACAGGAAGTTTTCAGGTGAACTATCAGAAAAGACCTCATGGAAAGAGCTGGTTGTTGGGCTGGGCATGAGGGACAGGCACAATTCAGAGAAGAAAGGAAAGGGAAGGCATTTCGAGTAGTGGGGCATTGTAAGCAAATGACCCTAACAAGCATAGGAAATTATGAGTAGGTCAGCCTGGCTATAGCAGAAGGAATACATTAGGGAGTGTGAGAGATAAAGGTTGATGATATAGCATTTTCTCTTTCTTCAGCATTTCAAAGATTTCAAAAAGACCTGTGATGTCATCAGTTTGGTTCTCCCTTGACACATGCAAATTGCAACCCCTCCAGACCTTAGTGGATGATTTCATGAGTTGCTGTAGCCAAAATATTCATTACCTAGTGGCCAGCCTTCAGATGACAGACATCATCCATCACTGGGTCCGCACTCTTCCAGCTTGGATGGTCCTGCCAAAGGTGACATCTCATTGATACAGCTTTTAAAAACCCAGGCTCATCTCTATCCTCAAATGAGATGTCTTAAGATGACTTCTTTTCCCATTCTATTTAATACATTTGTTTTCTTTATAAACCAAGAAGAGAGACAGCTATGTAGAGGGGAGAGGGTATTGGACTTGGAGTCAGGGACAAGGTTTAAATCCCATCTTTGACACTTATAGGCTGTGACCTTGGACAAGTCATTGGACTTCTCTGTGTCTCAGGTAACTCCATGGTACTTTTCTACTAAACCATAGTGGGTCATTAAGAACTGCATCGGTGGAGGAAATTCACACACTAGAAAGTCCCTACACTGACCCCCACATTTCAGAAGTCTGTTCCAAAACTTTCTATAAATAGCTCACAACTCTCTTTCTTCCCTTCCCCCACCCCTACTCCCTCCCCCACCTTCACTCTCAGCTGAAAACTTTACCAGAAGTCATTCCTAGGGAGCTCTTTTCCTGTTTCTCTTTTCACTTTCCCACCTCATCCTTCTTATCCCTCCTCTTCCAGCTGGTTGGGCCTCCCTGGCACAAATTACATTGTATGTATTTTACATACACATCCTTCAAAGGTATACAAATTATATCTTCTCCATGAAGCCTTCCTACTAATTCCAGGCAGCACTGTCCAATTCTCTTTCCAACCTCCCCACTGGTTATTGTTCTATAGTGTGGTGTCACCATATGTGGCTCAAACAGATTAAGATCGACTTCCTATCTGATTTTAATTTTTAATCTATTAATATAAAAGGGATATATATATATATATATATATATATATATATAGTGGTAAAAAAATATGAAAGTTTTTTTTAACAGTTAGGATAACTGAAAGATGCCAGTTTTTGAAGGACCACCCTTTTGGGGAGGAGACCAACGGCATGAGCTACGCACGCCAGTCCGCCTGCTGCGCACGTTAGACTGCCTGCTATGCACTCGACTTCCAGGGTGTGAGCTTAAAAGGCAAGGAGAGAACGGAAGTGGGAGTTTTTTCCTGCTCTGCTGGTCTCCTGACTGCCACAGACGATCTCTCTCTCCCCAAAGGTGGCCTTCTCTTTTGGTGAGTTTTATATGGAATATAGACTAAGCTTAGACTTAAGACGATTTGTATTGTGTTTCTACTTTCCTATCCTTCTAATCAATATCACCTTGTTACTACCATACAATAAATGGTCTATCTAGAAAACCAGAAGCTTCTTCCATTTACTAGTCTGGGAGATAAATTAAGGGAAAGGTTAAGTAGGGTAGATTTATGATCTAATATCCAATTTTAAATCTCTCTCTCTCTCTCTCTCTCTCTCTCTCTCTCTCTCTATATATATATATATATATATATATATATATATATATATAAGCACATATGGTTTTTCTAAGTCAACACGTGCAACCTGCAGGGATACTTATCAGTGGCCCCTATCTCTATTTGAGTTCAGCACCACTGTTCTACACCATGCACATTTGTTCTTGATTCTACATTACCTTGCACTCTTCTGTTGTTTTATGTTTTCCCTCCCCATTTAGATTGTAAGCTCTTTGAGAGCATGGATTCTAGGTCACATGTTTAAACCAAATTCAACATCTTCTTTCCTGGTTTTTGGCTACACCTAGATAACCCACGTAATTTAACAAATTCTCCATCTTATCCTTTCTTTTTTACCTATCCATGTTGTGCCCATTCTTCAAGGCCTATCCCTCCAAACCACCTAGTGCAGTGCTGACTAGGCAGTGGGGCCCAGTCCACCTCCTTCAGGAAGTCTTCCCTGACCACCTCAGCCCAGAGATATTTCTCCTTCCTCAGATCTTCTCTTGCATAATTCCCCTCATTTGACATTTTGCACATTTGCCTGATGATGTTAGTTAACTTTTTTTTTTTTAAGTGAGGCAATTGGGGTTAAGTGACTTGCCCAGGGTCACACAGCCAGTAAGTGTTAAGTGTCTGAGGCCGGATTTGAACTCAGGTACTCCTGACTCCAGGGCCGGTGCTCTATCCACTGTGCCACCTAGCTACCCCCGTTAGTTAACTTTTCATGGGGTCATACTTTGGCTCCACCACCAAGGACACGAAAAATTTGTATGCCTCTCCATATACCCAGCAATGCCAACTACATTAGGAATGCCAGGTCCTTTGTAGATGCTCAGTTTGTTGGTGGATTCATTATACCATGTTGCACTCCCTGTGATTCCTGGTATAATTCTGGACATATAGCAGATTCTCAGTAATTTCTTCTTGAATTGATATCAGGCAAAACAATTCTATTTCCCCCCCTTATGCCTCAGTTTCTTCCTCTGTCAAAAGAGCAGGTTATATTGGCTGATCTCTGAGATCCCTCCCAGTTCTCAATTCTCTGATCCTCCAAATCTGATAAAAAACAAACAAACCAGGAGGTGAAGCAGACAGTAGGCAGTCGACCTTTCAGAGCTGATCAGGTGGTGAGGATGTCAGCCCTGGAGCTGATGAAATTCATACTGGGTCTCCAAATGTATTCAGAAGCAGGGAATTAGGAGACAATGGAGGAGGCTGCCAAAAAGAATTTATCTCGGAAGTGGAGCTCAGGGAATAGCACTAATATTTTCGGAAATTGAAGCCCCAGCCATGAAATTGCCTATCATTTATCATACATGGCTTCACAAAGGGGAAATGGAGAAGTATTCAGTCTTATTGCTTTTTAAACACATGATCTCAGAGCACCCAGATCCAGGCTGAGTTTTTTCGATATGTATCTCCTGGAAGGGACTCTCAGAGCGGCAGTGGTGCCAACAGTTCCCATGAGCTACAGGTGACAGTCCCTTTTGCTCAACGCTGCTTTCTAAATAATCATGCCTGCCAAGGACGGAAAGGCCAGGAGCTGAGAATTCTCCAGGAAAGCTTATAAACCTGGGATCAGGACGGGTTTGACATAAGCGAATTAGGAGACCACTCATATGGTACAGTATTGGTGGTGCCAAGAAGAGCCTAGGCTTTTCTTCCAGCCCAAACTCTTAGCACCGCCTGCCTGATGCCTGAAATTGGACAATTAAAGATGTATCCCTTTAGATTAAGCCTGGGAATCCTGTTAAGAGGTAACTTGTCTCCATCCCCACCCCTAGGTGCTTCAGGTGTTACATTTAAAGCAGTTATTGTTTATACTTTTGTGGAATTAGAAGTTGAAGGAACCAAGGATATTTAGCCTAGAGAAAAGAAGACCAGGACATGGGGGTTGGGGGTGGGGTGGGGGGCGGAGGTTGGGGAGAGAAACCATAGCTTTCTTCAGTATTTGAAGGCAGAAGGAATGGACATGATCTAAAAGGAACAGCAGTGGCCATTAGTCCAACTCCCCCCCTTCCTCCAGTATGCACTTTTAAACTGAGCCCTAGGGAATTTAAATGAATTGTCCAAGGCTACACAGGTGGTAAGCATTTGAGGTAAGATTTGAACCGGAATGTTAGAGCACAGAATTAGAACTGGGAGAAGCCTTGGAAAAAAAATACCTTCCATATATTTTCTCACTTTATCCTCAAGAATCCAATGAGGCAGATGTTATCATAGTCATCCCTACTTTACCCATGGAGAAACTGAGGTTAAAGGACATGCCCAGGGAGGCAGCATGTTACACTGGAAAGAACATGAGCCCTGGGGTTAGAGACCTGGGATCAAATCTAACCTTTAAAGCTTACTACCTTGTGACCCATGGACAAAGCACTTAACCTCCCTAGGTCTCAGATCCCTTGTCTATAAAGGGATTGAATTAGATGACCTCCAAGGACTTTCTGAGCTCTAGAATCTTTATTGTTGTTTAGTCATGTCTAACTTCTCATAATGCCATTTGGGGATTTCTTTTTTTTTTTTTTTAGTGAGGCAATTGGGGTTAAGTGACTTGCCCAGGGTCACGCATTTGGGGATTTCTTGACAAAGATACTGGAATGGTTTGCCATTTCCTTCTCCAGCTCCTTGTACAGATGAGGAAATGAGGCAAATGGGGTTCAGTGACTTGCCCAGGGTCACACAGCTAGTAAGTGTCAGAGGCCAGATTTGAATGCAGGAAGATGAGTCTTTCTGACACCAGGCTTGGCACTCTATCCATTGTGCTACCTAGCTGCCCTATTGGTGATCTATGACCAAGTAAATCTCTGAGGGAGGATTTGAACCTAGGTCTTCCAGATACCATGTCCTGCATTCTACTCTACCATGTCACCTTGTGACAACTCAGATGGCTCAAGTCCTGGAAAGGGACGGTCAGAGCCAAGCTTAAATGATATACAATTAGGGATAATAGTCCTGGACCTTACTCCCTCTAAGGAGGACCCATTCTTGGACAGAGGCCACCAGAAACACCTTTTTAACTTTTTCAAACCGTGGTTTAAGAGTCAAGATAGCAATAGCAAAAGCAACCTCACATTTCCAGAATGCTTTAACACTAACTAATTACTTTCCTCACAACAACACCGTAAGGTTGGTAGAAGAAAGGTTATTATCCCAATTTTATAGATAAGGAAGCAGAAATTCTTAGTGGTGAGGTGACTTTCTGAAAATTTCATAGCTAGTAAATGGCCAAGTTGGGATTTTAACCCAGGTCTCTCTTCACTCTCAGAGTCATGCTTTATTCAGGTGTTTGAATTGAAACTGTTTAAGATGAAAATTGTATAGTTAAAATCACCATTGAAAATGTCTTTTTTTTTTGTTTTTTGGTTTTTTTGGCAGGGCAATGAGGGTTAGGTGACTTGCCCAGGGTCACACAGCTAGTAAGTGTCAAGTGTCTGAGGACAGATTTGAACTCAGGTACTCCTGAATACAGGGCCGGTGCTTTACCACTGCTCCATCTAGCTGCCCTGAAAATGTCTTAATGAGTTCGTAAAATATATCATAGTATCTGTAAACAATTAGAATTGGGAAGAGGATGGGGTCTTTTTTTTTTTTTAAATGGCAATCTCTATCAGAGAGCAGATGCATCTGAGATATTTCCTATGGAAACAATTCAATGTAAATTTTACTTTTCATAATACCCAGCTAAACTATTGATTAGGAGAAAGGCAGGACTCAAAACTTCTACTCAAATGGAAGAAAATAGAAATCTAAAGATTTAGTTGTCAGGAAAACTCATGAGCAGAAAAAACATACTCTTGAAAGGACTTCACATTTAAGTGTGATTCTATTAAAGTGTGAACATACCCCTACATAACTGTTTCTTTTTCCTATTTCACCATGAGCCAAGAAAAAAGGACAGGAAGAAGTCAATGGGAATACCAAAAGGACCTTCTAGAAAGGCCCACTTAAAGATCTCCCTATCATTAACTCTACTAGCCTAATCAGAGAATTTATAAGCTATGAGTGGAGCCTGACAAGGGAGGAGAGACTCCCTTAGTGGAACAAAACAATAAAATGCATTGCTTTTGTTGTTAATAAAATCCTTAGCTGCATGATATGGGCTATAGCTGCCAATGGAGGTCCTTGGAAAATGAGATCAACATGAGCCAGTCTAATCTATGAAGGTTCCATAGAAGTAACCACTTCAGGTGGTCCTTGAATGACAGAGGTTTGGATAAATGGAGAAAAGGGGGAAAGGTCACTGGGTCAAAAATTACAGAGAAGGGAACAAGTATAGCTGAGGACCTTGAGGAGACCCACCAACACAGAAGGAGTAGAGGTTGGGTGTTGGAAAGGAGAACATAAGGGTAGGATAGCTTTGAAAGCCAGGCAGAGAAGTTTATTTTATGACATGAACAATGAAGAACCACTATTTATTTTTGGGTAGGGGAATGATGTGATACAAGTGGTGTTTAAGGAGTATTAGCTAAGCAGAGATATGTAGGATAGATTGGAGGGAACAAAATACCTTGTAATATATACGGCATGTACTCCCTCTATCTGGTTATCCTGTTGGAAACAATGTCGATAAAACAATTGATTCCCAAGCTTGCTTTTATTTGTTCATTCATTTATTTATCTATTTATTCATTCACTTATTTATTTATTTGATTATTCATTCATTCATTCGTTTGTTTGTTTGTTTGGTCCCTAGTCCTATAATAGGTGCTGTTGGTGACACACTAGGAGTTATTATGATCCTTGTTCCAAAAGGGTTTTCTACAGATAGTCTATGATCAAATACTCTGTTCTATGACTCCTATAATAATAAGTCCTATTGGTGTTCCCATCAATCAAGTTCTTCCCTTTAATGCTCCATCATGAGCCAAAGATGGTCCTGAGTTGTTTCAGGCTATGTCAACTCTCTGATAAGTTCCATCAACCCTGAAAATGCTTAAAGCACAGTGTTGGTAACAGAGAAAGCATGATATATCAGTCCTAACCTAGCTAAGTTCAGACAAATTCACTTACTACTTGTAGTTTGGCATTCAGGTCTTGGAGTCATTGGTCATGGTGACTACTTCACAGATAAAAATACAAAATCACCCTCAGTCCTATGTGAACTTATTTTTGCTTCTACAGAGATGGTGTCAGAATGGCAGAAGGGACTAAGAGAAGGCCCCCCAAATCACAGCTTTTAAACTATTTGTAAGAATCACTTAACTGTTGATATTTTAAATGTTGATAATGTAACGATTGGAATGACACCACCTGCTGGAGACTTACTGTAGAAGAGTTCCGCCCATGAAGCGAAGGTCTCTGAGGGCAAGACCAGGAGTCTTTTCTTTGGCGTCAGGAAGTGACGTTGGCTAGTAGGAGGAAGAAGGAAGAGGCTGGCGCTCGGTCTCAGGCTCTTTCCTGAGGACTCCTGAGGAAAAGGGAGCTAGAAATGCGCTCTCCCTTTAATAGATAGGAATCTAGACCTTTCTCTTTCTCTTTACCAAATTCTCATTCTCCTTAATAAATGCTTAAAAGTCTAACTCTTGCTAAAGCTTATAATTTATTGGCAACCACTCATTAGATATTTTAGACAGTTTAGCTAGAATTTTAGCCCTTAACAATACTCTGAAGCTTAAATACTTTGGTCACATGATGAGAATATGGGACTCATTGGAAAAGATTCTGATCTTGGGAAAGATTGAAGGCAAAAGGAGAAGGGGAAGGCAGAGGTTGAGATGGTTAGATTGTGTCATGAAAACAATGAACATGAACTTGTACAGCCTTTGAGAGATAGTGGAGGATAGAAGAGTCTGGTGTGCTATGGTTCATGGGGTCATAAAGAGTCTGGCACGACTAAACAACAAACCACAACATTTTAAATGTGAGTGGCCAATGAGATGATATACTCTTCGAGGAAATGAGCCACATCTATCTTGATATTTTTACTATAAATAAAACTAGAAAGTAAATGAGCTTGAAAGTGAATGGAAGGATGATTTACAGGTGCTCTTTGGAGAGGAGGATAAAGGCATTGGTAGAGTCAGTTTCATTATATGCCCAAAGGCAACAGGAAACATAATTTCATAGGACACATGGTTATCTCACCTTGCCATGCTCATGATGAGTGTAAATACGCAGATAACCTAACAGGATGAAGAAATCAAAAAATCCTATGAATAATCTGAAAAACTCCTCCAAAATGAGTCAACATTTACTTTGATACTTGGTGACACTCCTGCAGATATAGGCACAGAGGAGGATGGTGAAAAATGTTAGAGATTATGTCTCAGGATTAAGAAATGAAAGAGGCTCAAGGCTTATAAATTACTCAGAAGGCTGATGTCTGTACATCATGAATAATTTATTTATGAAGAGAGTTGGAAGGTGCTAAGTGTAGCAAGCATGAAATAATATCACAAAAAAAAAATCACTCTATCTCTTGTCTGTGATTTTTATCAGTATAGGAAACTCCCTTTTGTGGAAATTCCCTCCACTAAAGAAGATCAAGAACTCCTCTGGAATTTGTAGTCTTACAGAGTTGCCTGGGACTGTGAAAGGTTAAGTGGATTGTTCATAGTCAAATGGCTGGCATATACCAGAACCCAGTCGTTTTTTACTGCAAGCCCAACCCACCATCTCTTATCCTATGCTGCCTCTTAACTGTAACTTAATAGGAAATGGATGGTTACCTAGACAGCAGTCATTTCACAATCAGCTGTCTGTGCAGTCAAATCAGTAGTGTTCCAGGTATGCTTAACCACATCCTAATGCTTCCCCCAAAAGAGTGACTTTTCATTTTAATTTAAACATATAATATACTCTATTAATTTTAAAATATGGATTGTTATATTTTGCAAAGGCATAAATTGTATAATATAAATCTTGTAGAAATGTATAAAAAGCCATCTTCCCTGGCATCATGCACACTGGGGCACTGATGGTGCTGATTGGCCAGTGGGATCAGGGAAGTGGTTCAATGAGGTGACCACGTGGTGGACAATTAATTTATTGTATTCTATTGCAATGAACTAATTGTTCACTTTTTTTTTGGTGGGGACATGAGGGTTAAGTGACTTGCCCCCAGGGTCACTCAGCTAGTAAGTATCAAGCGTCTGAGGATGGATTTGAACTCAGGTCCTCCTGAATCCAGGGCCAGTGCTTTATCCACTGTGCAACCTAGCTGCCCCCTGTTCACGTTTTAAAAAAATACAATTAAGTTTAGTTAGGCTTTTGTTCCTTTAGTTTAATGAATAAAAATAATGTCCCTTACCATTGAATATTCAATGAATGTCCATCATTGGTACACACATTAATGAAATATATTGTCCTCACCTATGAGTCAAATCATGGACTGATACAAGCAAAAGTCAGAAATCAAAACCAAATTAGAAGAAAGCGTAAAGATAACAAGAAGATATTGCATTCAATTCCAACAGTTCCAGTCCCATCTTTTAGAATGAACAGTTGATTTAAAAAATGGGAAATGGATGAGATAAGTCAATGACTCATGATCATTACTTCTTAGAAAAGTTTAATTGATGTAAAACACTATCTACTTGAGGGAGGTCAACAGAGCTCATAAACTGAGTTGGCAAATACTTGATCTCCCTGACAAGGGGAAAGACATGGTAGTCTAGGGAAATACCAGTTTATCAAATGAGCTCATTTGTAAAATAGTATAGGGGAGAATTCTGTGAGCTTATGAACAATATTGTCTTGTAAAATGACATAAAGTAACATAGGGAAAACTGAATCTATAGAATAATTCAATGGCTTTGATCTCCAAGTAGAATGCTGTGCCAGGAACTTCTTACTCCAAGGATCTTGCTACATCTCTCTCTAAAAGGTCCAGTCCCCAAACTCTTGAACTTGGCATCCCTCAAAGCTAATGCTGCACAAGAAATTCCCTTTCTGTGACTACTAGGCTAAATTCCAGGATTATACTGCTGAAGGAATTAGAAATTCGCTGTCCTCCATGTAGAAGTTTGGGGTTCATCAATATTATTCATGTTCTAGCCTTTAAGGCTTTGTGAAAACACCCATATACCTCCTCCATGTACTTCTGCTGTGCACTGCTCTTGGGTTGCCAGATAGGGTGGGTGGGAAACTTTACATGGGTTCCTCTGTCCCTTTTGCTCTGCAACACAGAACATGGGTTTACTCTGTTTCACACTGACCTGCTTTCTCAAAGAAACCAAGAGATGAAAGAAGCATCAGCTGCTTTTATTGATTATTTTTATAGCTCACAAAGTCTGGCAGCTCCTCTTAGAAGAATTCCTCTTTCTGGGGCAGCTAGGTGGTAAAGTGGACAAAGCACCAACCCTGGATTCAGGAGGACCTGAGTTCAAATCTGGTCTCAGATACTTGGCACTTACTAGCTGTGTGACCCTGGGCAAGTCACTTAGCCTTCGTTGTCCCACCAAAAAAATATTCTTCTTCCTGAGTTCCAGTCAACAAATCATCTTGATGGTAACACTAATCACAGGATTTATCTATGTCTTCTAAGTAGGATATAGGTGGCCTTGTTCACTTTAGTTGAAAAATGTCCCCCTCAGACTCTTACCAACAAAGGAACATGTCATGTCATGTCATCTCATTGGATTGATTGGAAGAGGAGCTAATAGAGTGATAGCTTTATTTATTGATCAGAAATTTTTTCTTCACAACCAAATAGTGGGGAATAGAGTTCAGAAGAGATAAGAAAAGGATAGAAATAAGGACAAAAAAAAATGAACACTTCTTAGAAAAGGGTGCCACAAGTGAAGTTGTTCAAAAATGTTCATGGAGAATGGGGGGAGGAAGACTTTGAACCATTTCTTATTTGGTTGGGGAGAGAAGAGGGTAGGAAGAAAGGAAGAAAGGGGGAAAAAGGAAAGAAGTGAGAAAGTAAAAACAAAGAGTATTATTAGTAAAAACTAATAATTAAGCAAACTCAAGGAATCTGGGATAGATCAGATTAATGGAAGTGGGAGGGAAGTCTCTGGGAAAACACTAGGACCAAATTAGTGTAAGAAAAACTAATCAGGGGGACACAGTATGGGCTAATAGAATAAACACTGACTTTGAAGTGAGAAGACATGAAGTGGTAGCTCAACTCTGCTGATTTGCTACTTGCCTGGGTAAATCCCTTCACATCTCTGGGCCCCATTTTTCTCATTGGTAAAATTAAGGGGTTGGACTAGATGACCTCTTAGGTCTTTTCTAGCTCAGAATCTGTGACCACAATAACTATTACCCAAAGTGATATAGAGAGAAGTGAAAGTGGTACTTAAGAGTATTGAAACAGGAATTGTCAAGTGATCCCACCAAATATATACAGAAGAAATCTCTGCTGAACAGAAAAGTTCCAATGGCACTTAGGGATGACTTTCAAGTGATCTCAAAGAAGGAGTAGATTCCCCCCAAATGGATAAAAGTCATTGATGATGTTGATGTCATTCTTCAGGGACTCCACAATCTCATCAGAATTGAGAATGCTAAATTTGGAGCCAGAAGAACTGAGTTTGACTCACTTGACTCTGCCACCTAGCTTTTTTGTGACTTTGGGCAAGTCACTATGGGCCTCAGTTTCTTCAGCTGTAAAATGTAGGGGTTAGACCAAGTGACCTTTAAGATTCCCACACCTCCACTCTACCCCATTGATTACAGCTTTAAAACCATTCTTCTATGATCCTATTTGTATACTTTCTTCACTAATTGAGTACAACCTACCCTTACCTTTTCATTGCATCTTATTTTTGTCCACATTGTTACATAAATCCCTCCTAAAGAAATTTTCCAATTTTCTAAAGGTCTCCCTCTGGGTTTTTTGATTTTGTATGGATACCAGTTCAACATTTGGATTGGCCACATGGTGCCCATTCCATGCTCCATGATGGGACTACCTCCTTTTCTAGAGTCTGCTGTGCCTTTGATGACATATTTTATAACACTTGTTTCTAAATCATTGTTGACAATATGCAGCATACCCACTCCACAGGTCAACTGCAATTATGATTCTTTTGAGATATTGTTGCTCCTTGGTTCATAGCCATTTAGTATTACCAAAAGAGACCAAAAACATTTAAAAAGATCCTTGGGTGTCAGGGAGAAGCTTAATATCATTGAAAGTGTTGCACAATTTCTCATATTTGTCCAAGCCTACTCTTCTCCTCCTCTTCAATTCTGGGCCCAACTGATTGTTTATTTGCCATTCCTGTCCAAATTAGATATGCTGGAATAACATACACACTCAATTGGGTGGAGTAATCTATCTAAACCTGCAGGAAAGTAGGAGGGGAAGGGGATAATGAGGGAGGTGTGAAAGAAGGGAAGGCACATTGGGGGGAGCATGCAGTTAGAAGCAAATCCCCTTTGAGGAGGGAAAGGGTGAAAGAAGATAGATAATAGAGTAAATATCATGGGGAAGGGAAAAGGATGGAGGGAAACAGTTAACAATAGTAATTGTGAAAAAGAGAAAAGGAAAAAAAATTGTACAAAAATATATATTTATAGCAAATCTTTGTGGAATTGGAAATTAAAAGAATGCCCATCAAATGGGGAATAACTAAACAAGCTGTGGTATATGATTATAATGGAATATTATTGTGCTATAAGAAATGACAAGCAGGATGATTTCAGAAAAACCTGGAAAAACATATGAACTGATGTATAGTGAAGTGAGCAGAACCAGGAGAACATTTTGCACAGTGATAGCATTATTGTTCTATGAGCAATTGTGAATGACTTAACTACTCTCAGCAATACAATGATCCAAGACAATCCCAAAGGATAAAGCATACTATCCACCTCCAGAGAAAGAATTGAGATTGATTGAACACAGAGTGAAGCATGCTAATTTGTGTTTTCTTTTTTTTTTTTTACTTGTCTTTTTATATAAAATGACTTGTATGGCAACATTTGCACATGCATAACCTATATCTGATTGCTTACCATCTCAGGGAGGGGAGAGGCTAGGGAGGGAGGGAATGAGTGAGAGAGGGATAGAATTTGGAACTCAAAACTTTAAATAAATAGAAATAGAAATAAAATAAAACAAACGAGATATGCTGATGGAATAACCCAATTGGCTACCAATTCAACTATTGTTAAGGACAATATAACAACTGCCGTGGTTTTTCTAGTAGCAATGTATGGCTGTGAGAATTGGACTATAAGAAAAACTGAGAGCTACAGAATTGACACTTTCAAATGGTGGTGCTGGAGAAGACTTTTGAGAGACCCTTGGACAGAAAGGAGATCAAATCAGTCAATACTTAAAGAACTTAATTCAGGCAATTTACTAGAAGGTCACATACTGAAGCTGAAGCTAAAATACATTGGCCACATAATGAGAAGAGGGGACTTGTTGGAAAAGATCCTGATGTTGGGAAAGATTAAAGGCAAAAGGAAAAGGAGACAGTAGAAGATGAGATGGACAGATAGTGTCATGTAAACAATGAACATGAGCTTGGGCAGACTTCAGGAGAAAGTGGATGCTAGAAGGGACTGGAATGCTATAGTCCATGGGGGTCACAAAGAGCCAGACCCTACTGAACACCTGAATGTCTGAACAACAGCAACAACATTTGTATAGTGCTTTTAAGATTTACAAAGTTGGGGCGGCTAGGTGGTGCAGTGGATAGAGCACTGGCCCTAGAGTCAGGAGTACCTGAGTTCAAATCTGGCCTCAGACACTTAACACTTACTAGCTGTGTGACCCTGGGCAAGTCACTTAACCCCAATTGCCTCACTTAAAAAAAAAAAAGATTTACAAAGTGCTTTACATAAATTACCTCATTAGAGCCTCACAATAGTCTTGTGTGGTAAATCCTATCCTTATCCCTATTTTACAAAGGAGGAAAACTGAGGCTGAGGGAGGTTAAGTGACATGTCCAGGGTCACACAGCTTATAATCCATTGTCTAAGGTAGGATTTGAAGTCAGGATTTTCTGACTCCATCCACTGTGTCACGTCAGTGTCTACTTTTTCAGCTCTATGAAATCCTTATAGGAAGAGTCTATGAAGAAGAACTATGGCCAATAAAAAGTGATCTGCCTAGTAATTCTCCCAGTAAAAGCAAGTGGCTGAAAAAATGAATAGTACCTGAATGATGACACCCTGTTGAATGGGTTAATCCATTAGCATCTATATCTTAAGGAAATGCTACAGGTTGACAGTAGCCTAGGCTCAGAATTGACTAGGATGAGATCATCCTGGATTGTATTGGGGAACTTCTACAGGGCTTGCAATGGTCCAGATTTGATCCCTCTCTGAAAAGCCATTAAAAAAATTGACCATCATCCTCTCAGTGGTGCTATTCACTTACACATGATGAAACACCATGCTCTCTGGAGAATCTCAATCATCATCAACCCAGAGGGCAAAGGAAAGATATATGACAGTTGTAATATCACCGTTGGTGATGAAAAGTGTGTTTCAGTCTATGTCTTTGTAGCTCTATTCACTTTCCCATTATCTCCCTCTCTGGTCAATGTCTGTGTTGTTTCTCTCTATTAGAATCTATGCATCTTGAGGGCAGGTATTGCTTAACTTTCTTATATTCTTTATGTGTTCTTATTGCAGTGTTTTGCACAGATGGCTTATACATGGTTATTCATTCATTCATTTACTCATTCATATTGGATATGAGTAGGTCATAGCAAGTCACCACTGAAGAATTGCATTCCAGAAATGGGATTAAAGACTTTAGATATGATCTTGTCCAATTCTCTCTTTTTACAGATAATGAAACTCAGACCCATAGAGATTACAGAGATAATAAATGGCAAATCAGGTAATCAAACCCCAGGTCTCTGCCTCTTCTAGGACTCTCTTTAGTTTAGGACACGTCTTCATTAAAGACACATACACCTGGGAAAGATGCTGGGCCAGTCACACCGTGTAGGCAAGGGATAATAGATGAACAACCCGAGCATTTTGCTGGTACCTATGATTATTAATAAGACAGAGTAGGAAGGCCTGCAGCTGGTTGGGTTAAAAGTCCTCTGTGTAAGATTTATGGAAGAGGGGAATGGAATGATTATCACACAGGATGAATAAGGGACTTGGTGGACAGTGAACCAGTGCTAACGAAGATGGCCCTATAGGGGTAAGACAGGAATTCAGCCACCTAAGGGAAGTTCACAAGAAAAGCAACTCAGGGCTGAGCTGGACAGAAGAAGCTGACAAAGGATTTACAGAGAAGGTAAGGCCTGAATTGGGACCTTGAAAGACTGGGTTAATTTACAGAGAAAGATTTCATTCAAAAACAGTACCCTGCATCTCTTCTACCTTTGGTGGCTCCGTATAGAGACCAAGACTTACTTGTATTTTGCATCTTCTCAAAAAAACATGTCTCAGGGGGCAGCTAAGGTGGTGGCAGTGGAGTAAAGCACCAAGCCCTAGGATTCAGGGGGAACTGAGTTAAGAATCTAGACATTTGACACTTACTAGCTGTGTGACCCTGGGCAAGTCACTTAATCCTCATTGCCCTAAAAACAAACAAAACAATGAAAAACCACTTGTCATTCAGTAGAGTATACTGTGTAGTACAGTTTTATTTTTTGTGTGTTTTAATTAGCTCCACTCTCTACAAGCTTGTGTGCTACATAGAGGCAGGGACTATATATTCCATCTAGAATTTGTATGTCTCATTTACCCCTTGGCTTTCAAAATCACATGTTCATATCCAAGATCCAAGATCACATATTCAAATCTGAAATCTTCCCTCTATGCCTAGAGTCTCCTTTCTCCTCACCTGCAGAATTCTCTCCCTCCCCTGCCCCTCCCTTTTAAAAACCCCATTTTAAAAGATCAGAATCCTATAAATTAACTCCACCACACACCACACCCAAGCCTTTGGTTTGTATCTCTTTGATGATCTAATTACATACCACTGGTTATTAGAGTCACCTCTATGCATCATATTTACCCACTAGACTATAAGCCCTATGAGGGCAAGGGCCATGTCTTTTCCCCCCTGGACTTTGCTTCTCTTCCAGCACCTAGCACAGTGCTCTGCACACAGTAGCTGCTTGATAAATACTTGCAGGATGAATGAAAGCACTAACTGCTCAGACCATGTTATAGGGTGGTTTGGGAGGGCTTAGCTTCCATGGCACATCATTTTTGGCATCCTCAAGGTCACGCAACTAGCCATCTCCCAGAATAGCAGGTGGGAGAAGTGCTTGGTTATAGTATAAGGAGCCAGTGGGCGGGTAATTTCCAGGCACCACATCCCTAACAGTTGGCAGCCTTCGTGTTTGATCGGCCACTCAGAGTTGTAGCCTCCGCCCTCCACGCTGTCGATCATTTCTGCAGGTAAGAGATTAAAAATTTCGAGGGCGATTGAGCACTGGAAACATGTTTCATGGCTTGGCACAAGATTTCTTAGTGCAGGTGTTTCAGTAATTGTGATACATGGGAAGAATTGAGCCTATGGCTGGGGTTCTTAGATTTCCATCTAGGTGGCTGGTGGAGGAGACAGGAATGTTCTAGGCCTGGGAGGAGAGAAGACAGGGATATAAGTGAAGGTCATGGAGGCAACTGAAATCCTCAGAGATTAAGTGACTTGCTCAAGGTCACACAGGTAATAAAATAGCCGAGTCAGATTTCAAATCTAGATCTTCTCTCTGGTGCCTCTTCCACACTACTAGTCTCTCTATATATATTGCAGGACCTCAGGAGATGACTATATCTAGCCCTCATTATCTTCAGACAGGTTACTTTTTATTATTGCTGTTTTACAGTGAAGGAAACTGAGGCCCGTTGGGATTAAGTGATGTACCACAGTTTGAATAGCTGACAATGAAGGGTGCAATAACACAGGTCTCTTATTTCCAGTCACATGGTTCTAAGCAAGTGTTCTAAATGTGTAGATAGCAGGGGCCAGGGCTGACTAGGAAGGGGAGAAATCAGTGAGGGCAGGAGTCTTCAGGTGAGGCTTCTTGAAGTAGTTGGAAATTGAGCTGGACTTTGAATGATGAATGGATTTAAATAGAGAAGGGAGGGGAGAATGCAGTGGAAAAGGGAATAATGTG
This sequence comes from Dromiciops gliroides, assembly GCF_019393635.1. NCBI lineage: Eukaryota > Metazoa > Chordata > Mammalia > Microbiotheria > Microbiotheriidae > Dromiciops > Dromiciops gliroides. Next base: position 154,537,103 of record NC_057862.1, read on the forward strand.
AGCAAAAACATGAAGTCTAGAATGAGTGTAGTCTTTTGGGGGGGTCATGGTGGAGACTGTCCCTTTTACTTTGGGGGGGTCAGTGTGGACTGGCCATTGCAGGGAGGGTGGTAAGTGTGAAATGGCCCCTCTGCTTTGAGAAACCCATTTTTAAATCCCAGATAATACTATAAAAGTTAGATATGGAACTTTGTCCTGGACATATTTTGCATGTTGTCTTAATATGGATCTATTTTCCTTCCCTGTTTAGACCAGAAAGTCCTTAAGGGCAGGGCTATCTCTTCTCCTTTGTCCTTCTACCTTCTCCTGGGGTCAAGGTCAGGGCATTTGTTGTTGTTCAGTCATCTCAGTCACGTCTGACTCTTCGTGACCCTATTTGGGGTTTTCTTGGCAAAGATACTAAAATGATTTACCATTTCCTTCTCCAGATCACTTGACAGATGAGAAAACTGAGGCAAAGGGGTTAAGTGACTTGCCCAGGGTCACATAGCTGGTAAGTGTCTGAGGCCAAGTTTGAACTTAGGTCTTCCTGAGTCTGGGCCAGGTGCTCTATCCACTATGCTACCTAGTTTTGTGTGCTCTCTATATGAAGACCTTCGATCAAAGTCTCTGATCAGCTGTCTATTGTGTACAAGGAGATAGGAAAGTTAGTCTCTGCTGGGACCACATCAAGGAACCGAGTGACCCTGGGAACCCTGGAGAAAGTGATCCCTGCAAATCTTATTAATCATCAGCTTTATAACCTGAATGCACGAGCAAATCAATTCCCTTGTTAGGCTCAGTTTCATCATCTGTCAGATGAATAGATTGGCCTAGATATTCTCCAAGATTTCTTCCAGTTCTGGTACTTTCTGATATTAATGTCCTGGGTTCATGACTGAGGCCCGGAGGTGTGCGCACTCAGGGTCAGTTTGATGCACAGAGTACAAAAAATAACAAAGAGTTTTTATTTATAAGGT